>NW_025316687.1:1604622-1925547 GCF_910594005.1 Cervus elaphus | reverse complement strand
ATGGCACTCCAGAGAAACCCCAAGAACACTGTTTCAAGGCTAGAGGGATCCTGAGGTCACTGTAGCAACACGAAAGAGCTCCGTGGACCAAAAATCAACTCGAGATGAGAGGTTAGTCCCTGGCTTCGACTCCAGAGGAATACCACCTTACCACAAGCACCTCAAGAGGAGGCTTCTCTCAGCTCTAGGTATGTGAGAGGGAACCTGAGTTTGCGGCCTCAAGTGGAATGGACACCGCGATGCCCTGACGCGAAATAAGGCTGGATATCCCTGCAGTGACTTGAATGCAGGCTCGTCTTGCATCTGCCAAGATGAAAGGATGTCTGAATCCCCTGTGGAGACCACAGAGAAAGACCTAGTTCCCCACCTCATCGCGACCGGAGGCCTCACATCCTTTGAAAACTCCAGAGTTACGCGGAGATCAGTGCCTCCAAAGGAGACGATGCCTGACTCCTTGTAAAACTTGATAGGAGTCCCAGGATTCTTGTGGCACGTGGAAAGGGACCCTTGGTCTCCCGCCTCAGCTGGAGAGGCGTTCCAATTGCCGTGCCAAGCCTCGAGGAGAATCCCGAGTTGTCCCTCTCAACTAGGCAGGAGTCCTGACGTGGCTGAACAAACACGTGGGTGGAAGGGCCATCCCCGTCGTAACTCGAGAATATACCCCAGGTTCCCGCCGCAACTCGAGAAAAACCATGAGACTTCCCCCTCGATGCGAGATGAGGCCCGATTCCCCTGTACTGCGTGCAGAGCAATTCCGTCTTGCACATCACACATGAAAGGAGCCTTGATTTCCTTGATGGCACTCCAGAGAAACCCCAAGAACACTGTTTCAAGGATAGAGGGATCCTGAGGTCACTGTAGCAACACGAAAGAACTTTGTGGACCAAAAATCAACTCGAAAGAGAGGTTAGTTCCTGGATTCGTCTCCAGAGGAATACCACCTTACCACAAGCACCTCAAGAGGAGGCTTCTCTCAGGTCTAGGTATGTGAGAGGGATCCTGAGTTTGCGGCCTCAAGTGGAATGGACACCGCGATGCCCTGACTCGAAATAAGGCTGGATATCCCTGCAGTGACTTGAATGCAGGCTCGTCTTGCATCTCCCAGGACGAAAGGATGTCTGAATCCCCTGTGGAAAGCACAGAGAAAGACTTAGTTCCCCACCTCATCGCGGACCGATAGGCCTCACATCCCTTGAAAACCCCAGAGGTACGCGGAGATCAGTGCCTCCAAAGGAGACGATGCATGACTCCTCGTGAAACTTGATAGGAGTCCCAGGATTCCTGTGGCACTTGGAAAGGGACACTTGGTCTCCCGCCTCAGCTGGAGAGGCGTCCCAATTGCCCCTGCCAAGCCTCGAGGAGAATCCAGAGTTGTCCCTCGCAACTAGGCAGGAGTCCTGACGTCGCTGAAGAAACACGTGGGGTGGAAGGGCCATCCCCGTCGTAACTCGAGAATATACCCCCAGGTTCCCGCCGCAACTCGAGAAAAACCATGAGACTTCCCCCTCGCCGCGAGATGAGGCCCGATTCCCCTGCACTGCCTGCAGAGCAATTCTGTGTTGCACATCCACACATGAAAGGAGCCTTGATTTCCTTGATGGCACTCCAGAGAAACCCCAAGAACACTGTTTCAAGAGCTAGAGGGATCCTGAGGTCACTGTAGCAACACGAAAGAGCTCCGTGGACCAAAAATCAACTCGAGATGAGAGGTTAGGGTCCCTGGCTTCGACTCCAGAGGAATACCACCTTACCAAAAGCACCTCAAGAGAAGGCTTCTCTCAGCTCTAGGTATGTGAGAGGGACCCTGAATTTGCGGCCTCAAGTGGAATGGACACCGCGATGCCCTGACTCGAAATAAGGCCGGATATCCCTGTAGTGACTTGAATGCAGGCTCGTCTTGCAGCTCCCAAGACGAAAGGATGTCTGAATCCCCTGTGGAGACCACAGAGAAACACCTAGTTCCCCACCTCATCGCGACAGGAGGCATCACATTCTTTGAAAACTCCAGAGGTACGCGGAGATCAGTGCCTCCAAAGGAGACGATGCCTGACTCCTCGTGAAACTTGATGGAGACCCCAGGATCCTGTGGCACGTGGAAAGGGACCCTTGGTCTCCCGTCTCAGCTGGGAGAGGCGTCCCAATTGCCCTGCAAAGCCTCGAGGAGAATCCCGAGTTGTCCCTCGCAACTAGGCAGGAGTCCTGACGTCGCTGAAGAAACACGTGGGTGGAAGGGCCATCCCCGTCGTAACTCGAGAATATACCCCAGGTTCCCCGCCCGCAACTCGAGAAAAACCATGAGACTTCCCCCTCGCCGCGAGATGAGGCCCGATTCCCCCTGCACTGCGTGCAGAGCAATTCCGTGTTGCACATCACACATGAAAGGAGCCCTTGATTTCCTTGATGGCACTCCAGAGAAACCCCAAGAACACTGTTTCAAGGCTAGAGGGATCCTGAGGTCACTGTAGCAACACGAAAGAGCTCCGTGGACCAAGAATCAACACGAGATGAGAGGTTAGTCCCTGGCGTCGACTCCTGAGGAATACCACCTTACCACAAGCACCTCAAGAGGAGGCTTCCTCTCAGCTCTAGATATGTGAGAGGGATCCTGAGTTTGCGGCCTCAAGTGGAATGGACACCGCGATGCCCTGACTCGAAATAAGGCCGAATATGCCTGCAGTGACTTGAATGCAGGCTCGTCCTTGCATCTCCCAAGAAGAAAGGATGTCTGAAATCCCCTGTGGAGGACCACAGAGAAACACCTAGTTCCCCACCTCATCGCGACCCGCAGGCCTCACATCCTTTGAAAACTCCAGAGGTACGCGGAGATCAGTGCCTCCAAAGGAGACGATGCCTGACTCCTCGTGAAACTTGATAGGAGTCCCAGGATTCTTGTGGCACGTGGAAAGGGACCCTTGGTCTCCCGCCTCAGCTGGAGAGGCGTTCCAATTGCCCTGCCAAGCCTCGAGGAGAATCCCGAGTTGTCCCTCGCAACTAGGCAGGAGTCCTGACGTGGCTGAACAAACACGTGGGGTGGAAGGGCCATCCCCGTCGTAACTCGAGAATATAACCCCAGGTTCCCGCCGCAACTCGAGAAAAACCATGAGACTTCCCCCTCGATGCGAGATGAGGCCCGATTCCCCTGTACTGCGTGCAGAGCAATTCCGTGTTGCACATCACACATGAAAGGAGCCTTGATTTCCTTGATGGCACTCCAGAGAAACCCCAAGAACACTTGTTTTCAAGGCTAGAGGGATCCTGAGGTCACTGTAGCAACACGAAAGAACTCTGTGGACCAAAAATCAACTCGAAAAGAGAGGTTAGTCCCTGGATTCGTCTCCAGAGGAATACCACCTTACCACAAGCACCTCAAGAGGAGGCTTCTCTCAGCTCTAGGTATGTGAGAGGGACCCTGAGTTTGCGGCCTCAAGTGGAATGGACACCGCGATGCCCTGACTCGAAATAAGGCCGGATATCCCTGCAGTGACTTCAATGCAGGCTCGTCTTGCATCTCCCAGGACGAAAGGATGTCTGAATCCCCTGTGGAAAGCACAGAGAAAGACTTAGTTCCCCACCTCATCGCGACCGATAGCCTCACATCCTTTGAAAACTCCAGAGGTACGCGGAGATCAGTGCCTCCAAAGGAGACGATGCCTGACTCCTCATGAAACTTGATAGGAGTCCCAGGATTCCTGTGGCATTTGGAAAGGGACACTTGGTCTCCCGCCTCAGCTGGAGAGGCGTCCCAATTGCCCTGTCAAGCCTCGAGGAGAATCCAGAGTTGTCCCTCGCAACTAGGCAGGAGTCCTGACGTCGCTGAAGAAACACGTGGGTGGAAGGGCCATCCCCGTCGTAACTCGAGAATATACCCCAGGTTCCCGCCGCAACTCGAGAAAAACCATGAGACATCCCCCTCGCCGCGAGATGAGGCCCGATTCCCCTGCACTGCGTGCAGAGCAATTCCGAGTTGCACATCATACATGAAAGGAGCCTTGATTTCCTTGATGGCACTCCAGAGAAACCCCAAGAACACTGTTTCAAGGCTAGAGGGATCCTGAGGTCACTGTAGCAACACGAAAGAGCTCCGTGGGCCAAAAATCAACTCGAGATGAGAGGTTAGTCCCTGGCTTCGACTCCAGAGGAATACCACCTTACCACAAGCACCTCAAGAGGAGGCTTCTCTCAGCTCTAGGTATGTGAGAGGGACCCTGAGTTTGCGGCCTCAAGTGGAATGGACACCGCGATGCCCTGACGCGAAATAAGGCTGGATATCCCTGCAGTGACTTGAATGCAGGCTCGTCTTGCATCTGCCAAGATGAAAGGATGTCTGAATCCCCTGTGGAGACCACAGAGAAAGACCTAGTTCCCCACCTCATCGCGACCGGAGGCCTCACATCCTTTGAAAACTCCAGAGGTACGCGGAGATCAGTGCCTCCAAAGAAGACGATGCCTGACTCCTCGTGAAACTTGATAGGAGTCCCAGGATTCCTGTGGCACTTGGAAAGGGACACTTGGTCTCCCGCCTCAGCTGGAGAGGCGTCCCAATTGCCCTGCCAAGCCTCGAGGAGAATCCAGAGTTGTCCCTCGCAACTAGGCAGGAGTCCTGACGTCGCTGAAGAAACACGTGGGTGGAAGGGCCATCCCCGTCGTAACTCGAGAATATACCCCAGGTTCCCGCCGCAACTCGAGAAAAACCATGAGACTTCCCCCTCGCCGCGAGATGAGGCCCGATTCCCCTGCACTGCGTGCAGAGCAATTCCGGGTTGCACATCACACATGAAAGGAGCCTTGATTTCCTTGATGGCATTCCAGAGAATCCCCAAGAACACTGTTTCAAGGCTAGAGGGATCCTGAGGTCACTGTAGCAACACGAAAGAGCTCCGTGGGCCAAAAATCAACTCGAGATGAGAGGTTAGTCCCTGGCTTCGACTCCAGAGGAATACCACCTTACCACAAGCACCTCAAGAGGAGGCTTCTCTCAGCTCTAGGTATGTGAGAGGGACCCTGAGTTTGCGGCCTCAAGTGGAATGGACACCGCGATGCCCTGACTCGAAATAAGGCCGGATATCCCTGCAGTGACTTGAATGCAGGCTCGTCTTGCATCTCCCAAGAAGAAAGGATGTCTGAATCCCCTGTGGAGACCACAGAGAAACACCTAGTTCCCCACCTCATCGCGACAGGAGGCATCACATTCTTTGAAAACTCCAGAGGTACGCGGAGATCAGTGCCTCCAAAGGAGACGATGCCTGACTCCTCGTGAAACTTGATAGGAGACCCAGGATTCCTGTGGCACGTGGAAAGGGACCCTTGGTCTCCCGTCTCAGCTGGAGAGGCGTCCCAATTGCCCTGCAAAGCCTCGAGGAGAATCCAGAGTTGTCCCTCGCAACTAGGCAGGAGTCCTGACGTCGCTGAAGAAACACGTGGGTGGAAGGGCCATCCCCGTCGTAACTCGAGAATATACCCCAGGTTCCCGCAGCAACTCGAGAAAAACCATGAGACTTCCCCCTCGCCGCGAGATGAGGCCCGATTCCCCTGCAATGCGTGGAGAGCAATTCCGTGTTGCACATCACACATGAAAGGAGCCTTGATTTCCTTGATGGCACTCCAGAGAAACCCCAAGAACACTGTTTCAAGGCTAGAGGGATCCTGAGGTCACTGTAGCAACACGAAAGAGCTCCGTGCGCGAAAAATCAACTCGAGATGAGAGGTTAGTCCCTGGCTTCGACTCCAGAGGAATACCACCTTACCACAAGCACCTCAAGAGGAGGCTTCTCTCAGCTCTACGTATGTGAGAGGGACCCTGAGTTTGCGGCCTCAAGTGGATTTGACACCGCGATGCCCTGACTCGAAATAAGGCCGGATATCCCTGCAGTGACTGGAATGCAGGCTCGTCTTGCATCTCCCAAGACGAAAGGGTGTCTGAATCCCCTGTGGAGACCACAGAGAAAGACCTAGTTCCCCACCTCATCGCGACAGGAGGCCTCAAATCCTTTGAAAACTCCAGAGGTATGCGGAGATCAGTGCCTCCAAAGGAGACGATGCCTGACTCCTCGTGAAACTTGATAGGAGTCCCAGGATTCCTGTGGCACGTGGAAAGGGACCCTTGGTCTCCCGCCTCAGCTGGAGAGGCATCCCAATTGCCCTGCCAAGCCTCGAGGAGAATCCAGAGTTGTCCCTCGCAACTAGGCAGGAGTCCTGACGTCGCTGAAGAAACACGTGGGTGGAAGGGCCATCCCCGTCGTAACTCGAGAATATACCCCAGGTTCCCGCCGCAACTCGAGAAAAACCATGAGACTTCCCCCTCGCCGCGAGATGAGGCCCGATTCCCCTGCACTGCGTGCAGAGCAATTCCGTGTTGCACATCACACATGAAAGGAGCCTTGATTTCCTTGATGGCACTCCAGAGAAACCCCAAGAACACTGTTTCAAGGCTAGAGGGATCCTGAGGTCACTGTAGCAACACGAAAGAGCTCCGTGGACCAAGAATCAACACGAGATGAGAGGTTAGTCCCTGGCGTCGACTCCTGAGGAATACCACCTTACCACAAGCACCTCAAGAGGAGGCTTCTCTCAGCTCTAGATATGTGAGAGGGATCCTGAGTTTGCGGCCTCAAGTGGAATGGACACCGCGATGCCCTGACTCGAAATAAGGCCGAATATGCCTGCAGTGACTTGAATGCAGGCTCGTCTTGCATCTCCCAAGAAGAAAGGATGTCTGAATCCCCTGTGGAGACCACAGAGAAACACCTAGTTCCCCACCTCATCGCGACCGCAGGCCTCACATCCTTTGAAAACTCCAGAGGTACGCGGAGATCAGTGCCTCCAAAGGAGACGATGCCTGACTCCTCGTGAAACTTGATAGGAGTCCCAGGATTCTTGTGGCACGTGGAAAGGGACCCTTGGTCTCCCGCCTCAGCTGGAGAGGCGTTCCAATTGCCCTGCCAAGCCTCGAGGAGAATCCCGAGTTGTCCCTCGCAACTAGGCAGGAGTCCTGACGTGGCTGAACAAACACGTGGGTGGAAGGGCCATCCCCGTCGTAACTCGAGAATATACCCCAGGTTCCCGCCGCAACTCGAGAAAAACCATGAGACTTCCCCCTCGATGCGAGATGAGGCCCGATTCCCCTGTACTGCGTGCAGAGCAATTCCGTCTTGCACATCACACATGAAAGGAGCCTTGATTTCCTTGATGGCACTCCAGAGAAACCCCAAGAACACTGTTTCAAGGATAGAGGGATCCTGAGGTCACTGTAGCAACACGAAAGAACTCTGTGGACCAAAAATCAACTCGAAAAGAGAGGTTAGTCCCTGGATTCGTCTCCAGAGGAATACCACCTTACCACAAGCACCTCAAGAGGACGCTTCTCTCAGCTCTAGGTATGTGAGAGGGACCCTGAGTTTGCGGCCTCAAGTGGAATGGACACCGCGATGCCCTGACTCGAAATAAGGCCGGATATCCCTGCAGTGACTTCAATGCAGGCTCGTCTTGCATCTCCCAGGACGAAAGGATGTCTGAATCCCCTGTGGAAAGCACAGAGAAAGACTTAGTTCCCCACCTCATCGCGACCGATAGCCTCACATCCTTTGAAAACTCCAGAGGTACGCGGAGATCAGTGCCTCCAAAGGAGACGATGCCTGACTCCTCATGAAACTTGATAGGAGTCCCAGGATTCCTGTGGCATTTGGAAAGGGACACTTGGTCTCCCGCCTCAGCTGGAGAGGCGTCCCAATTGCCCTGTCAAGCCTCGAGGAGAATCCAGAGTTGTCCCTCGCAACTAGGCAGGAGTCCTGACGTCGCTGAAGAAACACGTGGGTGGAAGGGCCATCCCCGTCGTAACTCGAGAATATACCCCAGGTTCCCGCCGCAACTCGAGAAAAACCATGAGACATCCCCCTCGCCGCGAGATGAGGCCCGATTCCCCTGCACTGCGTGCAGAGCAATTCCGAGTTGCACATCATACATGAAAGGAGCCTTGATTTCCTTGATGGCACTCCAGAGAAACCCCAAGAACACTGTTTCAAGGCTAGAGGGATCCTGAGGTCACTGTAGCAACACGAAAGAGCTCCGTGGGCCAAAAATCAACTCGAGATGAGAGGTTAGTCCCTGGCTTCGACTCCAGAGGAATACCACCTTACCACAAGCACCTCAAGAGGAGGCTTCTCTCAGCTCTAGGTATGTGAGAGGGACCCTGAGTTTGCGGCCTCAAGTGGAATGGACACCGCGATGCCCTGACGCGAAATAAGGCTGGATATCCCTGCAGTGACTTGAATGCAGGCTCGTCTTGCATCTGCCAAGATGAAAGGATGTCTGAATCCCCTGTGGAGACCACAGAGAAAGACCTAGTTCCCCACCTCATCGCGACCGGAGGCCTCACATCCTTTGAAAACTCCAGAGGTACGCGGAGATCAGTGCCTCCAAAGAAGACGATGCCTGACTCCTCGTGAAACTTGATAGGAGTCCCAGGATTCCTGTGGCACTTGGAAAGGGACACTTGGTCTCCCGCCTCAGCTGGAGAGGCGTCCCAATTGCCCTGCCAAGCCTCGAGGAGAATCCAGAGTTGTCCCTCGCAACTAGGCAGGAGTCCTGACGTCGCTGAAGAAACACGTGGGTGGAAGGGCCATCCCCGTCGTAACTCGAGAATATACCCCAGGTTCCCGCCGCAACTCGAGAAAAACCATGAGACTTCCCCCTCGCCGCGAGATGAGGCCCGATTCCCCTGCACTGCGTGCAGAGCAATTCCGTGTTGCACATCACACATGAAAGGAGCCTTGATTTCCTTGATGGCATTCCAGAGAATCCCCAAGAACACTGTTTCAAGGCTAGAGGGATCCTGAGGTCACTGTAGCAACACGAAAGAGCTCCGTGGGCCAAAAATCAACTCGAGATGAGAGGTTAGTCCCTGGCTTCGACTCCAGAGGAATACCACCTTACCACAAGCACCTCAAGAGGAGGCTTCTCTCAGCTCTAGGTATGTGAGAGGGACCCTGAGTTTGCGGCCTCAAGTGGAATGGACACCGCGATGCCCTGACT
Organism: Cervus elaphus; assembly: GCF_910594005.1. NCBI lineage: Eukaryota > Metazoa > Chordata > Mammalia > Artiodactyla > Cervidae > Cervus > Cervus elaphus. Next base: position 1,916,520 of record NW_025316687.1, on the reverse strand, counting down.
CGAAATAAGGCCGGATATCCCTGCAGTGACTTGAATGCAGGCTCGTCTTGCATCTCCCAAGAAGAAAGGATGTCTGAATCCCCTGTGGAGACCACAGAGAAACACCTAGTTCCCCACCTCATTGCGACCGGAGGCCTCACATCCTTTGAAAACTCCAGAGTTACGCGGAGATCAGTGCCTCCAAAGGAGACGATGCCTGACTCCTTGTGAAACTTGATAGGAGTCCCAGGATTCTTGTGGCACGTGGAAAGGGACCCTTGGTCTCCCGTCTCAGCTGGAGAGGCGTTCCAATTGCCGTGCCAAGCCTCGAGGAGAATCCCGAGTTGTCCCTCTCAACTAGGCAGGAGTCCTGACGTGGCTGAACAAACACGTGGGTGGAAGGGCCATCCCCGTCGTAACTCGAGAATATACCCCAGGTTCCCGCCGCAACTCGAGAAAAACCATGAGACTTCCCCCTCGATGCGAGATGAGGCCCGATTCCCCTGTACTGCGTGCAGAGCAATTCCGTCTTGCACATCACACATGAAAGGAGCCTCGATTTCCTTGATGGCACTCCAGAGAAACCCCAAGAACACTGTTTCAAGGATAGAGGGATCCTGAGGTCACTGTAGCAACACGAAAGAACTCTGTGGACCAAAAATCAACTCGAAAAGAGAGGTTAGTTCCTGAATTCGTCTCCAGAGGAATACCACCTTACCACAAGCACCTCAAGAGGAGGCTTCTCTCAGCTCTAGGTATGTGAGAGGGATCCTGAGTTTGCGGCCTCAAGTGGAATGGACACCGCGATGCCCTGACTCGAAATAAGGCTGGATATCCCTGCAGTGACTTGAATGCAGGCTCGTCTTGCATCTCCCAGGACGAAAGGATGTCTGAATCCCCTGTGGAAAGCACAGAGAAAGACTTAGTTCCCCACCTCATCGCGACCGATAGCCTCACATCCTTTGAAAACCCCAGAGGTACGCGGAGATCAGTGCCTCCAAAGGAGACGATGCCTGACTCCTCGTGAAACTTGATAGGAGTCCCAGGATTCCTGTGGCACTTGGAAAGGGACACTTGGTCTCCCGCCTCAGCTGGAGAGGCGTCCCAATTGCCCTGCCAAGCCTCGAGGAGAATCCAGAATTGTCCCTCGCAACTAGGCAGGAGTCCTGACGTCGCTGAAGAAACACGTGGGTGGAAGGGCCATCCCCGTCGTAACTCGAGAATATACCCCAGGTTCCCGCCGCAACTCGAGAAAAACCATGAGACTTCCCCCTCGCCGCGAGATGAGGCCCGATTCCCCTGCACTGCCTGCAGAGCAATTCTGTGTTGCACATCACACATGAAAGGAGCCTTGATTTCCTTGATGGCACTCCAGAGAAACCCCAAGAACACTGTTTCAAGGCTAGAGGGATCCTGAGGTCACTGTAGCAACACGAAAGAGCTCCGTGGACCAAAAATCAACTCGAGATGAGAGGTTAGTCCCTGGCTTCGACTCCAGAGGACTACCACCTTACCACAAGCACCTCAAGAGAAGGCTTCTCTCAGCTCTAGGTATGTGAGAGGGACCCTGAATTTGCGGCCTCAAGTGGAATGGACACCGCGATGCCCTGACTCGAAATAAGGCCGGATATCCCTGCAGTGACTTGAATGCAGGCTCGTCTTGCAGCTCCCAAGACGAAAGGATGTCTGAATCCCCTGTGGAGACCACAGAGAAACACCTAGTTCCCCACCTCATCGCGACCGGAGGCATCACATTCTTTGAAAACTCCAGAGGTACGCGGAGATCAGTGCCTCCAAAGGAGACGATGCCTGACTCCTCGTGAAACTTGATAGGAGACCCAGGATTCCTGTGGCACGTGGAAAGGGACACTTGGTCTCCCGTCTCAGCTGGAGAGGTGTCCCAATTGCCCTGCAAAGCCTCGAGGAGAATCCCGAGTTGTCCCTCGCAACTAGGCAGGAGTCCTGACGTCGCTGAAGAAACACGTGGGTGGAAGGGCCATCCCCGTCGTAACTCGAGAATATACCCCAGGTTCCCGCCGCAACTCGAGAAAAACCATGAGACTTCCCCCTCGCCGAGAGATGAGGCCCGATTCCCCTGCACTGCGTGCAGAGCAATTCCGTGTTGCACATCACACATGAAAGGAGCCTTGATTTCCTTGATGGCATTCCAGAGAAACACCAAGAACACTGTTTCAAGGCTAGAGGGATCCTGAGGTCACTGTAGCAACACGAAAGAGCTCCGTGGACGAAGAATCAACACGAGATGAGAGGTTAGTCCCTGGCTTCGACTCCAGAGGAATACCACCTTACCACAAGCACCTCAAGAGGAGGCTTCTCTCAGCTCTAGGTATGTGAGAGGGACCCTGAGTTTGCGGCCTCAAGTGGAATGGACACCGCGATGCCCTGACGCGAAATAAGGCTGGATATCCCTGCAGTGACTTGAATGCAGGCTCGTCTTGCATCTCCCAAGATGAAAGGATGTCTGAATCCCCTGTGGAGACCACAGAGAAAGACCTAGTTCCCCACCTCATCGCGACCGGAGGCCTCACATCCTTTGAAAACTCCAGAGGTACGCGGAGATCAGTGCCTCCAAAGGAGACGATGCCTGACTCCTCGTGAAACTTGATAGGAGTCCCAGGATTCCTGTGGCACGTGGAAAGGGAACCTTGGTCTCCCGCCTCAGCTGGAGAGGCATTCCAATTGCCGTGCCAAGCCTCGAGGAGAATCCCGAGTTGTCCCTCGCAACTAGGCAGGAGTCCTGACGTGGCTGAACAAACACGTGGGTGGAAGGGCCATCCCCGTCGTAACTCGAGAATATACCCCAGGTTCCCGCCGCAACTCGAGAAAAACCATGAGACTTCCCCCTCGCCGCGAGATGAGGCCCGATTCCCCTGTACTGCGTGCAGAGCAATTCCGTCTTGCACATCACACATGAAAGGAGCCTTGATTTCCTTGATGGCACTCCAGAGAAACCCCAAGAACACTGTTTCAAGGCTAGAGGGATCCTGAGGTCACTGTAGCAACACGAAAGAACTCTGTGGACCAAAAATCAACTCGAAAAGAGAGGTTAGTCCCTGGATTCGTCTCCAGAGGAATACCACCTTACCACAAGCACCTCAAGAGGAGGCTTCTCTCAGCTCTAGGTATGTGAGAGGGACCCTGAGTTTGCGGCCTCAAGTGGAATGGACACCGCGATGCCCTGGCGCGAAATAAGGCTGGATATCCCTGCAGTGACTTGAATGCAGGCTCATCTTGCATCTCCCAAGATGAAAGGATGTCTGAATCCCCTGTGGAGACCACAGAGAAAGACCTAGTTCCCCACCTCATCGCGACCGATAGCCTCACATCCTTTGAAAACTCCAGAGGTACGCGGAGATCAGTGCCTCCAAAGGAGACGATGCCTGACTCCTCGTGAAACTTGATAGGAGTCCCAGGATTCCTGTGGCACGTGGAAAGGGACCCTTGGTCTCCCGCCTCAGCTGGAGAGGCGTCCCAATTGCCTTGCCAAGCCTCGAGGAGAATCCCGAGTTGTGTCTCGCAACTAGGCAAGAGTCCTGACGTGGCTGAACAAACACGTGTGTGGAAGGGCCATCCCCGTCGTAACTCGAGAATATACCCCAGGTTCCCGCCGCAACTCGAGAAAAACCATGAGACTTCCCCCTCGCCGCGAGATGAGGCCCGATGCCCCTGCACTGCATGCAGAGCAATTCTGTGTTGCACATCACACCTGAAAGGAGCCTTGATTTCCTTCATGGCACTCCAGAGAAACCCCAAGAACACTGTTTCAAGGCTAGAGGGATCCTGAGGTCACTGTAGCAACACGAAAGATCTCCGTGGACCAAAAATCAACTCGAGATGAGAGGTTAGTCCCTGGCTTCGACTCCAGAGGAATACCACCTTACCACAAGCACCTCAAGAGGAGGCTTCTCTCAGCTCTAGGTATGTGAGAGGGACCCTGAGTTTGTGGCCTCAAGTGGAATGGACACCGCGATGCCCTGACTCGAAATAAGGCCGGATATCCCTGCAGTGACTGGAATGCAGGCTCGTCTTGCATCTCCCAAGACGAAAGGGTGTCTGAATCCCCTGTGGAGACCACACAGAAAGACCTAGTTCCCCACCTCATCGCGACCGGAGGCCTCACATTCTTTGAAAACTCCAGAGGTACGCGGAGATCAGTGCCTCCAAAGGAGACGATGCCTGACTCCTTGTGAAACTTGATAGGAGTCCCAGGATTCTTGTGGCACGTGGAAAGGGACCCTTGGTCTCCCGCCTCAGCTGGAGAGGCGTTCCAATTGCCCTGCCAAGCCTCGAGGAGAATCCCGAGTTGTCCCTCGCAACTAGGCAGGAGTCCTGACGTGGCTGAACAAACACGTGGGTGGAAGGGCCATCCCCGTCGTAACTCGAGAATATACCCCAGGTTACCCCTGCAACTCGAGAAAAACCATGAGACTTCCCCCTCGATGCGAGATGAGGCCCGATTCCCCTGTACTGCGTGCAGAGCAATTCCGTCTTGCACATCACACATGAAAGGAGCCTTGATTTCCTTGATGGCACTCCAGAGAAACCCCAAGAACACTGTTTCAAGGCTAGAGGGATCCTGAGGTCACTGTAGCAACACGACAGAACTCTGTGGACCACAAATCAACTCGAAAAGAGAGGTTAGTCCCTGGATTCGTCTCCAGAGGAAAACCACCTTACCACAAGCACCTCAAGAGGAGGCTTCTCTCAGCTCTAGGTATGTGAGAGGGACCCTGAGTTTGCGGCCTCAAGTGGAATGGACACCGCGATGCCCTGACTCGAAATAAGGCCGGATATCCCTGCAGTGACTTCAATGCAGGCTCGTCTTGCATCTCCCAAGACGAAAGGATGTCTGAATCCCCTGTGGAAAGCACAGAGAAAGACTTAGTTCCCCACCTCATCGCGACCGATAGCCTCACATCCTTTGAAAACTCCAGAGGTACGCGGAGATCAGTGCCTCCAAAGGAGACGATGCCTGACTTCGCATGAAACTTGTTAGGAGTCCCAGGATTCCTGTGGCACTTGGAAAGGGACACTTGGTCTCCCGCCTCAGCTGGAGAGGCGTCCCAATTGCCCTGCCAAGCCTCGAGGAGAATCCAGAGTTGTGTCTCGCAACTAGGCAAGAGTCCTGACGTGGCTGAACAAACACGTGTGTGGAAGGGCCATCCCCGTCGTAACTCGAGAATATACCCCAGGTTCCCGCCGCAACTCGAGAAAAACCATGAGACTTCCCCCTCGCTGCGAGATGAGGCCCGATTCCCCTGCACTGCGTGCAGAGCAATTCCGTGTTGCACATCACACATGAAAGGAGCCTTGATTTCCTTGATGGCACTCCAGAGAAACCCCAAGAACACTGTTTCAAGGCTAGAGGGATCCTGAGGTCACTGTAGCAACACGAAAGAGCTCCGTGGGCCAAAAATCAACTCGAGATGAGAGGTTAGTCCCTGGCTTCGACTCCTGAGGAATACCACCTTACCACAAGCACCTCAAGAGGAGGCTTCTCTCAGCTCTAGGTATGTGAGTGGGACCCTGAGTTTGCGGCCTCAAGTGGAATGGACACCGCGATGCCCTGACGCGAAATAAGGCTGGATATCCCTGCAGTGACTTGAATGCAGGATCGTCTTGCATCTCCCAAGATGAAAGGATGTCTGAATCCCCTGTGGAGACCACAGAGAAAGACCTAGTTCCCCACCTCATCGCGACCGGAGGCCTCACATCCTTTGAAAACTCCAGAGGTACGCGGAGATCAGTGCCTCTAAAGGAGACGATGCCTGACTCCTCGTGAAACTTGATAGGAGTCCCAGGATTCCTGTGGCACGTGGAAAGGGACCCTTGGTCTCCCGCCTCTGCTGGAGAGGCGTCCCAATTGCCTTGCCAAGCCTCGAGGAGAATCCAGAGTTGTGTCTCGCAAATAGGCAAGAGTCCTGACGTGGCTGAACAAACACGTGTGTGGAAGGGCCATCCCCGTCGTAACTCGAGAATATACCCCAGATTCCCGCCGCAACTCGAGAAAAACCATGAGACTTCCCCCTCGCCGCGAGATGAGGCCCGATTCCCCTGCACTGCGTGCAGAGCAATTCCGTGTTGCACATCACACATGAAAGGAGCCTTGGCTTCCTTGATGGCACTCCAGAGAAACCCCAAGAACACTGTTTCAATGCTAGAGGGATCCTGAGGTCACTGTAGCAACAAGAAAGTGCTCCGTGGACCAAGAATCAACACGAGATGAGAGGTTACTCCCTGGCTTCGACTCCTGAGGAATACCACCTTACCACAAGCACCTCAAGAGGAGGCTTCTCTCAGCTCTAGGTATGTGAGAAGGATCCTGAGTTTGCGGCCTCAAGTGGAATGGACACCGCGGTGCCCTGACTCGAAATAAGGCCTTATATCCCTGCAGTGACTTGAATGCAGGCTCGTCTTGCATCTCCCAAGAAGAAAGGATGTCTGAATCCGCTGTGGAGACCACAGAGAAACACCTAGGTCCCCACCTCATCGCGACCGCAGGCCTCACATCCTTTGAAAACTCCAGAGGTACGCGGAGATCAGTGCCTCCAAAGGAGACGATGCCTGACTCCTCGTGAAACTTGATAGGAGTCCCAGGATTCTTGTGGCACGTGGAAAGGGACCCTTGGTCTCCCGCCTCAGCTGGAGAGGCGTTCCAATTGCCCTGCCAAGCCTCGAGGAGAATCCCGAGTTGTCCCTCGCAACTAGGCAGGAGTCCTGACGTGGCTGAACAAACACGTGGGTGGAAAGGCCATCCCCGTCGTAACTCGAGAATATACCCCAGGTTCCCGCCGCAACTCGAGAAAAACCATGAGACTTCCCACTCGACAGGAGATGAGGCCCGATTCCCCTGTACTGCGTGCAGAGCAATTCCGTCTTGCACATCACACATGAAAGGAGCCTTGATTTCCTTGATGGCACTCCAGAGAAACCCCAAGAACACTGTTTCAAGGCTAGAGGGATCCTGAGGTCACTGTAGCAACACGAAAGAACTCTGTGGACCAAAAATCAACTAGAAAAGAGAGGTTAGTCCCTGGATTCGTCTCCAGAGGAATACCACCTTACCACAAGCACCTCAAGAGGAGGCTTCTCTCAGCTCTAGGTATGTGAGAGGGATCCTGAGTTTGCGGCCTCAAGTGGAATGGACACCGCGATGCCCTGACTCGAAATAAGGCCGGATATCCCTGCAGTGACTTCAATGCAGGCTCGTCTTGCATCTCCCAGGACGAAAGGATGTCTGAATCCCCTGTGGAAAGCACAGAGAAAGACTTAGTTCCCCTCCTCATCGCGACCGATTGCCTCACATCCTTTGAAAACTCCAGAGGTACGCGGAGATCAGTGCCTCCAAAGGAGACGATGACTGACTCCTCGTGCAACTTGATAGGAGTCCCAGGATTCCTGTGGCACTTGGAAAGGGACACTTGGTCTCCCGCCTCAGCTGGAGAGGCGTCCCAATTGCCCTGCCAAGCCTCGAGGAGAATCCAGAGTTGTCCCTCGCAACTAGGCAGGAGTCCTGACGTCGCTGAAGAAACACGTGGGTGGAAGGGCCATCCCCGTCGTAACTCGAGAATATACCCCAGGTTCCCGCCGCAACTCGAGAAAAACCATGAGACTTCCCCCTCGCCGCGAGATGAGGCCCGATTCCCCTGCACTGCGTGCAGAGCAATTCCGTGTTGCACATCACACATGAAAGGAGCCTTGATTTCTTTGATGGCACTCCAGAGAAACCCCAAGAACACTGTTTCAAGGCTAGAGGGATCCTGAGGTCACTGTAGCAACACGAAAGAGCTCCGTGGGCCAAAAATCAACTCGAGATGAGAGGTTAGTCCCTGGTTTCGACTCCTGAGGAATACCACCTTACCACAAGCACCTCAAGAGGAGGCTTCTCTCAGCTCTAGGTATGTGAGAGGGACCCTGAGTTTGCGGCCTCAAGTGGAATGGACACCACGATGCCCTGACTCTAAATAAGGCCGGATATCCCTGCAGTGACTGGAATGCAGGCTCGTCTTGCATCTCACAAGACGAAAGGGTGTCTGAATCCCCTGTGGAGACCACAGAGAAAGACCTAGTTCCCCACCTCATCGCGACAGGAGGCCTCAAATCCTTTGAAACCTGCAGAGGTATGCGTAGATCAGTGCCTCCAAAGGAGACGATGCCTGACTCCTCGTGAAACTTGATAGGAGACACAGGATTCCTGTGGCACGTGGAAAGGGACCCTTGGTCTCCCGTCTCAGCTGGAGAGGCGTCCCAATTGCCCTGCAAAGCCTCGAGGAGAATCCCGAGTTGTCCCTCGCAACTAGGCAGGAGTCCTGACATGGCTGAACACACACGTGTGTGGAAGGGCCATCCCCGTCGTAACTCGAGAATATACCCCAGGTTCCCGCCGCAACTCGAGAAAAACCATGAGACTTCCCCCTCGCCGCGAGATGAGGCCCGATTCCTCTGCACTGCGTGCAGAGCAATTCCGTGTTGCACATCACACATGAAAGGAGCCTTGATTTCCTTGATGGCACTCCAGAGAATCCCCAAGAACACTGTTTCAAGGCTAGAGGGATCCTGAGGTCACTGTAGCAACACGAAAGAGCTCCGTGGACCAAGAATCAACACGAGATGAGAGGTTAGTCCCTGGCTTCGACTCCTGAGGAATACCACCTTACCACAAGCACCTCAAGAGGAGGCTTCTCTCAGCTCTAGGTATGTGAGAGGGATCCTGAGTTTGCGGCCTCAAGTGGAATGGACACCGTGATGCCCTGACTCGAAATAAGGCCGGATATCCCTGCAGTGACTTGAATGCAGGCTCGTCTTGCATCTCCCAAGAAGAAAGGATGTCTGAATCCCCTGTGGAGACCACAGAGAAACACCTAGTTCCCCACCTCATCGCGACCGGAGGCCTCACATCCTTTGAAAACTCCAGAGGTACGCGGAGATCATTGCCTCCAAAGGAGACGATGCCTGACTCCTCGTGAAACTTGATAGGAGTCCCAGGATTCCTGTGGCACTTGGAAATGGACACTTGGTCTCCCGCCTCAGCTGGAGAGGCGTCCCAATTGCCCTGCCAAGCCTCGAGGAGAATCCCGAGTTGTCCCTCGCAACTAGGCAGGAGTCCTGATGTCGCTGAAGAAACACGTGGGTGGAAGGGCCATCCCCGTCGTAACTCGAGAATATACCCCAGGTTCCCGCCGCAACTCGAGAAAAACCATGAGACTTCCCCCTCGCCGCGAAATGAGGCCCGATTCCCCTGCACTGCGTGCAGAGCAATTCTGTGTTGCACATCACACATGAAAGGAGCCTTGATTTCCTTGATGGCACTCCAGAGAAACCCCAAGAACACTGTTTCAATGCTAGAGGGATCCTGAGGTCACTGTAGCAACACGAAAGAGCTCCGTGGACCAAGAATCAACACGAGATGAGAGGTTAGTCCCTGGCTTCGACTCCTGAGGAATACCACCTTACCACAAGCACCTCAAGAGGAGGCTTCTCTCAGCTCTAGGTATGTGAGAGGGACCCTGAGTTTGCGGCCTCAAGTGGAATGGACACCGCGATGCCCTGACGCGAAATAAGGCTGGATATCCCTGCAGTGACTTGAATGCAGGATCGTCTTGCATCTCCCAAGATGAAAGGATGTCTGAATCCCCTGTGGAGACCACAGAGAAAGACCTAGTTCCCCACCTCATCGCGACAGGAGGCCTCAAATCCTTTGAAAACTCCAGAGGTACGCGGAGATCAGTGCCTCTAAAGGAGACGATGCCTGACTCCTCGTGAAACTTGATAGGAGTCCCAGGATTCCTGTGGCACGTGGAAAGGGACCCTTGGTCTCCCGCCTCTGCTGGAGAGGCGTCCCAATTGCCTTGCCAAGCCTCGAGGAGAATCCAGAGTTGTGTCTCGCAACTAGGCAAGAGTCCTGACGTGGCTGAAAAAACACGTGTGTGGAAGGGCCATCCCCGTCGTAACTCGAGAATATACCCCAGGTTCCCGCCGCAACTCGAGAAAAACCATGAGACTTCCCCCTCGCCGCGAGATGAGGCCCGATTCCCCTGCACTGCGTGCAGAGCAATTCCGTGTTGCACATCACACATGAAAGGAGCCTTGACTTCCTTGATGGCACTCCAGAGAAACCCCAAGAACACTGTTTCAATGCTAGAGGGATCCTGAGGTCACTGTAGCAACAAGAAAGTGCTCCGTGGACCAAGAATCAACACGAGATGAGAGGTTACTCCCTGGCTTCGACTCCTGAGGAATACCACCTTACCACAAGCACCTCAAGAGGAGGCTTCTCTCAGCTCTAGGTATGTGAGAAGGATCCTGAGTTTGCGGCCTCAAGTGGAATGGACACCGCGGTGCCCTGACTCGAAATAAGGCCTTATATCCCTGCAGTGACTTGAATGCAGGCTCGTCTTGCATCTCCCAAGAAGAAAGGATGTCTGAATCCCCTGTGGAGACCACAGAGAAACACCTAGGTCCCCACCTCATCGCGACCGCAGGCCTCACATCCTTTGAAAACTCCAGAGGTACGCGGAGATCAGTGCCTCCAAAGGAGACGATGCCTGACTCCTCGTGAAACTTGATAGGAGTCCCAGGATTCTTGTGGCACGTGGAAAGGGACCCTTGGTCTCCCGCCTCAGCTGGAGAGGCGTTCCAATTGCCCTGCCAAGCCTCGAGGAGAATCCCGAGTTGTGTCTCGCAACTAGGCAGGAGTCCTGACGTGGCTGAACAAACACGTGGGTGGAAAGGCCATCCCCGTCGTAACTCGAGAATATACCCCAGGTTCCCGCCGCAACTCGAGAAAAACCATGAGACTTCCCACTCGACAGGAGATGAGGCCCGATTCCCCTGTACTGCGTGCAGAGCAATTCCGTCTTGCACATCACACATGAAAGGAGCCTTGATTTCCTTGATGGCACTCCAGAGAAACCCCAAGAACACTGTTTCAAGGCTAGAGGGATCCTGAGGTCACTGTAGCAACAAGAAAGAACTCTGTGGACCAAAAATCAACTAGAAAAGAGAGGTTAGTCCCTGGATTCGTCTCCAGAGGAATACCACCTTACCAGAAGCACCTCAAGAGGAGGCTTCTCTCAGCTCTAGGTATGTGAGAGGGATCCTGAGTTTGCGGCCTCAAGTGGAATGGACACCGCGATGCCCTGACTCGAAATAAGGCCGGATATCCCTGCAGTGACTTCAATGCAGGCTCGTCTTGCATCTCCCAGGACGAAAGGATGTCTGAATCCCCTGTGGAAAGCACAGAGAAAGACTTAGTTCCCCTCCTCATCGCGACCGATTGCCTCACATCCTTTGAAAACTCCAGAGGTACGCGGAGATCAGTGCCTCCAAAGGAGACGATGACTGACTCCTCGTGCAACTTGATAGGAGTCCCAGGATTCCTGTGGCACTTGGAAAGGGACACTTGGTCTCCCGCCTCAGCTGGAGAGGCGTCCCAATTGCCCTGCCAAGCCTCGAGGAGAATCCAGAGTTGTCCCTCGCAACTAGGCAGGAGTCCTGACGTCGCTGAAGAAACACGTGGGTGGAAGGGCCATCCCCGTCGTAACTCGAGAATATACCCCAGGTTCCCGCCGCAACTCGAGAAAAACCATGAGACTTCCCCCTCGCCGCGAGATGAGGCCCGATTCCCCTGCACTGCGTGCAGAGCAATTCCGTGTTGCACATCACACATGAAAGGAGCCTTGATTTCTTTGATGGCACTCCAGAGAAACCCCAAGAACACTGTTTCAAGGCTAGAGGGATCCTGAGGTCACTGTAGCAACACGAAAGAGCTCCGTGGGCCAAAAATCAACTCGAGATGAGAGGTTAGTCCCTGGTTTCGACTCCTGAGGAATACCACCTTACCACAAGCACCTCAAGAGGAGGCTTCTCTCAGCTCTAGGTATGTGAGAGGGACCCTGAGTTTGCGGCCTCAAGTGGAATGGACACCACGATGCCCTGACTCTAAATAAGGCCGGATATCCCTGCAGTGACTGGAATGCAGGCTCGTCTTGCATCTCACAAGACGAAAGGGTGTCTGAATCCCCTGTGGAGACCACAGAGAAAGACCTAGTTCCCCACCTCATCGCGACAGGAGGCCTCAAATCCTTTGAAACCTGCAGAGGTATGCGTAGATCAGTGCCTCCAAAGGAGACGATGCCTGACTCCTCGTGAAACTTGATAGGAGACACAGGATTCCTGTGGCACGTGGAAAGGGACCCTTGGTCTCCCGTCTCAGCTGGAGAGGCGTCCCAATTGCCCTGCAAAGCCTCGAGGAGAATCCCGAGTTGTCCCTCGCAACTAGGCAGGAGTCCTGACATGGCTGAACACACACGTGTGTGGAAGGGCCATCCCCGTCGTAACTCGAGAATATACCCCAGGTTCCCGCCGCAACTCGAGAAAAACCATGAGACTTCCCCCTCGCCGCGAGATGAGGCCCGATTCCTCTGCACTGCGTGCAGAGCAATTCCGTGTTGCACATCACACATGAAAGGAGCCTTGATTTCCTTGATGGCACTCCAGAGAATCCCCAAGAACACTGTTTCAAGGCTAGAGGGATCCTGAGGTCACTGTAGCAACACGAAAGAGCTCCGTGGGCCAAAAATCAACTCGAGATGAGAGGTTAGTCCCTGGCTTCGACTCCAGAGGAATACCACCTTACCACAAGCACCTCAAGAGGAGGCTTCTCTCAGCTCTAGGTATCTGAGAGGGACCCTGAGTTTGCGGCCTCAAGTGGAATGGACACCGTGATGCCCTGACGCGAAATAAGGCTGGATATCCCTGCAGTGACTTGAATGCAGGCTCGTCTTGCATCTCCGAAGATGAAAGGATGTCTGAATCCCCTGTGGAGACCACAGAGAAAGACCTAGTTCCCCACCTCATCGCGACCGATAGCCTCACATCCTTTGAAAACTTCAGAGGTACGCGGAGATCAGTGCCTCCAAAGGAGACGATGCCTGACTCCTCGTGAAACTTGATAGGAGTCCCAGGATTCCTGTGGCACGTGGAAAGGGAACCTTGGTCTCCCGCCTCAGCTGGAGAGGCGTCCCAATTGCCCTGCAAAGCCTCGAGGAGAATCCCGAGTTGTCCCTCGCAACTAGGCAGGAGTCCTGACATGGCTGAACACACACGTGTGTGGAAGGGCCATCCCCGTCGTAACTCGAGAATATACCCCAGGTTCCCGCCGCAACTCGAGAAAAACCATGAGACTTCCCCCTCGCCGCGAGATGAGGCTCGATTCCCCTGCACTGCGTGCAGAGCAATTCTGTGTTGCACATCACACATGAAAGGAGCCTTGATTTCCTTGATGGCACTCCAGAGAAACCCCAAGAACACTGTTTCAAGGCTAGAGGGATCCTGAGGTCACTGTAGCAACACGAAAGAGCTCCGTGGACCAAGAATCAACACGAGATGAGAGGTTAGTCCCTGGCTTCGACTCCTGAGGAATACCACCTTACCACAAGCACCTCAAGAGGAGGCTTCTCTCAGCTCTAGGTATGTGAGAGGGATCCTGAGTTTGCGGCCTCAAGTGGAATGGACACCGCGATGCCCTGACTCGAAATAAGGCCGGATATCCCTGCAGTGACTTGAATGCAGGCTCGTCTTGCATCTCCCAAGAAGAAAGGATGTCTGAATCCCCTGTGGAGACCACAGAGAAACACCTAGTTCCCCACCTCATCGCGACCGGAGGCCTCACATCCTTTGAAAACTCCAGAGGTACGCGGAGATCAGTGCCTCCAAAGGAGACGATGCCTGACTCCTCGTGAAACTTGATACGAGTCCCAGGATTCTTGTGGCACGTGGAAAGGGACCCTTGGTCTCCCGCCTCAGCTGGAGAGGCGTTCCAATTGCCCTGCCAAGCCTCGAGTAGAATCCCGAGTTGTCCCTCGCAACTAGGCAGGAGTCCTGACGTCGCTGAAGAAACACGTGGGTGGAAGGGCCATCCCCGTCGTAACTCGAGAATATACCCCAGGTTCCCGCCGCAACTCGAGAAAAACCATGAGATTTCCCCCTCGCCGCGAGATGAGGCCCGATTCCCCTGCACTGCGTGCAGAGCAATTCCGTGTTGCACATCACACATGAAAGGAGCCTTGATTTCCTTGATGGCACTCCAGAGAAACCCCAAGAACACTGTTTCAAGGCTAGAGGGATCCTGAGGTCACTGTAGCAACATGAAAGAGCTCCGTGGGCCAAAAATCAACTCGAGATGAGAGGTTAGTCCCTGGCTTCGACTCCAGAGGAATACCACCTTACCACAAGCACCTCAAGAGGAGGCTTCTCTCAGCTCTAGGTATGTGAGAGGGACCCTGAGTTTGCGGCCTCAAGTGGAATGGACACCACGATGCTCTGACTCGAAATAAGGCCGGATATCCCTGCAGTGACTGGAATGCAGGCTCGTCTTGCATCTCCCAAGACGAAAGGGTGTCTGAATCCCCTGTGGAGACCACAGAGAAAGACCTAGTTCCCCACCTCATCGCGACAGGAGGCCTCAAATCCTTTGAAAACTCCAGAGGTATGCGTAGATCAGTGCCTCCAAAGGAGACGATGCCTGACTCCTCGTGAAACTTGATAGGAGACCCAGGATTCCTGTGGCACGTGGAAAGGGACCCTTGGTCTCCCGTCTCAGCTGGAGAGGCGTCCCAATTGCCCTGCAAAGCCTCGAGGAGAATCCCGAGTTGTCCCTCGCAACTAGGCAGGAGTCCTGACGTCGCTGAAGAAACACGTGGGTGGAAGGGCCATCCCCGTCGTAACTCGAGAATATACCCCAGGTTCCCGCCGCAACTCGAGAAAAACCATGAGACTTCCCCCTCGCCGTGAGATGAGGCCCGATTCCCCTGCACTGCGTGCAGAGCAATTCCGTGTTGCACATCACACATGAAAGGAGCCTTGATTTCCTTGATGGCACTCCAGAGAAACCCCAACAACACTGTTTCAAGGCTAGAGGGATCCTGAGGTCACTGTAGCAACACGAAAGAGCTGCGTGGACCAAGAATCAACACGAGATGAGAGGTTATTCCCTGGCTTCGACTCCAGAGGAATACCACCTTACCACAAGCACCTCAAGAGGAGGCTTCTCTCAGCTCTAGGTATGTGAGAGGGATCCTGAGTTTGCGGCCTCAAGTGGAATGGACACCGCGATGCCCTGACTCGAAATAAGGCGGGATATCCCTGCAGTGACTTGAATGCAGGCTCGTCTTGCATCTCCCAAGAAGAAAGGATGTCTGAATCCCCTGTGGAGACCACAGAGAAACACCTAGTTCCCCACCTCATCGCGACCGGAGGCCTCACATCCTTTGAAAACTCCAGAGGTACGCGGAGATCAGTGCCTCCAAATGAGACGATGCCTGACTCCTCGTGAAACTTGATTGGAGTCCCAGGATTCTTGTGGCACGTGGAAAGGGACCCTTGGTCTCCCGCCTCAGCTGGAGAGGCGTTCCAATTGCCATGCCAAGCCTCGAGGAGAATCCCGAGTTGTCCCTCGCAACTAGGCAGGAGTCCTGATGTGGCTGAACAAACACGTGGGTGGAAGAGCCATCCCCGTCGTAACCCGAAAATATACCCCAGGTTCCCGCCGCAACTCGAGAAAAACCATGAGACTTCCCCCTCGATGCAAGATGAGGCCCGATTCCCCTGTACTGCGTGCAGAGCAATACCGTCTTGCAAATCACACATGAAAGGAGCCTTGATTTCCTTGATGGCACTCCAGAGAAACCCCAAGAACACTGTTTCAAGGCTAGAGGGATCCTGAGGTCACTGTAGCAACACGAAAGAACTCTGTGGACCAAAAATCAACTCGAAAAGAGAGGTTAGTCCCTGGATTCGTCTCCAGAGGAATACCACCTTACCACAAGCACCTCAAGAGGAGGCTTCTCTCAGCTCTAGGTATGTGAGAGGGACCCTGAGTTTGCGGCCTCAAGTGGAATGGACACCGCGATGCCCTGACTCGAAATAAGGCCGGATATCCCTGCAGTGACTTCAATGCAGGCTCGTCTTGCATCTCCCAGGACGAAATGATGTCTGAATCCCCTGTGGAAAGCACAGAGAAAGACTTAGTTCCCCACCTCATCGCGACCGGAGGCCTCACATCCTTTGAAAACTCCAGAGGTACGCGGAGATCAGTGCCTCCAAAGGAGACGATGCCTGACTCCTCGTGAAACTTGATAGGAGTCCCAGGATTCCTGTGGCACGTGGAAAGGGACCCTTGGTCTCCCGCCTCAGCTGGAGAGGCGTCCCAATTGCCCTGCCAAGCCTCGAGGAGAATCCCGAGTTGTCCCTCGCAACTAGGCAGGAGTCCTGACGTCGCTGAAGAAACACGTGGATGGAAGGGCCATCCCCGTCGTAACTCGAGAATATACCCCAGGTTCCCGCCGCAACTCGAGAAAAACCATGAGACTTCCCCCTCGCCGCGAGATGAGGCCCGATTCCCGTGCACTGCGTGCAGAGCAATTCCGTGTTGCACATCACACATGAAAGGAGCCTTGATTTCCTTGATGGCACTCCAGAGAAACCCCAAGAACACTGTTTCAAGGCTAGAGGGATCCTGAGGTCACTGTAGCAACACGAAAGAGCTCCGTGCGCCAAAAATCAACTCGAGATGAGAGGTTAGTCCCTGGCTTCGACTCCAGAGGAATACCACCTTACCACAAGCACCTCAAGAGGAGGCTTCTCTCAGCTCTAGGTATGTGAGAGGGACCCTGAGTTTGCGGCCTCAAGTGGAATGGACACCGCGATGCCCTGACGTGAAATAAGGCTGGATATCCCTGCAGTGACTTGAATGCAGGCTCGTCTTGCATCTCCCAAGATGAAAGGATGTCTGAATCCCCTGTAGAGACCACAGAGAAAAACCTAGTTCCCCACCTCATCGCGACCGGAGGCCTCACATCCTTTGAAAACTCCAGAGGTACGCGGAGATCAGTGCCTCCAAAGGAGACGATGCCTGACTCCTCGTGAAACTTGATAGGAGTCCCAGGATTCCTGTGGCACGTGGAAAGGGACCCTTGGTCTCCCGCCTCAGCTGGAGAGGCGTCCCAATTGCCTTGTCAAGCCTCGAGGAGAATCCCGAGTTTTGTCTCGCAACTAGGCAGGAGTCCTGACGTGGCTGAACAAACACGTGTGTGGAAGGGCCATCCCCGTCGTAACTCGAGAATATACCCCAGGTTCCCGCCGCAACTCGAGAAAAACCATGAGACTTCCCCCTCGCCGCGAGATGAGGCCCGATTCCCCTGCACTGCGTGCAGAGCAATTCCGTGTTGCACATCACACATGAAAGGAGCCTTGATTTCCTTGATGGCACTCCAGAGAAACCCCAAGAACACTGTTTCAAGGCTAGAGGGATCCTGAGGTAACTGTAGCAACACGAAAGAGCACCGTGGGCCACAAATCAACTCGAGATGATAGGTTAGTCCCTGGCTTCGACTCCAGAGGAATACCACCTTACCACAAGCACCTCAAGAGGAGGCTTCTCTCAGCTCTAGGTATGTGAGAGGGATCCTGAGTTTGCGGCCTCAAGTGGAATGGACACCGCGAAGCCCTGACTCGAAATAAGGCCGGATATCCCTGCAGTGACTTGAATGCAGGCTCGTCTTGCATCTCCCAAGAAGAAAGGATGTCTGAATCCCCTGTGGAGACCACAGAGAAACACCTAGTTCCCCACCTCATCGCGACCGGAGGCCTCACATCCTTTGAAAACTCCAGAGGTACGCGGAGATCAGTGCCTCCAAAGGAGACGATGCCTGACTCCTCGTGAAACTTGATACGAGTCCCAGGATTCTTGTGGCACGTGGAAAGGGACCCTTGGTCTCCCGCCTCAGCTGGAGAGGCGTTCCAATTGCCCTGCCAAGCCTCGAGTAGAATCCCGAGTTGTCCCTCGCAACTAGGCAGGAGTCCTGACGTCGCTGAAGAAACACGTGGGTGGAAGGGCCATCCCCGTCGTAACTCGAGAATATACCCCAGGTTCCCGCCGCAACTCGAGAAAAACCATGAGATTTCCCCCTAGCCGCGAGATGAGGCCCGATTCCCCTGCACTGCGTGCAGAGCAATTCCGTGTTGCACATCACACATGAAAGGAGCCTTGATTTCCTTGATGGCACTCCAGAGAAACCCCAAGAACACTGTTTCAAGGCTAGAGGGATCCTGAGGTAACTGTAGCAACACGAAAGAGCTCCGTGGGCCAAAAATCAACTCGAGATGAGAGGTTAGTCCTTGGCTTCGACTCCAGAGGAATACCACCTTACCACAAGCACCTCAAGAGGAGGCTTCTCTCAGCTCTAGGTATGTGAGAGGGACCCTGAGTTTGCGGCCTCAAGTGGAATGGACACCACGATGCCCTGACTCGAAATAAGGCCGGGTATCCCTGCAGTGACTGGAATGCAGGCTCGTCTTGCATCTCCCAAGACGAAAGGGTGTCTGAATCCCCTGTGGAGACCACAGAGAAACACCTAGTTCCCCACCTCATCGCGACCGGAGGCCTCACATCCTTTGAAAACTCCAGAGGTACGCGGAGATCAGTGCCTCCAAAGGAGACGATGCCTGACTCCTCGTGAAACTTGATAGGAGTCCCAGGATTCTTGTGGCACGTGGAAAGGGACCCTTGGTCTCCCGCCTCAGCAGGAGAGGCGTTCCAATTGCCCTGCCAAGCCTCGAGGAGAATCCCGAGTTGTCCCTCGCAACTAGGCAGGAGTCCTGACGTCGCTGTAGAAACACGTGGATGGAAGGGCCATCCCCGTCGTAACTCGAGAATATACCCCAGGTTCCCGCCGCAACTCGAGAAAAACCATGAGACTTCCCCCTCGCCGCGAGATGAGGCCCGATTCCCCTGCACTGCGTGCAGAGCAATTCCGTGTTGCACATCACACATGAAAGGAGCCTTGATTTCCTTGATGGCACTCCAGAGAAACCCCAAAAACACTGTTTCAAGGATAGAGGGATCCTGAGGTCACTGTAGCAACACGAAAGAGCTCCGTGGGCCAAAAATCAACTCGAGATGAGAGGTTAGTCCCTGGCTTCGACTCCAGAGGCATACCACCTTACCACAAGCACCTCAAGAGGAGGCTTCTCTCAGCTCTAGGTATGTGAGAGGGACCCTGAGTTTGCGGCCTCAAGTGGAATGGACACCGCGATGCCCTGACTCAAAATAAGGCCGGATATCCCTGCAGTGACTTCAATGCAGGCTCGTCTTGCATCTCCCAGGACGAAAGGATGTCTGAATCCCCTGTGGAAAGCACAGAGAAAGACTTAGTTCCCCACCTCATCGCGACCGATAGCCTCACATCCTTTGAAAACTCCAGAGGTACGCGGAGATCAGTGCCTCCAAAGGAGACGATGCCTGACTCCTCGTGAAACTTGATAGGAGTCCCAGGATTCCTGTGGCACTTGGAAAGGGACCCTTGGTCTCCCGTCTCAGCTGGAGAGGCGTCCCAATTGCCCTGCCAAGCCTCTAGGAGAATCCAGAGTTGTCCCTCGCAACTAGGCAGGAGTCCTGACATGGCTGAACACACACGTGTGTGGAAGGGCCATCCCCGTCGGAACTCGAGAATATACCCCAGGTTCCCGCCGCAACTCGAGAAAAACCATGAGACTTCCCCCTCGCCGCGAGATGAGGCCCGATTCCCCTGCACTGCGTGCAGAGCAATTCCGTGTTGCACATCACACATGAAAGGAGCCTTGATTTCCTTGATGGCACTCCAGAGAAACCCCAAGAACACTGTTTCAAGGCTAGAGGGATCCTGAGGTCACTGTAGCAACACGAAAGAGCTCCGTGGACCAAGAATCAACACGAGATGAGAGGTTAGTCCCTGGCTTCGACTCCTGAGGAATACCACCTTACCACAAGCACCTCAAGAGGAGGCTTCTCTCAGCTCTAGGTATGTGAGAGGGACCCTGAGTTTACGGCCTCAAGTGGAATGGACACCGCGATGCCCTGACTCGAAATAAGGCCGGATATCCCTGCAGTGACTTGAATGCAGGCTCGCCTTGCAACTCCCAAGGTCAATGGATGTCTGAATCCCCTGTGGAGTCCACAGAGAAAGACCTAGTTCCCCACCTCATCGCGACCGGAGGCCTCACATCCTTTGAAAACTCCAGAGGTACGCGGAGATCAGTGCCTCCAAAGGAGACGATGCCTGACTCCTCGTGAAACTTGATAGGAGTCCCAGGATTCCTGTGGCACGTGGAAACGGACCCTTGGTCTCCCGCCTCAGCTGGAGAGGCGTCCCAATTGCCTTGCCAAGCCTAGAGGAGAATCCCGAGTTGTGTCTCGCAACTAGGCAAGAGTCCTGACGTGGCTGAACAAACACGTGTGTGGAAGGGCCATCCCCGTCATAACTCGAGAATATACCCCAGGTTCCCGCCGCAACTCGAGAAAAACCATGAGACTTCCCCCTCGCCGCGAGATGAGGCCCGATTCCCCTGCACTGTGTGCAGAGCAATTCTGTGTTGCACATCACACATGAAAGGAGCCTTGATTTCCTTGATGGCACTCCAGAGAAACCCCAAGAACACTGTTTCAAGGCTAGAGGGATCCTGAGGTCACTGTAGCAACACGAAGGAGCTCCGTGGACCCAAAATCAACTCGAGATGACAGGTTAGTCCCTGGCTTCGACTCCAGAGGAATACCACCTTACCACAAGCACCTCAAGAGGAGGCTTCTCTCAGCTCTAGGTATGTGAGAGGGACCCTGAGTTTGCGGCCTCAAGTGGAATGGACACCGCGATGCCCTGACTCGAAATAAGGCCGGATATCCCTGCAGTGACTGGAAAGCAGGCTCGTCTTGCATCTCCCAAGACGAAAGGATGTCTGAATCCCCTGTGGAGACCACAGAGAAAGACCTAGTTCCCCACCTCATCGCGACCGATAGCCTCACATCCTTTGAAAACTCCAGAGGTACGCGGAGATCAGTGCCTCCAAAGGAGACGATGCCTGACTCCTCGTGAAACTTGATAGGAGACCCAGGATTCCTGTGGCACGTGGAAAGGGACCCTTGGTCTCCCGTCTCAGCTGGAGAGGCATCCCAATTGCCCTGCAAAGCCTCGAGGAGAATCCCGAGTTGTCCCTCGCAACTAGGCAGGAGTCCTGACGTCGCTGAAGAAACACGTGGGTGGAAGGGCCATCCCCGTCGTAACTCGAGAATATACCCCAGGTTCCTGCCGCAACTCGAGAAAAACCATGAGACTTCCCCCTCGCCGCGAGATGAGGCCCAATTCCCCTGCACTGCGTGCAGAGCAATTCCGTGTTGCACATCACACATGAAAGAAGCCTTGATTTCCTTGATGGCACTCCAGAGAAACCCCAAGAACACTGTTTCAAGGCTAGAGGGATCCTGAGGTCACTGTAGCAACACAAAAGAGCTCCGTGGACAAAGAATCAACACGAGATGAGAGGTTAGTCCCTGGCTTCGACTCCTGAGGAATACCACCTTACCACAAGCACCTCAAGAGGAGGCTTCTCTCAGCTCTAGGTATGTGAGAGGGATCCTGAGTTTGCGGCCTCAAGTGGAATGGACACCGCGATGCCCTGACTCGAAATAAGGCCGGATATCCCTGCAGTGACTTGAATGCAGGCTCGTCTTGCATCTCCCAAGATGAAAGGATGTCTGAATCCCCTGTGGAGACCACAGAGAAACACCTACTTCCCCACCTCATCGCGACCGGAGGCCTCACATTCTTTGAAAACTCCAGAGGTACGCGGAGATCAGTGCCTCCAAAGGAGACGATGCCTGACTCCTCGTGAAACTTGATAGGAGTCCCAGGATTCTTGTGGCACGTGGAAAGGGACCCTTGGTCTCCCGCCTCAGCTGGAGAGGCGTTCCAATTGCCCTGCAAAGCCTCGAGGAGAATCCCGAGTTGTCCCTCGCAACTAGGTAGGAGTCCTGACGTCGCTGAAGAAACACGTGGGTGGAAGGGCCATCCCCGTCGTAACTCGAGAATATACCCCAGGTTCCCGCCGCAACTCGAGAAAAACCATGAGACTTCCCCCTCGCCGCGAGATGAGGCCCGATTCCCCTGCACTGCATGCAGAGCAATTCCGTGTTGCACATCACACATGAAAGGAGCCTTGATTTCCTTGATGGCACTCCAGAGAAACCCCAAGAACACTGTTTCAAGGCTAGAGGGATCCTGAGGTCACTGTAGCAACATGAAAGAGCTCCGTGGGCCAAAAATCATCTCGAGATGAGAGGTTAGTCCCTGGCTTCGACTCCAGAGGAATACCACCTTACCACAAGCACCTCAAGAGGAGGCTTCTCTCAGCTCTAGGTATGTGAGAGGGACCCTGAGTTTGCGGCCTCAAGTGGAATGGACACCGCGATGCCCTGACGCGAAATAAGGCTGGATATCCCTGCAGTGACTTGAATGCAGGCTCGTCTTGCATCTTCCAAGATGAAAGGATGGCTGAATCCCCTGTGGAGACCACAGAGAAAGACCTAGTTCCCCACCTCATCGCGACCGGAGGCCTCACATCCTTTGAAAACTCCAGAGGTACGCGGAGATCAGTGCCTCCAAAGGAGACGATGCCTGACTCCTCGTGAAACTTGATAGGAGTCCCAGGATTCCTGTGGCACGTGGAAAGGGACCCTTGGTCTCCCGTCTCAGCTGGAGAGGCGTCACAATTGCCTTGCCAAGCCTCGAGGAGAATCCCGAGTTGTGTCTCGCAACTAGGCAAGAGTCCTGACGTGGCTGAACAAACACGTGGGTGGAAGGGCCATCCCCGTCGTAACTCGAGAATATACCCCAGGTTCCCGCCGCAACTCGAGTAAAACCATGAGACTTCCCGCTCGCCGCGAGATGAGGCCCGATTCCTCTGCACTGCGTGCACAGCAATTCCGTCTTGCACATCACGCATGAAAGGAGCCTTGATTTCCTTCATGGCACTCCAGAGAAACCCCAAGAACACTGTTTCAAGGCTAGAGGGATCCTGAGGTCACTGTAGCAACACGAAAGAGCTCCGTGGACCAAAAATCAACTCGAGATGAGAGGTTAGTCCCTGGCTTTGACTCCAGAGGAATACCACCTTACCACAAGCACCTCAAGAGGAGGCTTCTCTCAGCTCTAGGTATGTGAGAGGGACCCTGAGTTTGCGGCCTCAAGTGGAATGGACACCGCGATGCCCTGACTCGAAATAAGGCCGGATATCCCTGCAGTGACTGGAATGCAGGCTCGTCTTGCATCTCCCAAGACGAAAGGGTGTCTGAATCCCCTGTGGAGACCACAGAGAAAGAAGTAGTTCCCCACCTCATCGCGACAGGAGGCCTCAAATACTTTGAAAACTCCAGAGGTACGCGGAGATCAGTGCCTCCAAAGGAGACGATGCCTGACTCCTCGTGAAACTTGATAGGAGACCCAGGATTCCTGTGGCACGTGGAAAGGGACCCTTGGTCTCCCGTCTCAGCTGGAGAGGCATCCCAATTGCCGTGCCAAGCCTCGAGGAGAATCCCGAGTTGTCCCTCGCAACTAGGCAGGAGTCCTGACGTCGCTGAAGAAACACGTGGGTGGAAGGGCCATCCCCGTCGTAACTCGAGAATATACCCCAGGTTCCTGCCGCAACTCGAGAAAAACCATGAGACTTCCCCCTCGCCGCGAGATGAGGCCCAATTCCCCTGCACTGCGTGCAGAGCAATTCCGTGTTGCACATCACACATGAAAGAAGCCTTGATTTCCTTGATGGCACTCCAGAGAAACCCCAAGAACACTGTTTCAAGGCTAGAGGGATCCTGAGGTCACTGTAGCAACACGAAAGAGCTCCGTGGACAAAGAATAAACACGAGATGAGAGGTTAGTCCCTGGCTTCGACTCCTGAGGAATACCACCTTACCACAAGCACCTCAAGAGGAGGCTTCTCTCAGCTCTAGGTATGTGAGAGGGATCCTGAGTTTGCGGCCTCAAGTGGAATGGACACCGCGATGCCCTGACTCGAAATAAGGCCGGATATCCCTGCAGTGACTTGAATGCAGGCTCGTCTTGCATCTCCCAAGATGAAAGGATGTCTGAATCCCCTGTGGAGACCACAGAGAAACACCTAGTTCCCCACCTCATCGCGACCGGAGGCCTCACATTCTTTGAAAACTCCAGAGGTACGCGGAGATCAGTGCCTCCAAAGGAGACGATGCCTGACTCCTCGTGAAACTTGATAGGAGTCCCAGGATTCTTGTGGCACGTGGAAAGGGACCCTTGGTCTCCCGCCTCAGCTGGAGAGGCGTTCCAATTGCCCTGCAAAGCCTCGAGGAGAATCCCGAGTTGTCCCTCGCAACTAGGCAGGAGTCCTGACGTCGCTGAAGAAACACGTGGGTGGAAGGGCCATCCCCGTCGTAACTCGAGAATATACCCCAGGTTCCCGCCGCAACTCGAGAAAAACCATGAGACTTCCCCCTCGCCGCGAGATGAGGCCCGATTCCCCTGCACTGCATGCAGAGCAATTCCGTGTTGCACATCACACATGAAAGGAGCCTTGATTTCCTTGATGGCACTCCAGAGAAACCCCAAGAACACTGTTTCAAGGCTAGAGGGATCCTGAGGTCACTGTAGCAACATGAAAGAGCTCCGTGGGCCAAAAATCATCTCGAGATGAGAGGTTAGTCCCTGGCTTCGACTCCAGAGGAATACCACCTTACCACAAGCACCTCAAGAGGAGGCTTCTCTCAGCTCTAGGTATGTGAGAGGGACCCTGAGTTTGCGGCCTCAAGTGGAATGGACACCGCGATGCCCTGACGCGAAATAAGGCTGGATATCCCTGCAGTGACTTGAATGCAGGCTCGTCTTGCATCTTCCAAGATGAAAGGATGGCTGAATCCCCTGTGGAGACCACAGAGAAAGACCTAGTTCCCCACCTCATCGCGACCGGAGGCCTCACATCCTTTGAAAACTCCAGAGGTACGCGGAGATCAGTGCCTCCAAAGGAGACGATGCCTGACTCCTCGTGAAACTTGATAGGAGTCCCAGGATTCCTGTGGCACGTGGAAAGGGACCCTTGGTCTCCCGTCTCAGCTGGAGAGGCGTCACAATTGCCTTGCCAAGCCTCGAGGAGAATCCCGAGTTGTGTCTCGCAACTAGGCAAGAGTCCTGACGTGGCTGAACAAACACGTGGGTGGAAGGGCCATCCCCGACGTAACTCGAGAATATACCCCAGGTTCCCGCCGCAACTCGAGTAAAACCATGAGACTTCCCGCTCGCCGCGAGATGAGGCCCGATTCCTCTGCACTGCGTGCACAGCAATTCCGTCTTGCACATCACGCATGAAAGGAGCCTTGATTTCCTTCATGGCACTCCAGAGAAACCCCAAGAACACTGTTTCAAGGCTAGAGGGATCCTGAGGTCACTGTAGCAACACGAAAGAGCTCCGTGGACCAAAAATCAACTCGAGATGAGAGGTTAGTCCCTGGCTTTGACTCCAGAGGAATACCACCTTACCACAAGCACCTCAAGAGGAGGCTTCTCTCAGCTCTAGGTATGTGAGAGGGACCCTGAGTTTGCGGCCTCAAGTGGAATGGACACCGCGATGCCCTGACTCGAAATAAGGCCGGATATCCCTGCAGTGACTGGAATGCAGGCTCGTCTTGCATCTCCCAAGACGAAAGGGTGTCTGAATCCCCTGTGGAGACCACAGAGAAAGAACTAGTTCCCCACCTCATCGCGACAGGAGGCCTCAAATACTTTGAAAACTCCAGAGGTACGCGGAGATCAGTGCCTCCAAAGGAGACGATGCCTGACTCCTCGTGAAACTTGATAGGAGACCCAGGATTGCTGTGGCACGTGGAAAGGGACCCTTGGTCTCCCGTCTCAGCTGGAGAGGCGTCCCAATTGCCCTGCAAAGCCTCGAGGAGAATCCCGAGTTGTCCCTCGCAACTAGGCAGGAGTCCTGACGTGGCTGAACAAACACGTGGGTGGAAGGGCCATCCCCGTCGTAACTCGAGAATATACCCCAGGTTCCCGCCGCAACTCGAGAAAAACCATGAGACTTCCCCCTCGATGCGAGATGAGGCCCGATTCCCCTGTACTGCGTGCAGAGCAATTCCGTCTTGCACATCACACATGAAAGGAACCTTGATTTTCTTGATAGCACTCCAGAGAAACCCCAAGAACACTGTTTCAAGGCTAGAGGGATCCTGAGGTCACTGTAGCAACACGAAAGAACTCTGTGGACCAAAAATCAACTCGAAAAGAGAGGTTAGTCCCTGGATTCGTCTCCAGAGGAATACCACCTAACCACAAGCACCTCAAGAGGAGGCTTCTCTCAGCTCTAGGTATGTGAGAGGGACCCTGAGTTTGCGGCCTCAAGTGGAATGGACACCACGATGCCCTGACTCGAAATAAGGCCGGATATCCCTGCAGTGACTTCAATGCAGGCTCGTCTTGCATCTCCCAGGACGAAAGGATGTCTGAATCCCCTGTGGAAAGCACAGAGAAAGACTTAGTTCCCCACCTCATCGCGACCAATATCCTCACATCCTTTGAAAACTCCAGAGGTACGCGGAGATCAGTGCCTCCAAAGGAGACGATGCCTGACTCCTCGTGAAACTTGATAGGAGACCCAAGATTCCTGTGGCACGTGGAAAGGGACCCTTGGTCTCCCGTCTCAGCTGGAGAGGCGTTCCAATTGCCCTGCCAAGCCTCGAGGAGAATCCCGAGTTGTCCCTCGCAACTAGGCAGGAGTGCTGACGTGGCTGAACAAACACGTGGGTGGAAGGGCCATCCCCGTCGAAACTCGAGAATATACCCCAGGTTCCCACCGCAACTCGAGAAAAACCATGAGACTTCCCCCTCGCCGCGAGATGAGGCCCGATTCCCCTGCACTGTGTGCAGAGCAATTCCGTGTTGCACATCACACATGAAAGGAGCCTTGATTTCCTTGATGGCACTCCAGAGAAACCCCAAGAACACTGTTTCAAGGATAGAGGGATCCTGAGGTCACTGTAGGAACACGACAAAGCTCCGTGGGCCAAAAATCAACTCGAGATGAGAGGTTAGTCCCTGGCTTCGACTCCAGAGGAATACCACCTTACCACAAGCACCTCAAGAGGAGGCTTCTCTCAGCTCTAGGTATGTGAGAGGGACCCTGAGTTTGCGGCCTCAAGTGGAATGGACACGGCGATGCCCTGACGCGAAATAAGGCTGGATATCCATGCAGTGACTTGAATGCAGGCTCGTCTTGCATCTCCCAAGATGAAAGGGTGTCTGAATCCCCTGTGGAGACCACAGAGAAAGACCTAGTTCCCCACCTCATCGCGACCGGAGGCCTCACATCCTTTGAAAACTCCAGAGGTACGCGGAGATCAGTGCCTCCAAAGGAGACGATGCCTGACTCCTCGTGAAACTTGATAGGAGTCCCAGGATTCCTGTGGCACGTGGAAAGGGACCCTTGGTCTCCCGCCTCAGCTGGAGAGGCGTCCCAATTGCCTTGATAAGCCTCGAGGAGAATCCCAAGTTGTGTCTCGCAACTAGGCAAGAGTCCTGACGTGGCTGAACAAACACGTGTGTGGAAGGGACATCCCCGTCGTAACTCGAGAATATACCCCAGGTTCCCGCCGCAACTCGAGAAAAACCATGAGACTTCCCCCTCGCCGCGAGATGAGGCCCGATTCCCCTGCACTGCGTGCAGAGCAATTCTGTGTTGCACATCACACATGAAAGGAGCCTTGATTTCCTTCATGGCACTCCAGAGAAACCCCAAGAACACTGTTTCAAGGCTAGAGGGATCCTGAGGTCACTGTAGCAACACGAAAGAGCTCCGTGGACCAAAAATCAACTCGAGATGAGAGGTTAGTCCCTGGCTTCGACTCCAGAGGAATACCACCTTACCACAAGCACCTCAAGAGGAGGCTTCTCTCAGCTCTAGGTATGTGAGAGGGACCCTGAGTTTGCGGCCTCAAGTGGAATGGACACCGCGATGCCCTGACTCGAAATAAGGCCGGATATCCCTGCAGTGACTGGAATGCAGGCTCGTCTTGCATCTCCCAAGACGAAAGGGTGTCTGAATCCCCTGTGGAGACCACAGAGAAAGACCTAGTTCCCCACCTCATCGCAACAGGAGGCCTCAAATCCTTTGAAAACTCCAGAGGTATGCGGAGATCAGTGCCTCCAAAGGAGACGATGCCTGACTCCTCGTGAAACTTGATAGGAGACCCAGGATTCCTGTGGCACGTGGAAAGGGACCCTTGGTCTCCCGTCTCAGCTGGAGAGGCGTCCCAATTGCCCTGCAAAGCCTCGAGGAGAATCCCGAGTTGTCCCTCGCAACTAGGCAGGAGTCCTGACGTCGCTGAAGAACCACGTGGGTGGAAGGGCCATCCCCGTCGTAACTCGAGAATATACCCCAGGTTCCCGCCGCACCTCGAGAAAAACCATGAGACTTCCCCCTCGCCGCGAGATGAGGCCCGATTCCCCTGCACTGCGTGCAGAGCAATTCCGTGTTGCACATCACACATGAAAGGAGCCTTGATTTCCTTGATGGCACTCCAGAGAAACCCCAAGAACACTGTTTCAAGGCTAGAGGGATCCTGAGGTCACTGTAGCAACACGAAAGAGCTCCGTGGACCAAGAATCAACACGAGATGAGAGGTTAGTCCCTGGATTCGACTCGTGAGGAATACCACCTTACCACAAGCACCTCAAGAGGAGGCTTCTCTCAGCTCTAGGTATGTGAGAGGGATCCTGAGTTTGCGGCCTCAAGTGGAATGGACACCGCGATGCCCTGACTCGAAATAAGGCCGGATATCCCTGCAGTGACTTGAATGCAGGCTCGTCTTGCATCTCCCAAGAAGAAAGGATGTCTGAATCCCCTGTGGAGACCACAGAGAAAGACCTAGTTCCCCACCTCATCGCGACCGGAGGCCTCACATCCTTTGGAAACTCCAGAGGTACGCGGAGATCAGTGCCTCCAAAGGAGACGATGCCTGACTCCTCGTGAAACTTGATTGGAGTCCCAGGATTCTTGTGGCACGTGGAAAGGGACCCTTGGTCTCCCGCCTCAGCTGGAGAGGCGTTCCAATTGCCCTGCCAAGCCTCGAGGAGAATCCCGAGTTGTCCCTCGCAAATAGGCAGGAGTCCTGACGTGGCTGAACAAACACGTGGGTGGAAGGGCCATCCCCGTCGTAACTCGAGAATATACCCCAAGTTCCCGCCACACCTCGAGAAAAACCATGAGACTTCCCCCTCGATGCGAGATGAGGCCCGATTCCCCTGTACTGCGTGCAGAGCAATTCCGTCTTGCACATCACACATGAAAGGAGCCTTGATTTCCTTGATGGCACTCCAGAGAAACCCCAAGAACACTGTTTCAAGGCTAGAGGGATCCTGAGGTCACTGTAGCAACACGAAAGAACTCTGTGGACCAAAAATCAACTCAAAAAGAGAGGTTAGTCCCTGGATTCGTCTCCAGAGGAATACCACCTTACCACAAGCACCTCAAGAGGAGGCTTCTCTCAGCTCTAGGTATGTGAGAGGGACCCTGAGTTTGCGGCCTCAAGTGGAATGGACACCGCGATGCCCTGACTCGAAATAAGGCCGGATATCCCTGCAGTGACTTGAATGCAGGCTCGTCTTGCATCTCCCAAGAAGAAAGGATGTCTGAATCCCCTGTGGAGACCACAGAGAAACACCTAGTTCCCCACCTCATCGCGACCGGAGGCCTCACATCCTTTGAAAACTCCAGAGGTACGCGGAGATCAGTGCCTCCAAAGGAGACGATGCCTGACTCCTCGTGAAACTTGATAGGAGTCCCAGGATTCCTGTGGCACGTGGAAAGGGACCCTTGGTCTCCCGCCTCAGCTGGAGAGGCGTCCCAATTGCCTTGCCAAGCCTCGAGGAGAATCCTGAGTTGTGTCTCGCAACTAGGCAGGAGTCCTGACGTGGCTGAACACACACGTGTGTGGAAGGGCCATCCCCGTCGTTACTCGAGAATATAACCCAGGTTCCCGCCGCAACTCGAGAAAAACCATGAGACTTCCCCCTCGCCGCGAGATGAGGCCCGATTCCCCTGCACTGCGTGCAGAGCAATTCCGTGTTGCACATCACACATGAAAGGAGCCTTGATTTCCTTGATGGCACTCCAGAGAAACCCCAAGAACACTGTTTCAAGGCTAGAGGGATCCTGAGGTCACTGTAGCAACACGAAAGAGCTCCGTGGGCCAAAAATCAACTCGAGATGAGAGGTTAGTCCCTGGTTTCGACTCCAGAGGAATACCACCTTACCACAAGCACCTCAAGAGGAGGCTTCTCTCAGCTCTAGGTATGTGAGAGGGACCCTGAGTTTGCGGCCTCAAGTGGAATGGACACCACGATGCCCTGACTCGAAATAAGGCCGGATATCCCTGCAGTGACTGGAATGCAGGCTCGTCTTGCATCTCCCAAGACGAAAGGGTGTCTGAATCCCCTGTGGAGACCACAGAGAAAGACCTAGTTCCCCACCTCATCGCGACAGGAGGCCTCAAATCCTTTGAAAACTCCAGAGGTATGCGGAGATCAGTGCCTCCAAAGGAGACGATGCCTGACTCCTCGTGAAACTTGATATGAGACCCAGGATTCCTGTGGCACGTGGAAAGGGACCCTTGGTCTCCCGCCTCAGCTGGAGAGGCGTCTCAATTGCCCTGCCAAGCCTCGAGGGGAATCCCGAGTTGTCCCTCGTAACTAGGCAGGAGTCCTGACATGGCTGAACACACACGTGTGTGGAAGGGCCATCCCCGTCGTAACTCGAGAATATAACCCAGGTTCCCGCCGCAACTCGAGAAAAACCATGAGACTTCCCCCTCGCCGCGAGATGAGGCCCGATTCCTCTGCACTGCGTGCACAGCAATTCCGTCTTGCACATCACACATGAAAGGAGCCTTGATTTCCTTGATGGCACTCCAGAGAAACCCCAAGAACACTGTTTCAAGGCTAGAGGGATCCTGAGGTCACTGTAGCAACACTAAAGAGCTCCGTGGACCAAGAATCAACACGAGATGAGAGGTTAGTCCCTGGCTTCGACTCCTGAGGAATACCACCTTACCACAAGCACCTCAAGAGGAGGCTTCTCTCAGCTCTAGGTATGTGAGAGGGATCCTGAGTTTGCGGCCTCAAGTGGAATGGACACCGTGATGCCCTGACTCGAAATAAGGCCGGATATCCCTGCAGTGACTTGAATGCAGGCTCGTCTTGCATCTCCCAAGAAGAAAGGATGTCTGAATCCCCTGTGGAGACCACAGAGAAACACCTAGTTCCCCACCTCATCGCGACCGGAGGCCTCACATCCTTTGAAAACTCCAGAGGTACGCGGAGATCAGTGCCTCCAAAGGAGACGATGCCTGACTCCTCGTGAAACTTGATAGGAGTCCCAGGATTCTTGTGGCACGTGGAAAGGGACCCTTGGTCTCCCGCCTCAGCAGGAGAGGCGTTCCAATTGTCCTGCCAAGCCTCGAGGAGAATCCCGAGTTGTCCCTCGCAACTAGGCAGGAGTCCTGACGTCGCTGTAGAAACACGTGGATGGAAGGGCCATCCCCGTCGTAACTCGAGAATATACCCCAGGTTCCCGCCGCAACTCGAGAAAAACCATGAGACTTCCCCCTCGCCGCGAGATGAGGCCCGATTCCCCTGCACTGCGTGCAGAGCAATTCCGTGTTGCACATCACACATGAAAGGAGCCTTGATTTCCTTGATGGCACTCCAGAGAAACCCCAAAAACACTGTTTCAAGGATAGAGGGATCCTGAGGTCACTGTAGCAACACGAAAGAGCTCCGTGGGCCAAAAATCAACTCGAGATGAGAGGTTAGTCCCTGGCTTCGACTCCAGAGGCATACCACCTTACCACAAGCACCTCAAGAGGAGGCTTCTCTCAGCTCTAGGTATGTGAGAGGGACCCTGAGTTTGCGGCCTCAAGTGGAATGGACACCGCGATGCCCTGACTCAAAATAAGGCCGGATATCCCTGCAGTGACTTAAATGCAGGCTCGTCTTGCATCTCCCAGGACGAAAGGATGTCTGAATCCCCTGTGGAAAGCACAGAGAAAGACTTAGTTCCCCACCTCATCGCGACCGATAGCCTCACATCCTTTGAAAACTCCAGAGGTACGCGGAGATCAGTGCCTCCAAAGGAGACGATGCCTGACTCCTCGTGAAACTTGATAGGAGTCCCAGGATTCCTGTGGCACTTGGAAAGGGACCCTTGGTCTCCCGTCTCAGCTGGAGAGGCGTCCCAATTGCCCTGCCAAGCCTCGAGGAGAATCCAGAGTTGTCCCTCGCAACTAGGCAGGAGTCCTGACATGGCTGAACACACACGTGTGTGGAAGGGCCATCCCCGTCGGAACTCGAGAATATACCCCAGGTTCCCGCCGCAACTCGAGAAAAACCATGAGACTTCCCCCTCGCCGCGAGATGAGGCCCGATTCCCCTGCACTGCGTGCAGAGCAATTCCGTGTTGCACATCACACATGAAAGGAGCCTTGATTTCCTTCATGGCACTCCAGAGAAACCCCAAGAACACTGTTTCAAGGCTAGAGGGATCCTGAGGTCACTGTAGCAACACGAAAGAGCTCCGTGGACCAAAAATCAACTCGAGATTAGAGGTTAGTCCCTGGCTTCGACTCCTGAGGAATACCACCTTACCACAAGCAACATAAGCGGAGGCTTCTCTCAGCTCTAGGTATGTGAGAGGGACCCTGAGTTTGCGGCCTCAAGTGGAATGGACACCGCGATGCCCTGACTCGAAATAAGGCCGGATATCCCTGCAGTGACTGGAATGCAGGCTCGTCTTGCATCTCCCAAGACGAAAGGGTGTCTGAATCCCCTGTGGAGACCACAGAGAAAGACCTAGTTCCCCACCTCATCGCGACAGGAGGCCTCAAATCCTTTGAAAACTCCAGAGGTATGCGGAGATCAGTGCCTCCAAAGGAGACGATGCCTGACTCCTCGTGAAACTTGATAGGAGACCCAGGATTCCTGTGGCACGTGGAAAGGGACCCTTGGTCTCCCGTCTCAGCTGGAGAGGCGTCCCAATTGCCCTGCAAAGCCTCGAGGAGAATCCCGAGTTGTCCCTCGCAACTAGGCAGGAGTCCTGACGTCGCTGAAGAACCACGTGGGTGGAAGGGCCATCCCCGTCGTAACTCGAGAATATACCCCAGGTTCCCGCCGCAACTCGAGAAAAACCATGAGACTTCCCCCTCGCCGCGAGATGAGGCCCGATTCCCCTGCACTGCGTGCAGAGCAATTCCGTGTTGCACATCACACATGAAAGGAGCCTTGATTTCCTTGATGGCACTCCAGAGAAACCCCAAGAACACTGTTTCAAGGCTAGAGGGATCCTGAGGTCACTGTAGCAACACGAAAGAGCTCCGTGGACCAAGAATCAACACGAGATGAGAGGTTAGTCCCTGGATTCGACTCGTGAGGAATACCACCTTACCACAAGCACCTCAAGAGGAGGCTTCTCTCAGCTCTAGGTATGTGAGAGGGATCCTGAGTTTGCGGCCTCAAGTGGAATGGACACCGCGATGCCCTGACTCGAAATAAGGCCGGATATCCCTGCAGTGACTTGAATGCAGGCTCGTCTTGCATCTCCCAAGAAGAAAGGATGTCTGAATCCCCTGTGGAGACCACAGAGAAAGACCTAGTTCCCCACCTCATCGCGACCGGAGGCCTCACATCCTTTGGAAACTCCAGAGGTACGCGGAGATCAGTGCCTCCAAAGGAGACGATGCCTGACTCCTCGTGAAACTTGATTGGAGTCCCAGGATTCTTGTGGCACGTGGAAAGGGACCCTTGGTCTCCCGCCTCAGCTGGAGAGGCGTTCCAATTGCCCTGCCAAGCCTCGAGGAGAATCCCGAGTTGTCCCTCGCAAATAGGCAGGAGTCCTGACGTGGCTGAACAAACACGTGGGTGGAAGGGCCATCCCCGTCGTAACTCGAGAATATACCCCAAGTTCCCGCCACACCTCGAGAAAAACCATGAGACTTCCCCCTCGATGCGAGATGAGGCCCGATTCCCCTGTACTGCGTGCAGAGCAATTCCGTCTTGCACATCACACATGAAAGGAGCCTTGATTTCCTTGATGGCACTCCAGAGAAACCCCAAGAACACTGTTTCAAGGCTAGAGGGATCCTGAGGTCACTGTAGCAACACGAAAGAACTCTGTGGACCAAAAATCAACTCAAAAAGAGAGGTTAGTCCCTGGATTCGTCTCCAGAGGAATACCACCTTACCACAAGCACCTCAAGAGGAGGCTTCTCTCAGCTCTAGGTATGTGAGAGGGACCCTGAGTTTGCGGCCTCAAGTGGAATGGACACCACGATGCCCTGACTCGAAATAAGGCCGGATATCCCTGCAGTGACTTGAATGCAGGCTCGTCTTGCATCTCCCAAGAAGAAAGGATGTCTGAATCCCCTGTGGAGACCACAGAGAAACACCTAGTTCCCCACCTCATCGCGACCGGAGGCCTCACATCCTTTGAAAACTCCAGAGGTACGCGGAGATCAGTGCCTCCAAAGGAGACGATGCCTGACTCCTCGTGAAACTTGATAGGAGTCCCAGGATTCCTGTGGCACGTGGAAAGGGACCCTTGGTCTCCCGCCTCAGCTGGAGAGGCGTCCCAATTGCCTTGCCAAGCCTCGAGGAGAATCCTGAGTTGTGTCTCGCAACTAGGCAGGAGTCCTGACGTGGCTGAACACACACGTGTGTGGAAGGGCCATCCCCGTCGTTACTCGAGAATATAACCCAGGTTCCCGCCGCAACTCGAGAAAAACCATGAGACTTCCCCCTCGCCGCGAGATGAGGCCCGATTCCCCTGCACTGCGTGCAGAGCAATTCTGTGTTGCACATCACACATGAAAGGAGCCTTGATTTCCTTGATGGCACTCCAGAGAAACCCCAAGAACACTGTTTCAAGGCTAGAGGGATCCTGAGGTCACTGTAGCAACACGAAAGAGCTCCGTGGGCCAAAAATCAACTCGAGATGAGAGGTTAGTCCCTGGTTTCGACTCCAGAGGAATACCACCTTACCACAAGCACCTCAAGAGGAGGCTTCTCTCAGCTCTAGGTATGTGAGAGGGACCCTGAGTTTGCGGCCTCAAGTGGAATGGACACCACGATGCCCTGACTCGAAATAAGGCCGGATATCCCTGCAGTGACTGGAATGCAGGCTCGTCTTGCATCTCCCAAGACGAAAGGGTGTCTGAATCCCCTGTGGAGACCACAGAGAAAGACCTAGTTCCCCACCTCATCGCGACAGGAGGCCTCAAATCCTTTGAAAACTCCAGAGGTATGCGGAGATCAGTGCCTCCAAAGGAGACGATGCCTGACTCCTCGTGAAACTTGATATGAGACCCAGGATTCCTGTGGCACGTGGAAAGGGACCCTTGGTCTCCCGCCTCAGCTGGAGAGGCGTCTCAATTGCCCTGCCAAGCCTCGAGGGGAATCCCGAGTTGTCCCTCGTAACTAGGCAGGAGTCCTGACATGGCTGAACACACACGTGTGTGGAAGGGCCATCCCCGTCGTAACTCGAGAATATACCCCAGGTTCCCGCCGCAACTCGAGAAAAACCATGAGACTTCCCCCTCGCCGCGAGATGAGGCCCGATTCCTCTGCACTGCGTGCACAGCAATTCCGTCTTGCACATCACACATGAAAGGAGCCTTGATTTCCTTGATGGCACTCCAGAGAAACCCCAAGAACACTGTTTCAAGGCTAGAGGGATCCTGAGGTCACTGTAGCAACACTAAAGAGCTCCGTGGACCAAGAATCAACACGAGATGAGAGGTTAGTCCCTGGCTTCGACTCCTGAGGAATACCACCTTACCACAAGCACCTCAAGAGGAGGCTTCTCTCAGCTCTAGGTATGTGAGAGGGATCCTGAGTTTGCGGCCTCAAGTGGAATGGACACCGTGATGCCCTGACTCGAAATAAGGCCGGATATCCCTGCAGTGACTTGAATGCAGGCTCGTCTTGCATCTCCCAAGAAGAAAGGATGTCTGAATCCCCTGTGGAGACCACAGAGAAACACCTAGTTCCCCACCTCATCGCGACCGGAGGCCTCACATCCTTTGAAAACTCCAGAGGTACGCGGAGATCAGTGCCTCCAAAGGAGACGATGCCTGACTCCTCGTGAAACTTGATAGGAGTCCCAGGATTCTTGTGGCACGTGGAAAGGGACCCTTGGTCTCCCGCCTCAGCAGGAGAGGCGTTCCAATTGTCCTGCCAAGCCTCGAGGAGAATCCCGAGTTGTCCCTCGCAACTAGGCAGGAGTCCTGACGTCGCTGTAGAAACACGTGGATGGAAGGGCCATCCCCGTCGTAACTCGAGAATATACCCCAGGTTCCCGCCGCAACTCGAGAAAAACCATGAGACTTCCCCCTCGCCGCGAGATGAGGCCCGATTCCCCTGCACTGCGTGCAGAGCAATTCCGTGTTGCACATCACACATGAAAGGAGCCTTGATTTCCTTGATGGCACTCCAGAGAAACCCCAAAAACACTGTTTCAAGGATAGAGGGATCCTGAGGTCACTGTAGCAACACGAAAGAGCTCCGTGGGCCAAAAATCAACTCGAGATGAGAGGTTAGTCCCTGGCTTCGACTCCAGAGGCATACCACCTTACCACAAGCACCTCAAGAGGAGGCTTCTCTCAGCTCTAGGTATGTGAGAGGGACCCTGAGTTTGCGGCCTCAAGTGGAATGGACACCGCGATGCCCTGACTCAAAATAAGGCCGGATATCCCTGCAGTGACTTAAATGCAGGCTCGTCTTGCATCTCCCAGGACGAAAGGATGTCTGAATCCCCTGTGGAAAGCACAGAGAAAGACTTAGTTCCCCACCTCATCGCGACCGATAGCCTCACATCCTTTGAAAACTCCAGAGGTACGCGGAGATCAGTGCCTCCAAAGGAGACGATGCCTGACTCCTCGTGAAACTTGATAGGAGTCCCAGGATTCCTGTGGCACTTGGAAAGGGACCCTTGGTCTCCCGTCTCAGCTGGAGAGGCGTCCCAATTGCCCTGCCAAGCCTCGAGGAGAATCCAGAGTTGTCCCTCGCAACTAGGCAGGAGTCCTGACATGGCTGAACACACACGTGTGTGGAAGGGCCATCCCCGTCGGAACTCGAGAATATACCCCAGGTTCCCGCCGCAACTCGAGAAAAACCATGAGACTTCCCCCTCGCCGCGAGATGAGGCCCGATTCCCCTGCACTGCGTGCAGAGCAATTCCGTGTTGCACATCACACATGAAAGGAGCCTTGATTTCCTTGATGGCACTCCAGAGAAACCCCAAGAACACTGTTTCAAGGCTAGAGGGATCCTGAGGTCACTGTAGCAACACGAAAGAGCTCCGTGGACCAAGAATCAACACGAGATGAGAGGTTAGTCCCTGGCTTCGACTCCTGAGGAATACCACCTTACCACAAGCACCTCAAGAGGAGGCTTCTCTCAGCTCTAGGTATGTGAGAGGGACCCTGAGTTTACGGCCTCAAGTGGAATGGACACCGCGATGCCCTGACTCGAAATAAGGCCGGATATCCCTGCAGTGACTTGAATGCAGGCTCGTCTTGCAACTCCCAAGGTGAATGGATGTCTGAATCCCCTGTGGAGTCCACAGAGAAAGACCTAG
The DNA here is from genome assembly GCF_910594005.1 of Cervus elaphus. NCBI lineage: Eukaryota > Metazoa > Chordata > Mammalia > Artiodactyla > Cervidae > Cervus > Cervus elaphus. Next base: position 1,878,999 of record NW_025316687.1, on the reverse strand, counting down.
TTCCCCACCTCATCGCGACCGGAGGCCTCACATCCTTTGAAAACTCCAGAGGTACGCGGAGATCAGTGCCTCCAAAGGAGACGATGCCTGACTCCTCGTGAAACTTGATAGGAGTCCCAGGATTCCTGTGGCACGTGGAAACGGACCCTTGGTCTCCCGCCTCAGCTGGAGAGGCGTCCCAATTGCCTTGCCAAGCCTAGAGGAGAATCCCGAGTTGTGTCTCGCAACTAGGCAAGAGTCCTGACGTGGCTGAACAAACACGTGTGTGGAAGGGCCATCCCCGTCATAACTCGAGAATATACCCCAGGTTCCCGCCGCAACTCGAGAAAAACCATGAGACTTCCCCCTCGCCGCGAGATGAGGCCCGATTCCCCTGCACTGCGTGCAGAGCAATTCTGTGTTGCACATCACACATGAAAGGAGCCTTGATTTCCTTCATGGCACTCCAGAGAAACCCCAAGAACACTGTTTCAAGGCTAGAGGGATCCTGAGGTCACTGTAGCAACACGAAGGAGCTCCGTGGACCCAAAATCAACTCGAGATGAGAGGTTAGTCCCTGGCTTCGACTCCAGAGGAATACCACCTTACCACAAGCACCTCAAGAGGAGGCTTCTCTCAGCTCTAGGTATGTGAGAGGGACCCTGAGTTTGCGGCCTCAAGTGGAATGGACACCGCGATGCCCTGACTCGAAATAAGGCCGGATATCCCTGCAGTGACTGGAATGCAGGCTCGTCTTGCATCTCCCAAGACGAAAGGGTGTCTGAATCCCCTGTGGAGACCACAGAGAAAGACCTAGTTCCCCACCTCATCGCGACCGATAGCCTCACATCCTTTGAAAACTCCAGAGGTACGCGGAGATCAGTGCCTCCAAAGGAGACGATGCCTGACTCCTCGTGAAACTTGATAGGAGACCCAGGATTCCTGTGGCACGTGGAAAGGGACCCTTGGTCTCCCGTCTCAGCTGGAGAGGCATCCCAATTGCCCTGCAAAGCCTCGAGGAGAATCCCGAGTTGTCCCTCGCAACTAGGCAGGAGTCCTGACGTCGCTGAAGAAACACGTGGGTGGAAGGGCCATCCCCGTCGTAACTCGAGAATATACCCCAGGTTCCCGCCGCAACTCGAGAAAAACCATGAGACTTCCCCCTCGCCGCGAGATGAGGCCCAATTCCCCTGCACTGCGTGCAGAGCAATTCCGTGTTGCACATCACACATGAAAGAAGCCTTGATTTCCTTGATGGCACTCCAGAGAAACCCCAAGAACACTGTTTCAAGGCTAGAGGGATCCTGAGGTCACTGTAGCAACACGAAAGAGCTCCATGGACAAAGAATCAACACGAGATGAGAGGTTAGTCCCTGGCTTCGACTCCTGAGGAATACCACCTTACCACAAGCACCTCAAGAGGAGGCTTCTCTCAGCTCTAGGTATGTGAGAGGGATCCTGAGTTTGCGGCCTCAAGTGGAATGGACACCGCGATGCCCTGACTCGAAATAAGGCCGGATATCCCTGCAGTGACTTGAATGCAGGCTCGTCTTGCATCTCCCAAGATGAAAGGATGTCTGAATCCCCTGTGGAGACCACAGAGAAACACCTAGTTCCCCACCTCATCGCGACCGGTGGCCTCACATTCTTTGAAAACTCCAGAGGTACGCGGAGATCAGTGCCTCCAAAGGAGACGATGCCTGACTCCTCGTGAAACTTGATAGGAGTCCCAGGATTCTTGTGGCACGTGGAAAGGGACCCTTGGTCTCCCGCCTCAGCTGGAGAGGCGTTCCAATTGCCCTGCCAAGCCTCGAGGAGAATCCCGAGTTGTCCCTCGCAACTAGGCAGGAGTCCTGACGTCGCTGAAGAAACACGTGGGTGGAAGGGCCATCCCCGTCGTAACTCGAGAATATACCCCAGGTTCCCGCCGCAACTCGAGAAAAACCATGAGACTTCCCCCTCGCCGCGAGATGAGGCCCGATTCCCCTGCACTGCATGCAGAGCAATTCCGTGTTGCACATCACACATGAAAGGAGCCTTGATTTCCTTGATGGCACTCCAGAGAAACCCCAAGAACACTGTTTCAAGGCTAGAGGGATCCTGAGGTCACTGTAGCAACATGAAAGAGCTCCGTGGGCCAAAAATCATCTCGAGATGAGAGGTTAGTCCCTGGCTTCGACTCCAGAGGAATACCACCTTACCACAAGCACCTCAAGAGGAGGCTTCTCTCAGCTCTAGGTATGTGAGAGGGACCCTGAGTTTGCGGCCTCAAGTGGAATGGACACCGCGATGCCCTGACGCGAAATAAGGCTGGATATCCCTGCAGTGACTTGAATGCAGGCTCGTCTTGCATCTTCCAAGATGAAAGGATGGCTGAATCCCCTGTGGAGACCACAGAGAAAGACCTAGTTCCCCACCTCATCGCGACCGGAGGCCTCACATCCTTAGAAAACTCCAGAGGTACGCGGAGATCAGTGCCTCCAAAGGAGACGATGCCTGACTCCTCGTGAAACTTGATAGGAGTCCCAGGATTCCTGTGGCACGTGGAAAGGGACCCTTGGTCTCCCGTCTCAGCTGGAGAGGCGTCACAATTGCCTTGCCAAGCCTCGAGGAGAATCCCGAGTTGTGTCTCGCAACTAGGCAAGAGTCCTGACGTGGCTGAACAAACACGTGGGTGGAAGGGCCATCCCCGACGTAACTCGAGAATATACCCCAGGTTCCCGCCGCAACTCGAGTAAAACCATGAGACTTCCCGCTCGCCCTGAGATGAGGCCCGATTCCTCTGCACTGCGTGCACAGCAATTCCGTCTTGCACATCACGCATGAAAGGAGCCTTGATTTCCTTCATGGCACTCCAGAGAATCCCCAAGAACACTGTTTCAAGGCTAGAGGGATCCTGAGGTCACTGTAGCAACACGAAAGAGCTCCGTGGACCAAAAATCAACTCGAGATGAGAGGTTAGTCCCTGGCTTTGACTCCAGAGGAATACCACCTTACCACAAGCACCTCAAGAGGAGGCTTCTCTCAGCTCTAAGTATGTGAGAGGGACCCTGAGTTTGCGGCCTCAAGTGGAATGGACACCGCGATGCCCTGACTCGAAATAAGGCCGGATATCCCTGCAGTGACTGGAATGCAGGCTCGTCTTGCATCTCCCAAGACGAAAGGGTGTCTGAATCCCCTGTGGAGACCACAGAGAAAGAACTAGTTCCCCACCTCATCGCGACAGGAGGCCTCAAATACTTTGAAAACTCCAGAGGTACGCGGAGATCAGTGCCTCCAAAGGAGACGATGCCTGACTCCTCGTGAAACTTGATAGGAGACCCAGGATTGCTGTGGCACGTGGAAAGGGACCCTTGGTCTCCCGTCTCAGCTGGAGAGGCGTCCCAATTGCCCTGCAAAGCCTCGAGGAGAATCCCGAGTTGTCCCTCGCAACTAGGCAGGAGTCCTGACGTGGCTGAACAAACACGTGGGTGGAAGGGCCATCCCCGTCGTAACTCGAGAATATACCCCAGGTTCCCGCCGCAACTCGAGAAAAACCATGAGACTTCCCCCTCGATGCGAGATGAGGCCCGATTCCCCTGTACTGCGTGCAGAGCAATTCCGTCTTGCACATCACACATGAAAGGAACCTTGATTTTCTTGATAGCACTCCAGAGAAACCCCAAGAACACTGTTTCAAGGCTAGAGGGATCCTGAGGTCACTGTAGCAACACGAAAGAACTCTGTGGACCAAAAATCAACTCGAAAAGAGAGGTTAGTCCATGGATTCGTCTCCAGAGGAATACCACCTAACCACAAGCACCTCAAGAGGAGGCTTCTCTCAGCTCTAGGTATGTGAGAGGGACCCTGAGTTTGCGGCCTCAAGTGGAATGGACACCGCGATGCCCTGACTCGAAATAAGGCCGGATATCCCTGCAGTGACTTCAATGCAGGCTCGTCTTGCATCTCCCAGGACGAAAGGATGTCTGAATCCCCTGTGGAAAGCACAGAGAAAGACTTAGTTCCCCACCTCATCGCGACCGATATCCTCACATCCTTTGAAAACTCCAGAGGTACGCGGAGATCAGTGCCTCCAAAGGAGACGATGCCTGACTCCTCGTGAAACTTGATAGGAGACCCAAGATTCCTGTGGCACGTGGAAAGGGACCCTTGGTCTCCCGTCTCAGCTGGAGAGGCGTTCCAATTGCCCTGCCAAGCCTCGAGGAGAATCCCGAGTTGTCCCTCGCAACTAGGCAGGAGTGCTGACGTGGCTGAACAAACACGTGGGTGGAAGGGCCATCCCCGTCGAAACTCGAGAATATACCCCAGGTTCCCACCGCAACTCGAGAAAAACCATGAGACTTCCCCCTCGCCGCGAGATGAGGCCCGATTCCCCTGCACTGTGTGCAGAGCAATTCCGTGTTGCACATCACACATGAAAGGAGCCTTGATTTCCTTGATGGCACTCCAGAGAAACCCCAAGAACACTGTTTCAAGGATAGAGGGATCCTGAGGTCACTGTAGGAACACGACAAAGCTCCGTGGGCCAAAAATCAACTCGAGATGAGAGGTTAGTCCCTGGCTTCGACTCCAGAGGAATACCACCTTACCACAAGCACCTCAAGAGGAGGCTTCTCTCAGCTCTAGGTATGTGAGAGGGACCCTGAGTTTGCGGCCTCAAGTGGAATGGACACGGCGATGCCCTGACGCGAAATAAGGCTGGATATCCATGCAGTGACTTGAATGCAGGCTCGTCTTGCATCTCCCAAGATGAAAGGGTGTCTGAATCCCCTGTGGAGACCACACAGAAAGACCTAGTTCCCCACTTCATCGCGACCGGAGGCCTCACATCCTTTGAAAACTCCAGAGGTACGCGGAGATCAGTGCCTCCAAAGGAGACGATGCCTGACTCCTCGTGAAACTTGATAGGAGTCCCAGGATTCCTGTGGCACGTGGAAAGGGACCCTTGGTCTCCCGCCTCAGCTGGAGAGGCGTCCCAATTGCCTTGATAAGCCTCGAGGAGAATCCCAAGTTGTGTCTCGCAACTAGGCAAGAGTCCTGACGTGGCTGAACAAACACGTGTGTGGAAGGGCCATCCCCGTCGTAACTCGAGAATATACCCCAGGTTCCCGCCGCAACTCGAGAAAAACCATGAGACTTCCCCCTCGCCGCGAGATGAGGCCCGATTCCCCTGCACTGCGTGCAGAGCAATTCTGTGTTGCACATCACACATGAAAGGAGCCTTGATTTCCTTCATGGCACTCCAGAGAAACCCCAAGAACACTGTTTCAAGGCTAGAGGGATCCTGAGGTCACTGTAGCAACACGAAAGAGCTCCGTGGACCAAAAATCAACTCGAGATTAGAGGTTAGTCCCTGGCTTCGACTCCTGAGGAATACCACCTTACCACAAGCAACATAAGCGGAGGCTTCTCTCAGCTCTAGGTATGTGAGAGGGACCCTGAGTTTGCGGCCTCAAGTGGAATGGACACCGCGATGCCCTGACTCGAAATAAGGCCGGATATCCCTGCAGTGACTGGAATGCAGGCTCGTCTTGCATCTCCCAAGACGAAAGGGTGTCTGAATCCCCTGTGGAGACCACAGAGAAAGACCTAGTTCCCCACCTCATCGCGACAGGAGGCCTCAAATCCTTTGAAAACTCCAGAGGTATGCGGAGATCAGTGCCTCCAAAGGAGACGATGCCTGACTCCTCGTGAAACTTGATAGGAGACCCAGGATTCCCGTGGCACGTGGAAAGGGACCCTTGGTCTCCCGTCTCAGCTGGAGAGGCGTCCCAATTGCCCTGCAAAGCCTCGAGGAGAATCCCGAGTTGTCCCTCGCAACTAGGCAGGAGTCCTGACGTCGCTGAAGAAACACGTGGGTGGAAGGGCCATCCCCGTCGTAACTCGAGAATATACCCCAGGTTCCCGCCGCACCTCGAGAAAAACCATGAGACTTCCCCCTCGCCGCGAGATGAGGCCCGATTCCCCTGCACTGCGTGCAGAGCAATTCCGTGTTGCACATCACACATGAAAGGAGCCTTGATTTCCTTGATGGCACTCCAGAGAAACCCCAAGAACACTGTTTCAAGGCTAGAGGGATCCTGAGGTCACTGTAGCAACACGAAAGAGCTCCGTGGACCAAGAATCAACACGAGATGAGAGGTTAGTCCCTGGATTCGACTCGTGAGGAATACCACCTTACCACAAGCACCTCAAGAGGAGGCTTCTCTCAGCTCTAGGTATGTGAGAGGGATCCTGAGTTTGCGGCCTCAAGTGGAATGGACACCGCGATGCCCTGACTCGAAATAAGGCCGGATATCCCTGCAGTGACTTGAATGCAGGCTCGTCTTGCATCTCCCAAGAAGAAAGGATGTCTGAATCCCCTGTGGAGACCACAGAGAAAGACCTAGTTCCCCACCTCATCGCGACCGGAGGCCTCACATCCTTTGGAAACTCCAGAGGTACGCGGAGATCAGTGCCTCCAAAGGAGACGATGCCTGACTCCTCGTGAAACTTGATTGGAGTCCCAGGATTCTTGTGGCACGTGGAAAGGGACCCTTGGTCTCCCGCCTCAGCTGGAGAGGCGTTCCAATTGCCCTGCCAAGCCTCGAGGAGAATCCCGAGTTGTCCCTCGCAACTAGGCAGGAGTCCTGACGTGGCTGAACAAACACGTGGGTGGAAGGGCCATCCCCGTCGTAACTCGAGAATATACCCCAAGTTCCCGCCACACCTCGAGAAAAACCATGAGACTTCCCCCTCGATGCGAGATGAGGCCCGATTCCCCTGTACTGCGTGCAGAGCAATTCCGTCTTGCACATCACACATGAAAGGAGCCTTGATTTCCTTGATGGCACTCCAGAGAAACCCCAAGAACACTGTTTCAAGGATAGAGGGATCCTGAGGTCACTGTAGCAACACGAAAGAACTCTGTGGACCAAAAATCAACTCGAAAAGAGAGGTTAGTCCCTGGATTCGTCTCCAGAGGAATACCACCTTACCAAAAGCACCTCAAGAGGAGGCTTCTCTCAGCTCTAGGTATGTGAGAGGGACCCTGAGTTTGTGGCCTCAAGTGGAATGGACACCGCGATGCCCTGACTCGAAATAAGGCCGGATATCCCTGCAGTGACTTCAATGCAGGCTCGTCTTGCATCTCCCAGGACGAAAGGATGTCTGAATCCCCTGTGGAGACCACAGAGAAACACCTAGTTCCCCACCTCATCGCGACCGGAGGCCTCACATCCTTTGAAAACTCCAGAGGTACGCGGAGATCAGTGCCTCCAAAGGAGACGATGCCTGACTCCTCGTGAAACTTGATAGGAGACCCAGGATTCCTGTGGCACGTGGAAAGGGACCCTTGGTCTCCCGTCTCAGCTGGAGAGGCGTCCCAATTGCCCTGCAAAGCCTCGAGGAGAATCCCGAGTTGTCCCTCGTAACTAGGCAGGAGTCCTGACGTCGCTGAAGAAACACGTGGGTGGAAGGGCCATCCCCGTCGTAACTCGAGAATATACCCCAGGTTCCCGCCGCACCTCGAGAAAAACCATGAGACTTCCCCCTCGCCGCGAGATGAGGCCCGATTCCCCTGCACTGCGTGCAGAGCAATTCCGTGTTGCACATCACACATGAAAGGAGCCTTGATTTCCTTGATGGCACTCCAGAGAAACCCCAAGAACACTGTTTCAAGGCTAGAGGGATCCTGAGGTCACTGTAGCAACACGAAAGAGCTCCGTGGACCAAGAATCAACACGAGATGAGAGGTTAGTCCCTGGATTCGACTCGTGAGGAATACCACCTTACCACAAGCACCTCAAGAGGAGGCTTCTCTCAGCTCTAGGTATGTGAGAGGGATCCTGAGTTTGCGGCCTCAAGTGGAATGGACACCGCGATGCCCTGACTCGAAATAAGGCCGGATATCCCTGCAGTGACTTGAATGCAGGCTCGTCTTGCATCTCCCAAGAAGAAAGGATGTCTGAATCCCCTGTGGAGACCACAGAGAAAGACCTAGTTCCCCACCTCATCGCGACCGGAGGCCTCACATCCTTTGGAAACTCCAGAGGTACGCGGAGATCAGTGCCTCCAAAGGAGACGATGCCTGACTCCTCGTGAAACTTGATTGGAGTCCCAGGATTCTTGTGGCACGTGGAAAGGGACCCTTGGTCTCCCGCCTCAGCTGGAGAGGCGTTCCAATTGCCCTGCCAAGCCTCGAGGAGAATCCCGAGTTGTCCCTCGCAACTAGGCAGGAGTCCTGACGTCGCTGAAGAAACACGTGGGTGGAAGGGCCATCCCCGTCGTAACTCGAGAATATACCCCAGGTTCCCGCCGCAACTCGAGAAAAACCATGAGACTTCCCCCTCGCCGCGAGATGAGGCCCGATTCCCCTGCACTGCATGCAGAGCAATTCCGTGTTGCACATCACACATGAAAGGAGCCTTGATTTCCTTGATGGCACTCCAGAGAAACCCCAAGAACACTGTTTCAAGGCTAGAGGGATCCTGAGGTCACTGTAGCAACATGAAAGAGCTCCGTGGGCCAAAAATCAACTCGAGATGAGAGGTTAGTCCCTGGCTTCGACTCCAGAGGAATACCACCTTACCACAAGCACCTAAAGAGGAGGCTTCTCTCAGCTCTAGGTATGTGAGAGGGACCCTGAGTTTGCGGCCTCAAGTGGAATGGACACCGCGATGCCCTGACGCGAAATAAGGCTGGATATACCTGCAGTGACTTGAATGCAGGCTCGTCTTGCATCTTCCAAGATGAAAGGATGTCTGAATCCCCTGTGGAGACCACAGAGAAATACCTAGTTCCCCACCTCATCGCGACCGGAGGCCTCACATCCTTTGAAAACTCCAGAGGTACGCGGAGATCAGTGCCTCCAAAGGAGACGATGCCTGACTCCTCGTGAAACTTGATAGGAGTCCCAGGATTCCTGTGGCACGTGGAAAGGGACCCTTGGTCTCCCGCCTCAGCTGGAGAGGCGTCCCAATTGCCCTGCAAAGCCTCGAGGAGAATCCCGAGTTGTCCCTCGCAACTAGGCAGGAGAATTGACGTGGCTGAACAAACACCTGGGTGGAAGGGCCATCCCCGTCGTAACTCGAGAATATACCCCAGGTTCCCGCCGCAACTCGAGAAAAACCATGAGACTTCCCACTCGATGCGAGATGAGGCCCGATTCCCCTGTACTGCGTGCAGAGCAATTCCGTCTTGCACATCACACATGAAAGGAACCTTGATTTCCTTGATGGCACTCCAGAGAAACCCCAAGAACACTGTTTCAAGGATAGAGGGATCCTGAGGTCACTGTAGCAACACGAAAGAACTCTGTGGACCAAAAATCAACTCGAAAAGAGAGGTTAGTCCCTGGATTCGTCTCCAGAGGAATACCACCTAACCACAAGCACCTCAAAAGGAGGCTTCTCTCAGCTCTAGGTATGTGAGAGGGACCCTGAGTTTGCGGCCTCAAGTGGAATGGACACCACGATGCCCTGACTCGAAATAAGGCCGGATATCCCTGCAGTGACTTCAATGCAGGCTCGTCTTGCATCTCCCAGGACGAAAGGATGTCTGAATCCCCTGTGGAAAGCACAGAGAAAGACTTAGTTCCCCACCTCATCGCGACCGATAGCCTCACATCCTTTGAAAACTCCAGAGGTACGCGGAGATCAGTGCCTCCAAAGGAGACGATGCCTGACTCCTCGTGAAACTTGATAGGAGACCCAGGATTCCTGTGGCACGTGGAAAGGGACCCTTGGTCTCCCGTCTCAGCTGGAGAGGCGTTCCAATTGCCCTGCCAAGCCTCGAGGAGAATCCCGAGTTGTCCCTCGCAACTAGGCAGGAGTGCTGACGTGGCTGAACAAACACGTGGGTGGAAGGGCCATCCCCGTCGAAACTCGAGAATATACCCCAGGTTCCCACCGCAACTCGAGAAAAACCATGAGACTTCCCCCTCGCCGCGAGATGAGGCTCGATTCCCCTGCACTGCGTGCAGAGCAATTCCGTGTTGCACATCACACATGAAAGGAGCCTTGATTTCCTTGATGGCACTCCAGAGAAACCCCAAGAACACTGTTTCAAGGATAGAGGGATCCTGAGGTCACTGTAGCAACACGACAAAGCTCCGTGGGCCAAAAATCAACTCGAGATGAGAGGTTAGTCCCTGGCTTCGACTCCAGAGGAATACCACCTTACCACAAGCACCTCAAGAGGAGGCTTCTCTCAGCTCTAGGTATGTGAGAGGGACCCTGAGTTTGCGGCCTCAAGTGGAATGGACACGGCGATGCCCTGACGCGAAATAAGGCTGGACATCCATGCAGTGACTTGAATGCAGGCTCGTCTTGCATCTCCCAAGATGAAAGGGTGTCTGAATCCCCTGTGGAGACCACAGAGAAAGACCTAGTTCCCCACCTCATCGCGACCGGAGGCCTCACATCCTTTGAAAACTCCAGAGGTACGCGGAGATCAGTGCCTCCAAAGGAGACGATGCCTGACTCCTCGTGAAACTTGATAGGAGTCCCAGGATTCCTGTGGCACGTGGAAAGGGACCCTTGGTCTCCCGCCTCAGCTGGAGAGGCGTCCCAATTGCCTTGCCAAGCCTCGAGGAGAATCCCAAGTTGTGTCTCGCAACTAGGCAAGAGTCCTGACGTGGCTGAACAAACACGTGTGTGGAAGGGCCATCCCCGTCGTAACTCGAGAATATACCCCAGGTTCCCGCCGCAACTCGAGAAAAACCATGAGACATCCCACTCGCCGCGAGATGAGGCCCGATTCCCCTGCACTGCGTGCAGAGCAATTCTGTGTTGCACATCACACATGAAAGGAGCCTTGATTTCCTTCATGGCACTCCAGAGAAACCCCAAGACACTGTTTCAAGGCTAGAGGGATCCTGAGGTCACTGTAGCAACACGAAAGAGCTCCGTGGACCAAAAATCAACTCGAGATGAGAGGTTAGTCCCTGGCTTCGACTCCAGAGGAATACCACCTTACCACAAGCACCTTAAGCGGAGGCTTCTCTCAGCTCTAGGTATGTGAGAGGGACCCTGAGTTTGCGGCCTCAAGTGGAATGGACACCGCGATGACCTGACTCGAAATAAGGCCGGATATCCCTGCAGTGACTGGAATGCAGGCTCGTCTTGCATCTCCCAAGACGAAAGGGTGTCTGAATCCCCTGTGGAGACCACAGAGAAAGACCTAGTTCCCCACCTCATCGCGACAGGAGGCCTCAAATCCTTTGAAAACTCCAGAGGTATGCGGAGATCAGTGCCTCCAAAGGAGACGATGCCTGACTCCTCGTGAAACTTGATAGGAGACCCAGGATTCCTGTGGCACGTGGAAAGGGACCCTTGGTCTCCCGTCTCAGCTGGAGAGGCGTCCCAATTGCCCTGCAAAGCCTCGAGGAGAATCCCGAGTTGTCCCTCGCAACTAGGCAGGAGTCCTGACGTCGCTGAAGAAACACGTGGGTGGAAGGGCCATCCCCGTCGTAACTCGAGAATATACCCCAGGTTCCCGCCGCACCTCGAGAAAAACCATGAGACTTCCCCCTCGCCGCGAGATGAGGCCCGATTCCCCTGCACTGCGTGCAGAGCAATTCCGTGTTGCTCATCACACATGAAAGGAGCCTTGATTTCCTTGATGGCACTCCAGAGAAACCCCAAGAACACTGTTTCAAGGCTAGAGGGATCCTGAGGTCACTGTAGCAACACGAAAGAGCTCCGTGGACCAAGAATCAACACGAGATGAGAGGTTAGTCCCTGGATTCGACTCCTGAGGAATACCACCTTACCACAAGCACCTCAAGAGGAGGCTTCTCTCAGCTCTAGGTATGTGAGAGGGATCCTGAGTTTGCGGCCTCAAGTGGAATGGACACCGCGATGCCCTAACTCGAAATAAGGCCGGATATCCCTGCAGTGACTTGAATGCAGGCTCGTCTTGCATCTCCCAAGAAGAAAGGATGTCTGAATCCCCTGTGGAGACCACAGAGAAAGACCTAGTTCCCCACCTCATCGCGACCGGAGGCCTCACATCCTTTGGAAACTCCAGAGGTACGCGGAGATCAGTGCCTCCAAAGGAGACGATGCCTGACTCCTCGTGAAACTTGATAGGAGTCCCAGGATTCTTGTGGCACGTGGAAAGGGACCCTTGGTCTCCCGCCTCAGCTGGAGAGGCGTTCCAATTGCCCTGCCAAGCCTCGAGGAGAATCCCGAGTTGTCCCTCGCAACTAGGCAGGAGTCCTGACGTGGCTGAACAAACACGTGGGTGGAAGGGCCATCCCCGTCGTAACTCGAGAATATACCCCAGGTTCCCGCCGCACCTCGAGAAAAACCATGAGACTTCCCCCTTGATGCGAGATGAGGCCCGATTCCCCTGTACTGCGTGCAGAGCAATTCCGTCTTGCACATCACACATGAAAGGAGCCTTGATTTCCTTGATGGCACTCCAGAGAAACCCCAAGAACACTGTTTCAAGGCTAGAGGGATCCTGAGGTCACTGTAGCAACACGAAAGAACTCTGTGGACCAAAAATCAACTCAAAAAGAGAGGTTAGTCCCTGGATTCGTCTCCAGAGGAATACCACCTTACCACAAGCACCTCAAGAGGAGGCTTCTCTCAGCTCTAGGTATGTGAGAGGGACCCTGAGTTTGCGGCCTCAAGTGGAATGGACACCGCGATGCCCTGACTCGAAATAAGGCCGGATATCCCTGCAGTGACTTGAATGCAGGCTCGTCTTGCATCTCCCAAGAAGAAAGGATGTCTGAATCCCCTGTGGAGACCACAGAAAAACACCTAGTTCCCCACCTCATCGCGACCGGAGGCCTCACATCCTTTGAAAACTCCAGAGGTACGCGGAGATCAGTGCCTCCAAAGGAGACGATGCCTGACTCCTCGTGAAACTTGATAGGAGTCCCAGGATTCTTGTGGCACGTGGAAAGGGACCCTTGGTCTCCCGCCTCAGCTGGAGAGGCGTTCCAATTGCCGTGTCAAGCCTCGAGGAGAATCCCGAGTTGTCCCTCGCAACTAGGCAGGAGTCCTGATGTGGCTGAACAAACACGTGGGTGGAAGGGCCATCCCCGTCGTAACTCGAGAATATACCCCAGGTTCCCGCCGCAACTCGAGAAAAACCATGAGACTTCCCCCTCGATGCGAGATGAGGCCCGATTCCCCTGTACTGCGTGCAGAGCAATTCCGTCTTGCACATCACACATGAAAGGAGCCTTGATTTCCTTGATGGCACTCCAGAGAAACCCCAAGAACACTGTTTCAAGGATAGAGGGATCCTGAGGTCACTGTAGCAACACGAAAGAACTCTGTGGACCAAAAATCAACTCGAAAAGAGAGGTTAGTCCCTGGATTCGTCTCCAGAGGAATACCACCTTACCACAAGCACCTCAAGAGGAGGCTTCTCTCAGCTCTAGGTATGTGAGAGGGACCCTGAGTTTGCGGCCTCAAGTGGAATGGACACCGCGATGCCCTGACTCGAAATAAGGCCGGATATCCCTGCAGTGACTTCAATGCAGGCTCGTCTTGCATCTCCCAGGACGAAAGGATGTCTGAATCCCCTGTGGAAAGCACAGAGAAAGACTTAGTTCCCCACCTCATCGCGACCGGAGGCCTCACATCCTTTGAAAACTCCAGAGGTACGCGGAGATCAGTGCCTCCAAAGGAGACGATGCCTGACTCCTCGTGAAACTTGATAGGAGACCCAGGATTCCTGTGGCACGTGGAAAGGGACCCTTGGTCTCCCGTCTCAGCTGGAGAGGCGTCCCAATTGCCCTGCCAAGCCTCGAGGAGAATCCCGAGTTGTCCCTCGCAACTAGGCAGGAGTCCTGACATGGCTGAACACACACGTGTGTGGAAGGGCCATCCCCGTCGGAACTCGAGAATATACCCCAGGTTCCCGCCGCAACTCGAGAAAAAACATGAGACTTCCCCCTCGCCGCGAGATGAGGCCCGATTCCCCTGCACTGCGTGCAGAGCAATTCCGTGTTGCACATCACACATGAAAGGAGCCTTGATTTCCTTCATGGCACTCCAGAGAAACCCCAAGAACACTGTTTCAAGGCTAGAGGGATCCTGAGGTCACTGTAGCAACACGAAAGAGCTCCGTGGACCAAGAATCAACACGAGATGAGAGGTTAGTCCCTGGCTTCGACTCCTGAGGAATACCACCTTACCACAAGCACCTCAAGAGGAGGCTTCTCTCAGCTCTAGGTATGTGAGAGGGACCCTGAGTTTGCGGCCTCAAGTGCAATGGACACCGCGATGCCCTGACGCGAAATAAGGCTGGATATCCCTGCAGTGACTTGAATGCAGGCTCGTCTTGCATCTCCCAAGATGAAAGGATGTCTGAATCCCCTGTGGAGTCCACAGAGAAAGACCTAGTTCCCCACCTCATCGCGACCGGAGGCCTCACATCCTTTGAAAACTCCAGAGGTACGCGGAGATCAGTGCCTCCAAAGGAGACGATGCCTGACTCCTCGTGAAACTTGATAGGAGACCCAGGATTCCTGTGGCACGTGGAAAGGGACCCTTGGTCTCCCGTCTCAGCTGGAGAGGCGTCCCAATTGCCCTGCAAACCCTCGAGGAGAATCCCGAGTTGTCCCTAGCAACTAGGCAATAGTCCTGACGTCGCTGAACACACACGTGTGTGGAAGGGCCATCCCCGTCGTAACTCGAGAATATACCCCAGGTTCCTGCCGCAACTCGAGAAAAACCATGAGACTTCCCCCTCGCCGCGAGATGAGGCCCGATTCCCCTGCACTGCGTGCAGAGCAATTCCGTGTTGCACATCACACATGAAAGGAGCCTTGATTTCCTTGATGGCACTCCAGAGAAACCCCAAGAACACTGTTTCAAGGCTAGAGGGATCCTGAGGTCACTGTAGCAACACGAAAGAACTCTGTGGACCAAAAATCAACTCGAAAAGAGAGGTTAGTCCCTGGATTCGTCTCCAGAGGAATACCACCTTACCACAAGCACCTCAAGAGGAGGCTTCTCTCAGCTCTAGGTATGTGAGAGGGACCCTGAGTTTGCGGCCTCAAGTGGAACGGACACCGCGATGCCATGACTCGAAATAAGGCCGGATATCCCTGCAGTGACTTCAATGCAGGCTCGTCTTGCATCTCCCAGGACGAAAGGATGTCTGAATCCACTGTGGAAAGCACAGAGAAAGACTTAGTTCCCCACCTCATCGCGACCGATAGCCTCACATCCTTTGAAAACTCCAGAGGTATGCGGAGATCAGTGCCTCCAAAGGAGACGATACCTGACTCCTCGTGAAACTTGATAGGAGTCCCAGGATTCTTGTGGCACTTGGAAAGGGACACTTGGTCTCCCGCCTCAGCTGGAGAGGCGTCCCAATTACCCTGCCAAGCCTTGAGGAGAATCCAGAGTTGTCCCTCGCAACTAGGCAGGAGTCCTGACGTCGCTGAAGAAACACGTGGGTGGAAGGGCCATCCCCGTCGTAACTCGAGAATATACCCCAGGTTCCCGCCGCAACTCGAGAAAAACCATGAGACTTCCCCCTCGCTGCGAGATGAGGCCCGATTCCCCTGCACTGCATGCAGAGCAATTCCGTGTTGCACATCACACATGAAAGGAGACTTGATTTCCTTGATGGCACTCCAGAGAAACCACAAGAACACTGTTTCAAGGCTAGAGGGATCCTGAGGTCAATGTAGCAACACGAAAGATCTCCGTGGGCCAAAAATCAACTCAAGATGAGAGGTTAGTCCCTGGCTTCGACTCCAGAGGAATACCACCTTACCACAAGCACCTCAAGAGGAGGCTTCTCTCAGCTCTAGGTATGTGAGAGGGACCCTGAGTTTGCGGCCTCAAGTGCAATGGACACCGCGATGCCCTGACGCGAAATAAGGCTGGATATCCCTGCAGTGACTTGAATGCAGGCTCGTCTTGCATCTCCCAAGAAGAAAGGATGTCTGAATCCCCTGTGGAGACCACAGAGAAAGACCTAGTTCCCCACCTCTTCGCGACCGGAGGCCTCACATCCTTTGAAAACTCCAGAGGTACGCGGAGATCAGTGCCTCCAAAGGAGACGATGCCTGACTCCTCGTGAAACTTGATAGGAGTCCCAGGATTCCTGTGGCACGTGGAAAGGGACCCTTGGTCTCCCGCCTCAGCTGGAGAGGCGTCCCAATTGCCTTGCCAAGCCTCGAGGAGAATCCCGAGTTTTGTCTCACAACTAGGCAAGGGTCCTGACGTGGCTGAACAAACACGTGTGTGGAAGGGCCATCTCCGTCGTAACTCGAGAATATACCCCAGGTTCCCGCCGCAACTCGAGAAAAACCATGAGACTTCCCCCTCGCCGCGAGATGAGGCCCGATTCCCCTGCACTGCGTGCAGAGCAATTCTGTGTTGCACATCACACATGAAAGGAGCCTTGATTTCCTTGATGGCACTCCAGAGAAACCCCAAGAACACTGTTTCAAGGCTAGAGGGATCCTGAGGTCACTGTAGCAACACGAAAGAGCTCCGTGGACCAAAAATCAACTCGAGATGTGAGGTTAGTCCCTGGCTTCGACTCCAGAGGAATACCACCTTACCACAAGCACCTCAAGAGGAGGCTTCTCTCAGCTCTAGGTATGTGAGAGGGACACTGAGTTTGCGGCCTCAAGTGGAATGGACATCGCGATGCCCTGACTCGAAATAAGGCCGGATATCCCTGCAGTGACTTGAATGCAGGATCGTCTTGCATCTCCCAAGACGAAAGGGTGTCGGAATCCCCTGTGGAGACCACAGAGAAAGACCTAGTTCCCCACCTCATCGCGACAGGAGGCCTCAAATCCTTTGAAAACTCCAGAGGTATGCGGAGATCAGTGTCTCCAAAGGAGACGATGCCTTACTCCTCGTGAAACTTGATAGGAGACCCAGGATTCCTGTGGCACGTGGAAAGGGACCCTTGGTCTCCCGTCTCAGCTGGAGAGGCGTCCCAATTGCTCTGCAAAGCCTCGAGGAGAATCCCGAGTTGTCCCTCGCAACTTGGCAGGAGTCCTGACATGGCTGAACACACACGTGGGTGGAAGGGCCATCCCCGTCGTAACTCGAGAATATACCCCAGGTTCCCGCCGCAACTCGAGAAAAACCATGAGACTTCCCCCTCGCCGCGAGATGAGGCCCGATTCCCCTGCACTGCGTGCAGAGCAATTCCGTCTTGCACATCACACATGAAAGGAGCCTTGATTTCCTTCACGGCACTCCAGAGAAACCCCAAGAACACTGTTTCAAGGCTAGAGGGATCCTGAGGTCACTGTAGCAACAGGAAAGAGCTCCGTGGATCAAGAATCAACACGAGATGAGAGGTTAGTCCCTGGCTTCGACTCCTGAGGAATACCACCTTACCACAAGCACCTCAAGAGGAGGCTTCTCTCAGCTCTAGGTATGTGAGAGGGATCCTGAGTTTGCGGCCTCAAGTGGAATGGACACCGCGATGCCCTGACTCGAAATAAGGCCAGATATCCCTGCAGGGACTTGAATGCAGGCTCGTCTTGCATCTCCCAAGAAGAAAGGATGTCTGAATCCCCTGTGGAGACCACAGAGAAAGACCTAGTTCCCCACCTCATCGCGACCGGAGGCCTCACATCCTTTGAAAACTCCAGAGGTACGCGGAGATCAGTGCCTCCAAAGGAGACGATGCCTGACTCCTCGTGAAACTTGATAGGAGTTCCAGGATTCCTGTGGCACGTGGAAAGGGACCCTTGGTCTCCCGTCTCAGCTGGAGAGGCGTCCCAATTGCCCTGCAAAGCCTCGAGGAGAATCCCGAGTTGTCCCTCGCAACTAGGCAGGAGTCCTGAAATGGCTGAACACACACGTGTGTGGAAGGGCCATCCCCGTCGGAACTCGAGAATATACCCCAGGTTCCCGCCGCAACTCGAGAAAAACCATGAGACTTCCCCCTCTCCGCGAGATGAGGCCCGATTCCCCTGTACTGCGTGCAGAGCAATTCCGTCTTGCACATCACACATGAAAGGAGCCTTGATTTCCTTGATGGCACTCCAGAGAAACCCCAAGAACACTGTTTCAAGGCTAGAGGGATCCTGAGGTCACTGTAGCAACACGAAAGAGCTCCGTGGACCAAAAATCAACTCAAGATGAGAGGTTAGTCCCTGGCTTCGACTCCTGAGGAATACCACCTTACCACAAGCACCACAAGAGGAGGCTTCTCTCAGCTCTAGGTATGTGAGAGGGACCCTGAATTTGCGGCCTCAAGTGGAATGGACACCGCGATGCCCTGACTCGAAATAAGGCCGGATATCCCTGCAGTGACTGGAATGCAGGCTCGTCTTGCATCTCACAAGACGAAACGGTGTCTGAATCCCCTGTGGAGACCACAGAGAAAGACCTAGTTCCCAACCTCATCGCGACAGGAGGCCTCAAATCCTTTGAGAACTCCAGAGGTATGCGGAGATCAGTGTCTCCAAAGGAGACGATGCCTGACTCCTCGTGAAACTTGATAGGAGACCCAGGATTCCTGTGGCATGTGGAAAGGGACCCTTGGTCTCCCGTCTCAGCTGGAGAGGCGTCCCAATTGCCCTGCAAAGCCTCGAGGAGAATCCCGAGTTGTCCCTCCCAACTAGGCAGGAGTCCTGACATGGCTGAACACACACGTGGGTGGAAGGGCCATCCCCGTCCTAACTCGAGAATATACCCCAGGTTCCCGCCGCAACTCGAGAAAAACCATGAGACTTCCCCCTCACCGCGAGATGAGGCCCGATTCCCCTGCACTGCGTGCAGAGCAATTCCGTGTTGCACATCACACATGAACGAGCCTTGATTTCCTTGATGGCACTCCAGAGAAACCCCAAGAACACTGTTTCAAGGCTAGAGGGATCCTGAGGTCACTGTAGCAACACGAAAGAGCTCCGTGGACCAAGAATCAACACGAGATGAGAGGTTAGTCCCTGGCTTCGACTCCTGAGGAATACCACCTTACCACAAGCACCTCAAGAGGAGGCTTCTCTCAGCTCTAGGTATGTGAGAGGGATCCTGAGTTTGCGGCCTCAAGTGGAATGGACACCGCGATGCCCTGACTCGAAATAAGGCCGGATATCCCTGCAGTGACTTGAATGCAGGCTCGTCTTGCATCTCCCAAGACGAAAGGGTGTCTGAATCCCCTGTGGAGAACACAGAGAAAGACCTAGTTCCCCACCTCATCGCGACAGGAGGCCTCAAATACTTTGAAAACTCCAGAGGTATGCGGAGATCAGTGCCTCCAAAGGAGACGATGCCTGACTCCTCGTGAAACTTGATAGGAGACCCAGGATTCCTGTGGCACGTGGAAAGGGACCCTTGGTCTCCCGTCTCAGCTGGAGAGGCGTCCCAATTGCCCTGCAAAGCCTCGAGGAGAATCCCGAGTTGTCCCTAGCAACTAGGCAATAGTCCTGACGTCGCTGAACACACACGTGTGTGGAAGGGCCATCCCCGTCGTAACTCGAGAATATACCGCAGGTTCCTGCCGCAACTCGAGAAAAACCATGAGACTTCCCCCTCGCCGCGAGATTAGGCCCGATTCCCCTGCACTGCGTGCAGAGCAATTCCGTGTTGCACATCACACATGAAAGGAGCCTTGATTTCCTTGATGGCACTCCAGAGAAACCCCAAGAACACTGTTTCAAGGCTAGAGGGATCCTGAGGTCACTGTAGCAACAGGAAAGAGCTCCGTGGACCAAGAATCAACACGAGATGAGAGGTTAGTCCCTGGCTTCGACTCCTGAGGAATACCACCTTACCACAAGCACCTCAAGAGGAGGCTTCTCTCAGCTCTAGGTATGTGAGAGGGTTCCTGAGTTTGCGGCCTCAAGTGGAATGGACACCGCAATGCCCTGACTCGAAATAAGGCCGGATATCCCTGCAGTGACTTGAATGCAGGCTCGTCTTGCATCTCCCAAGAAGAAAGGATGTCTGAATCCCCTGTGGAGACCACAGAGAAAGATCTAGTTCCCCACCTCATCGCGACCGGAGGCCTCACATCCTTTGAAAACTCCAGAGGTACGCGGAGATCAGTGCCTCCAAAGGAGACGATTCCTGACTCCTCGTGAAACTTGATAGGAGTCCCAGGATTCTTGTGGCACGTGGAAAGGGACCCTTGGTCTCCCGCCTCAGCTGGAGAGGCGTTCCAATTGCCCTGCCAAGCCTCGAGGAGAATCCCGAGTTGTCCCTCGCAACTAGGCAGGAGTCCTGACGTGGCTGAACAAACACGTGGGTGGAAGGGCCATCCCCGTCGTAACTCGAGAATATACCCCAGGTTCCCGCCGCAACTCGAGAAAAACCATGAGACTTCCCCCTCGCCCCGAGATGAGGCCCGATTCCCCTGCACTGCGTGCAGAGCAATTCTGTGTTGCACATCACACATGAAAGGAGCCTTGATTTCCTTCATGGCACTCCAGAGAAACCCCAAGAACACTGTTTCAAGGCTAGAGGGATCCTGAGGTCACTGTAGCAACACGAAAGAGCTCCATGGACCAAAAATCAACTCGAGATGAGAGGTTAGTCCCTGGCTTCGACTCCAGAGGAATACCACCTTACCACAAGCACCTCAAGAGGAGGCTTCTCTCAGCTCTAGGTATGTGAGAGGGACCCTGAGTTTGCGGCCTCAAGTGGAATGGACACCGCGATGCCCTGACTCGAAATAAGGCCGAATATCCCTGCAGTGACTGGAATGCAGGCTCGTCTTGCATCTCCCAAGACAAAAGGGTGTCTGAATCCCCTGTGGAGACCACAGAGAAAGAACTAGTTCCCCACCTCATCGCGACAGGAGGCCTCAAATACTTTGAAAACTCCAAGGTATGCGGAGATCAGTGCCTCCAAAGGAGACGATGCCTGACTCCTCGTGAAACTTGATAGGAGACCCAGGATTGCTGTGGCACGTGGAAAGGGACCCTTGGTCTCCCGTCTCAGCTGGAGAGGCGTCCCAATTGCCCTGCAAAGCCTCGAGGAGAATCCCGAGTTGTCCCTCGCAACTAGGCAGGAGAACTGACGTGGCTGAACAAACACCTGGGTGGAAGGGCCATCCCCGTCGTAACTCGAGAATATACCCCAGGTTCCCGCCGCAACTCGAGAAAAACCATGAGACTTCCCCCTCGATGCGAGATGAGGCCCGATTCCCCTGTACTGCGTGCAGAGCAATTCCGTCTTGCACATCACACATGAAAGGAACCTTGATTTCCTTGATAGCACTCCAGAGAAACCCCAAGAACACTGTTTCAAGGATAGAGGGATCCTGAGGTCACTGTAGCAACACGAACGAACTCTGTGGACCAAAAATCAACTCGAAAAGAGAGGTTAGTCCCTGGATTCGTCTCCAGAGGAATACCACCTAACCACAAGCACCTCAAAAGGAGGCTTCTCTCAGCTCTAGGTATGTGAGAGGGACCCTGAGTTTGCGGCCTCAAGTGGAATGGACACCACGATGCCCTGACTCGAAATAAGGCCGGATATCCCTGCAGTGACTTCAATGCAGGCTCGTCTTGCATCTCCCAGGACGAAAGGATGTCTGAATCCCCTGTGGAAAGCACAGAGAAAGACTTAGTTCCCCACCTCATCGCGACCGATAGCCTCACATCCTTTGAAAACTCCAGAGGTACGCGGAGATCAGTGCCTCCAAAGGAGACGATGCCTGACTCCTCGTGAAACTTGATAGGAGACCCAGGATTCCTGTGGCACGTGGAAAGGGACCCTTGGTCTCCCGTCTCAGCTGGAGAGGCGTTCCAATTGCCCTGCCAAGCCTCGAGGAGAATCCCGAGTTGTCCCTCGCAACTAGGCAGGAGTGCTGACGTGGCTGAACAAACACGTGGGTGGAAGGGCCATCCCCGTCGAAACTCGAGAATATACCCCAGGTTCCCACCGCAACTCGAGAAAAACCATGAGACTTCCCCCTCGCCGCGAGATGAGGCTCGATTCCCCTGCACTGCGTGCAGAGCAATTCCGTGTTGCACATCACACATGAAAGGAGCCTTGATTTCCTTGATGGCACTCCAGAGAAACCCCAAGAACACTGTTTCAAGGATAGAGGGATCCTGAGGTCACTGTAGCAACACGACAAAGCTCCGTGGGCCAAAAATCAACTCGAGATGAGAGGTTAGTCCCTGGCTTCGACTCCAGAGGAATACCACCTTACCACAAGCACCTCAAGAGGAGGCTTCTCTCAGCTCTAGGTATGTGAGAGGGACCCTGAGTTTGCGGCCTCAAGTGGAATGGACACGGCGATGCCCTGACGCGAAATAAGGCTGGACATCCATGCAGTGACTTGAATGCAGGCTCGTCTTGCATCTCCCAAGATGAAAGGGTGTCTGAATCCCCTGTGGAGACCACAGAGAAAGACCTAGTTCCCCACCTCATCGCGACCGGAGGCCTCACATCCTTTGAAAACTCCAGAGGTACGCGGAGATCAGTGCCTCCAAAGGAGACGATGCCTGACTCCTCGTGAAACTTGATAGGAGTCCCAGGATTCCTGTGGCACGTGGAAAGGGACCCTTGGTCTCCCGCCTCAGCTGGAGAGGCGTCCCAATTGCCTTGCCAAGCCTCGAGGAGAATCCCAAGTTGTGTCTCGCAACTAGGCAAGAGTCCTGACGTGGCTGAACAAACACGTGTGTGGAAGGGCCATCCCCGTCGTAACTCGAGAATATACCCCAGGTTCCCGCCGCAACTCGAGAAAAACCATGAGACATCCCACTCGCCGCGAGATGAGGCCCGATTCCCCTGCACTGCGTGCAGAGCAATTCTGTGTTGCACATCACACATGAAAGGAGCCTTGATTTCCTTCATGGCACTCCAGAGAAACCCCAAGACACTGTTTCAAGGCTAGAGGGATCCTGAGGTCACTGTAGCAACACGAAAGAGCTCCGTGGACCAAAAATCAACTCGAGATGAGAGGTTAGTCCCTGGCTTCGACTCCAGAGGAATACCACCTTACCACAAGCACCTTAAGCGGAGGCTTCTCTCAGCTCTAGGTATGTGAGAGGGACCCTGAGTTTGCGGCCTCAAGTGGAATGGACACCGCGATGACCTGACTCGAAATAAGGCCGGATATCCCTGCAGTGACTGGAATGCAGGCTCGTCTTGCATCTCCCAAGAAGAAAGGGTGTCTGAATCCCCTGTGGAGACCACAGAGAAAGACCTAGTTCCCCACCTCATCGCGACAGGAGGCCTCAAATCCTTTGAAAACTCCAGAGGTATGCGGAGATCAGTGCCTCCACAGGAGACGATGCCTGACTCCTCGTGAAACTTGATAGGAGACCCAGGATTCCTGTGGCACGTGGAAAGGGACCCTTGGTCTCCCGTCTCAAGTGGAGAGGCGTCCCAATTGCCCTGCAAAGCCTCGAGGAGAATCCCGAGTTGTCCCTCGCAACTAGGCAGGAGTCCTGACGTCGCTGAAGAAACACGTGGGTGGAAGGGCCATCCCCGTCGTAACTCGAGAATATACCCCAGGTTCCCGCCGCACCTCGAGAAAAACCATGAGACTTCCCCCTCGCCGCGAGATGAGGCCCGATTCCCCTGCACTGCGTGCAGAGCAATTCCGTGTTGCACATCACACATGAAAGGAGCCTTGATTTCCTTGATGGCACTCCAGAGAAACCCCAAGAACACTGTTTCAAGGCTAGAGGGATCCTGAGGTCACTGTAGCAACACGAAAGAGCTCCGTGGACCAAGAATCAACACGAGATGAGAGGTTAGTCCCTGGATTCGACTCCTGAGGAATACCACCTTACCACAAGCACCTCAAGAGGAGGCTTCTCTCAGCTCTAGGTATGTGAGAGGGATCCTGAGTTTGCGGCCTCAAGTGGAATGGACACCGCGATGCCCTGACTCGAAATAAGGCCGGATATCCCTGCAGTGACTTGAATGCAGGCTCGTCTTGCATCTCCCAAGAAGAAAGGATGTCTGAATCCCCTGTGGAGACCACAGAGAAAGACCTAGTTCCCCACCTCATCGCGACCGGAGGCCTCACATCCTTTGAAAACTCCACAGGTACGCGGAGATCAGTGCCTCCAAAGGAGACGATGCCTGACTCCTCGTGAAACTTGATAGGAGTCCCAGGATTCTTGTGGCACGTGGAAAGGGACACTTGGTCTCCCGCCTCAGCTGGAGAGGCGTTCCAATTGCCCTGCCAAGCCTCGAGGAGAATCCCGAGTTGTCCCTCGCAACTAGGCAGGAGTCCTGACGTGGCTGAACAAACACGTGGGTGGAAGGGCCATCCCCGTCGTAACTCGAGAATATACCCCAGGTTCCCGCCGCACCTCGAGAAAAACCATGAGACTTCCCCCTCGATGCGAGATGAGGCCCGATTCCCCTGTACTGCGTGCAGAGCAATTCCGTCTTGCACATCACACATGAAAGGAGCCTTGATTTCCTTGATGGCACTCCAGAGAAACCCCAAGAACACTGTTTCAAGGCTAGAGGGATCCTGAGGTCACTGTAGCAACACGAAAGAACTCTGTGGACCAAAAATCAACTCAAAAAGAGAGGTTAGTCCCTGGATTCGTCTCCAGAGGAATACCACCTTACCACAAGCACCTCAAGAGGAGGCTTCTCTCAGCTCTAGGTATGTGAGAGGGACCCTGAGTTTGCGGCCTCAAGTGGAATGGACACCGCGATGCCCTGACTCGAAATAAGGCCGGATATCCCTGCAGTGACTTGAATGCAGGCTCGTCTTGCATCTCCCAAGAAGAAAGGATGTCTGAATCCCCTGTGGAGACCACAGAAAAACACCTAGTTCCCCACCTCATCGCGACCGGAGGCCTCACATCCTTTGAAAACTCCAGAGGTACGCGGAGATCAGTGCCTCCAAAGGAGACGATGCCTGACTCCTCGTGAAACTTGATAGGAGTCCCAGGATTCTTGTGGCACGTGGAAAGGGACCCTTGGTCTCCCGCCTCAGCTGGAGAGGCGTTCCAATTGCCGTGCCAAGCCTCGAGGAGAATCCCGAGTTGTCCCTCGCAACTAGGCAGGAGTCTTGATGTGGCTGAACAAACACGTGGGTGGAAGGGCCATCCCCGTCGTAACTCGAGAATATACCCCAGGTTCCCGCCGCAACTCGAGAAAAACCATGAGACTTCCCCCTCGATGCGAGATGAGGCCCGATTCCCCTGTACTGCATGCAGAGCAATTCCGTCTTGCACATCACACATGAAAGGAGCCTTGATTTCCTTGATGGCACTCCAGAGAAACCCCAAGAACACTGTTTCAAGGATAGAGGGATCCTGAGGTCACTGTAGCAACACGAAAGAACTCTGTGGACCAAAAATCAACTCGAAAAGAGAGGTTAGTCCCTGGATTCGTCTCCAGAGGAATACCACCTTACCACAAGCACCTCAAGAGGAGGCTTCTCTCAGCTCTAGGTATGTGAGAGGGACCCTGAGTTTGCGGCCTCAAGTGGAATGGACACCGCGATGCCCTGACTCGAAATAAGGCCGGATATCCCTGCAGTGACTTCAATGCAGGCTCGTCTTGCATCTCCCAGGACGAAAGGATGTCTGAATCCCCTGTGGAAAGCACAGAGAAAGACTTAGTTCCCCACCTCATCGCGACCGGAGGCCTCACATCCTTTGAAAACTCCAGAGGTACGCGGAGATCAGTGCCTCCAAAGGAGACGATGCCTGACTCCTCGTGAAACTTGATAGGAGACCCAGGATTCCTGTGGCACGTGGAAAGGGACACTTGGTCTCCCGTCTCAGCTGGAGAGGCGTCCCAATTGCCCTGCCAAGCCTCGAGGAGAATCCAGAGTTGTCCCTCGCAACTAGGCAGGAGTCCTGACATGGCTGAACACACACGTGTGTGGAAGGGCCATCCCCGTCGGAACTCGAGAATATACCCCAGGTTCCCGCCGCAACTCGAGAAAAACCATGAGACTTCCCCCTCGCCGCGAGATGAGGCCCGATTCCCCTGCACTGCGTGCAGAGCAATTCCGTGTTGCACATCACACATGAAAGGAGCCTTGATTTCCTTCATGGCACTCCAGAGAAACCCCAAGAACACTGTTTCAAGGCTAGAGGGATCCTGAGGTCACTGTAGCAACACGAAAGAGCTCCGTGGACCAAGAATCAACACGAGATGAGAGGTTAGTCCCTGGCTTCGACTCCTGAGGAATACCACCTTACCACAAGCACCTCAAGAGGAGGCTTCTCTCAGCTCTAGGTATGTGAGAGGGACCCTGAGTTTGCGGCCTCAAGTGCAATGGACACCGCGATGCCCTGACGCGAAATAAGGCTGGATATCCCTGCAGTGACTTGAATGCAGGCTCGTCTTGCATCTCCCAAGATGAAAGGATGTCTGAATCCCCTGTGGAGTCCACAGAGAAAGACCTAGTTCCCCACCTCATCGCGACCGGA
The DNA here is from genome assembly GCF_910594005.1 of Cervus elaphus. NCBI lineage: Eukaryota > Metazoa > Chordata > Mammalia > Artiodactyla > Cervidae > Cervus > Cervus elaphus. The sequence continues at coordinate 1,852,712 of NW_025316687.1, read as the reverse complement.
GGCCTCACATCCTTTGAAAACTCCAGAGGTACGCGGAGATCAGTGCCTCCAAAGGAGACGATGCCTGACTCCTCGTGAAACTTGATAGGAGTCCCAGGATTCCTGTGGCACGTGGAAAGGGACACTTGGTCTCCCGCCTCAGCTGGAGAGGCGTCCCAATTGCCTTGCCAAGCCTCGAGGAGAATCCCGAGTTGTGTCTCGCAACTAGGCAAGAGTCCTGACGTGGCTGAACAAACACGTGTGTGGAAGGGCCATCCCCGTCATAACTCGAGAATATACCCCAGGTTCCCGCCGCAACTCAAGAAAAACCATGAGACTTCCCCCTCGCCGCGAGATGAGGCCCGATTCCCCTGCACTGCGTGCAGAGCAATTCTGTGTTGCACATCACACATGAAAGGAGCCTTGATTTCCTTCATGGCACTCCAGAGAAACCCCAAGAACACTGTTTCAAGGCTAGAGGGATCCTGAGGTCACTGTAGCAACACGAAAGAACTCTGTGGACCAAAAATCAACTCGAAAAGAGAGGTTAGTCCCTGGATTCGTCTCCAGAGGAATACCACCTTACCACAAGCACCTCAAGAGGAGGCTTCTCTCAGCTCTAGGTATGTGAGAGGGACCCTGAGTTTGCGGCCTCAAGTGGAATGGACACCGCGATGCCCTGACTCAAAATAAGGCCGGATATCCCTGCAGTGACTTCAATGCAGGCTCGTCTTGCATCTCCCAGGACGAAAGGATGTCTGAATCCCCTGTGGAAAGCACAGAGAAAGACTTAGTTCCCCACCTCATCGCGACCGATAGCCTCACATCCTTTGAAAACTCCAGAGGTACGCGGAGATCAGTGCCTCCAAAGGAGACGATGCCTGACTCCTCGTGAAACTTGATAGGAGTCCCAGGATTCCTGTGGCACTTGGAAAGGGACACTTGGACTCCCGCCTCAGCTGGAGAGGCGTCCCAATTGCCCTGCCAAGCCTCGAGGAGAATCCCGAGTTGTGTCTCGCAACTAGGCAAGAGTCCTGACGTGGCTGAACACACACGTGGGTGGAAGGGCCATCCCCGTCGTAACTCGAGAATATACCCCAGGTTCCCGCCGCAACTCAAGAAAAACCATGAGACTTCCCCCTCGCCGCGAGATGAGGCCCGATTCCCCTGCACTGCGTGCAGAGCAATTCCGTCTTGCACATCACACATGAAAGGAGCCTTGATTTCCTTCATGGCACTCCAGAGAAACCCCAAGAACACTGTTTCAAGGCTAGAGGGATCCTGAGGTCACTGTAGCAACACGAAAGAACTCTGTGGGCCAAAAATCAACTCGAGATGAGAGGTTAGTCCCTGGCTTCGACTCCAGAGGAATACCACCTTACCACAAGCACCTCAAGAGGAGGCTTCTCTCAGCTCTAGGTATGTGAGAGGGACCCTGAGTTTGCGGCCTCAAGTGGAATGGACACCGCGATGCCCTGACTCGAAATAAGGCCGGATATCCCTGCAGTGACTTGAATGCAGGCTCGTCTTGCATCTCCCAAGAAGAAAGGATGTCTGAATCCCCTGTGGAGACCACAGAGAAACACCTAGTTCCCCACCTCATCGCGACCGGAGGCCTCACATCCTTTGAAAACTCCAGAGGTACGCGGAGATCAGTGCCTCCAAAGGAGACGATGCCTGACTCCTCGTGAAACTTGATAGGAGTCCCAGGATTCCTGTGGCACGTGGAAAGGGACCCTTGGTCTCCCGTCTCAGCTGGAGAGGCGTCCCAATTGCCCTGCAAAGCCTCGAGGAGAATCCCGAGTTGTCCCTAGCAACTAGGCAATAGTCCTGACGTCGCTGAACACACACGTGTGTGGAAGGGCCATCCCCGTCGTAACTCGAGAATATACCCCAGGTTCCTGCCGCAACTCGAGAAAAACCATGAGACTTCCCCCTCGCCGCGAGATGAGGCCCGATTCCCCTGCACTGCGTGCAGAGCAATTCCGTGTTGCACATCACACATGAAAGGAGCCTTGATTTCCTTGATGGCACTCCAGAGAAACCCCAAGAACACTGTTTCAAGGCTAGAGGGATCTTGAGGTCACTGTAGCAACACGAAAGAGCTCCGTGGACCAAGAATCAACACGAGATGAGAGGTTAGTCCCTGGCTTCGACTCCTGAGGAATACCACCTTACCACAAGCACCTCAAGAGGAGGCTTCTCTCAGCTCTAGGTATGTGAGAGGGTTCCTGAGTTTGCGGCCTCAAGTGGAATGGACACCGCAATGCCCTGACTCGAAATAAGGCCGGATATACCTGCAGTGACTTGAATGCAGCCTCGTCTTGCATCTCCCAAGAAGAAAGGATGTCTGAATCCCCTGTGGAGACCACAGAGAAAGATCTAGTTCCCCACCTCATCGCGACCGGAGGCCTCACATCCTTTGAAAACTCCAGAGGTACGCGGAGATCAGTGCCTCCAAAGGAGACGATTCGTGACTACTCGTGAAACTTGATAGGAGTCCCAGGATTCTTGTGGCACGTGGAAAGGGACTCTTGGTCTCCCGCCTCAGCTGGAGAGGCGTTCCAATTGCCCTGCCAAGCCTCGAGGAGAATCCCGAGTTGTGTCTCGCAACTAGGCAGGAGTCCTGACGTGGCTGAACAAACACGTGGGTGGAAGGGCCATCCCCGTCGTAACTCGAGAATATACCCCAGGTTCCCGCCGCAACTCGAGAAAAACCATGAGACTTCCCCCTCGCCGCGAGATGAGGCCCGATTCCCCTGTACTGCGTGCAGAGCAATTCCGTGTTGCACATCACACATGAAAGGAGCCTTGATTTCCGTGATGGCACTCCAGAGAAACCCCAAGAACACTGTTTCAAGGATAGAGGGATCCTGAGGTCACTGTAGCAACACGAAAGAACTCTGTGGACCAAAAATCAACTCGAAAAGAGAGGTTAGTCCCTGGATTCGTCTCCAGAGGAATACCACCTTACCACAAGCACCTCAAGAGGAGGCTTCTCTCAGCTCTAGGTATGTGAGAGGGACCCTGAGTTTGCGGCCTCAAGTGGAATGGACACCGCGATGCCCTGACTCGAAATAAGGCCGGATATCCCTGCAGTGACTTCAATGCAGGCTCGTCTTGCATCTCCCAGGACGAAAGGATGTCTGAATCCACTGTGGAAAGCACAGAGAAAGACTTAGTTCCCCACCTCATCGCGACCGATAGCCTCACATCCTTTGAAAACTCCAGAGGTATGCGGAGATCAGTGCCTCCAAAGGAGACGATGCCTGACTCCTCGTGAAACTTGATAGGAGTCCCAGGATTCTTGTGGCACTTGGAAAGGGACACTTGGTCTCCCGCCTCAGCTGGAGAGGCGTCCCAATTGCCCTGCCAAGCCTCGAGGAGAATCCAGAGTTGTCCCTCGCAACTAGGCAGGAGTCCTGACGTCGCTGAAGAAACACGTGGGTGGAAGGGCCATCCCCGTCGTAACTCGAGAATATACCCCAGGTTCCCGCCGCAACTCGAGAAAAACCATGAGACTTCCCCCTCGCTGCGAGATGAGGCCCGATTCCCCTGCACTGCATGCAGAGCAATTCCGTGTTGCACATCACACATGAAAGGAGACTTGATTTCCTTGATGGCACTCCAGAGAAACCACAAGAACACTGTTTCAAGGCTAGAGGGATCCTGAGGTCACTGTAGCAACACGAAAGATCTCCGTGGGCCAAAAATCAACTCAAGATGAGAGGTTAGTCCCTGGCTTCGACTCCAGAGGAATACCACCTTACCACAAGCACCTCAAGAGGAGGCTTCTCTCAGCTCTAGGTATGTGAGAGGGACCCTGAGTTTGCGGCCTCAAGTGGAATGGACACCGCGATGCCCTGACGCGAAATAAGGCTGGATATCCCTGCAGTGACTTGAATGCAGGCTCGTCTTGCATCTCCCAAGATGAAAGGATGTTTGAATCCCCTGTGGAGACCACAGAGAAAGACCTAGTTCCCCACCTCATCGCGACCGGAGGCCTCACATCCTTTGAAAACTCCAGAGGTACGCGGAGATCAGTGCCTCCAAAGGAGACGATGCCTGACTCCTCGTGAAACTTGATAGGAGTCCCAGGATTCCTGTGGCACGTGGAAAGGGACCCTTGGTCTCCCGCCTCAGCTGGAGAGGCGTCCCAATTGCCTTGCCAAGCCTCGAGGAGAATCACGAGTTTTGTCTCACAACTAGGCAAGAGTCCTGACGTGGCTGAACAAACACGTGTGTGGAAGGGCCATCCCCGTCGTAACTCGAGAATATACCCCAGGTTCCCGCCGCAACTCGAGAAAAACCATGAGACTTCCCCCTCGCCGCGAGATGAGGCCCGATTCCCCTGCACTGCGTGCAGAGCAATTCTGTGTTGCACATCACACATGAAAGGAGCCTTGATTTCCTTGATGGCACTCCAGAGAAACCCCAAGAACACTGTTTCAAGGCTAGAGGGATCCTGAGGTCACTGTAGCAACACGAAAGAGCTCCGTGGACCAAAAATCAACTCGAGATGTGAGGTTAGTCCCTGGCTTCGACTCCAGAGGAATACCACCTTACCACAAGCACCTCAAGAGGAGGCTTCTCTCAGCTCTAGGTATGTGAGAGGGACCCTGAGTTTGCGGCCTCAAGTGGAATGGACATCGCGATGCCCTGACTCGAAATAAGGCCGGATATCCCTGCAGTGACTTGAATGCAGGATCGTCTTGCATCTCCCAAGACGAAAGGGTGTCGGAATCCCCTGTGGAGACCACAGAGAAAGACCTAGTTCCCCACCTCATCGCGACAGGAGGCCTCAAATCCTTTGAAAACTCCAGAGGTATGCGGAGATCAGTGTCTCCAAAGGAGACGATGCCTGACTCCTCGTGAAACTTGATAGGAGACCCAGGATTCCTGTGGCACGTGGAAAGGGACCCTTGGTCTCCCGTCTCAGCTGGAGAGGCGTCCCAATTGCTCTGCAAAGCCTCGAGGAGAATCCCGAGTTGTCCCTCGCAACTTGGCAGGAGTCCTGACATGGCTGAACACACACGTGGGTGGAAGGGCCATCCCCGTCGTAACTCGAGAATATACCCCAGGTTCCCGCCGCAACTCGAGAAAAACCATGAGACTTCCCCCTCGCCGCGAGATGAGGCCCGATTCCCCTGCACTGCGTGCAGAGCAATTCCGTGTTGCACATCACACATGAAAGGAGCCTTGATTTCCTTCACGGCACTCCAGAGAAACCCCAAGAACACTGTTTCAAGGCTAGAGGGATCCTGAGGTCACTGTAGCAACAGGAAAGAGCTCCGTGGACCAAGAATCAACACGAGATGAGAGGTTAGTCCCTGGCTTCGACTCCTGAGGAATACCACCTTACCACAAGCACCTCAAGAGGAGGCTTCTCTCAGCTCTAGGTATGTGAGAGGGATCCTGAGTTTGCGGCCTCAAGTGGAATGGACACCGCGATGCCCTGACTCGAAATAAGGCCAGATATCCCTGCAGGGACTTGAATGCAGGCTCGTCTTGCATCTCCCAAGAAGAAAGGATGTCTGAATCCCCTGTGGAGACCACAGAGAAAGACCTAGTTCCCCACCTCATCGCGACCGGAGGCCTCACATCCTTTGAAAACTCCAGAGGTACGCGGAGATCAGTGCCTCCAAAGGAGACGATGCCTGACTCCTCGTGAAACTTGATAGGAGTTCCAGGATTCCTGTGGCACGTGGAAAGGGACCCTTGGTCTCCCGTCTCAGCTGGAGAGGCGTCCCAATTGCCCTGCAAAGCCTCGAGGAGAATCCCGAGTTGTCCCTCGCAACTAGGCAGGAGTCCTGAAATGGCTGAACACACACGTGTGTGGAAGGGCCATCCCCGTCGGAACTCGAGAATATACCCCAGGTTCCCGCCGCAACTCGAGAAAAACCATGAGACTTCCCCCTCTCCGCGAGATGAGGCCCGATTCCCCTGTACTGCGTGCAGAGCAATTCCGTCTTGCACATCACACATGAAAGGAGCCTTGATTTCCTTGATGGCACTCCAGAGAAACCCCAAGAACACTGTTTCAAGGCTAGAGGGATCCTGAGGTCACTGTAGCAACACGAAAGAGCTCCGTGGACCAAAAATCAACTCGAGATGAGAGGTTAGTCCCTGGCTTCGACTCCTGAGGAATACCACCTTACCACAAGCACCACAAGAGGAGGCTTCTCTCAGCTCTAGGTATGTGAGAGGGACCCTGAATTTGCGGCCTCAAGTGGAATGGACACCGCGATGCCCTGACTCGAAATAAGGCCGGATATCCCTGCAGTGACTGGAATGCAGGCTCGTCTTGCATCTCACAAGACGAAACGGTGTCTGAATCCCCTGTGGAGACCACAGAGAAAGACCTAGTTCCCAACCTCATCGCGACAGGAGGCCTCAAATCCTTTGAGAACTCCAGAGGTATGCGGAGATCAGTGTCTCCAAAGGAGACGATGCCTGACTCCTCGTGAAACTTGATAGGAGACCCAGGATTCCTGTGGCACGTGGAAAGGGACCCTTGGTCTCCCGTCTCAGCTGGAGAGGCGTCCCAATTGCCCTGCAAAGCCTCGAGGAGAATCCCGAGTTGTCCCTCGCAACTAGGCAGGAGTCCTGACATGGCTGAACACACACGTGGGTGGAAGGGCCATCCCCGTCCTAACTCGAGAATATACCCCAGGTTCCCGCCGCAACTCGAGAAAAACCATGAGACTTCCCCCTCACCGCGAGATGAGGCCCGATTCCCCTGCACTGCGTGCAGAGCAATTCCGTGTTGCACATCACACATGAACGAGCCTTGATTTCCTTGATGGCACTCCAGAGAAACCCCAAGAACACTGTTTCAAGGCTAGAGGGATCCTGAGGTCACTGTAGCAACACGAAAGAGCTCCGTGGACCAAGAATCAACACGAGATGAGAGGTTAGTCCCTGGCTTCGACTCCTGAGGAATACCACCTTACCACAAGCACCTCAAGAGGAGGCTTCTCTCAGCTCTAGGTATGTGAGAGGGATCCTGAGTTTGCGGCCTCAAGTGGAATGGACACCGCGATGCCCTGACTCGAAATAAGGCCGGATATCCCTGCAGTGACTTGAATGCAGGCTCGTCTTGCATCTCCCAAGACGAAAGGGTGTCTGAATCCCCTGTGGAGACCACAGAGAAAGACCTAGTTCCCCACCTCATCGCGACAGGAGGCCTCAAATACTTTGAAAACTCCAGAGGTATGCGGAGATCAGTGCCTCCAAAGGAGACGATGCCTGACTCCTCGTGAAACTTGATAGGAGACCCAGGATTGCTGTGGCACGTGGAAAGGGACCCTTGGTCTCCCGTCTCAGCTGGAGAGGCGTCCCAATTGCCCTGCAAAGCCTCGAGGAGAATCCCGAGTTGTCCCTAGCAACTAGGCAATAGTCCTGACGTCGCTGAACACACACGTGTGTGGAAGGGCCATCCCCGTCGTAACTCGAGAATATACCGCAGGTTCCTGCCGCAACTCGAGAAAAACCATGAGACTTCCCCCTCGCCGCGAGATTAGGCCCGATTCCCCTGCACTGCGTGCAGAGCAATTCCGTGTTGCACATCACACATGAAAGGAGCCTTGATTTCCTTGATGGCACTCCAGAGAAACCCCAAGAACACTGTTTCAAGGCTAGAGGGATCCTGAGGTCACTGTAGCAACAGGAAAGAGCTCCGTGGACCAAGAATCAACACGAGATGAGAGGTTAGTCCCTGGCTTCGACTCCTGAGGAATACCACCTTACCACAAGCACCTCAAGAGGAGGCTTCTCTCAGCTCTAGGTATGTGAGAGGGTTCCTGAGTTTGCGGCCTCAAGTGGAATGGACACCGCAATGCCCTGACTCGAAATAAGGCCGGATATCCCTGCAGTGACTTGAATGCAAGCTCGTCTTGCATCTCCCAAGAAGAAAGGATGTCTGAATCCCCTGTGGAGACCACAGAGAAAGATCTAGTTCCCCACCTCATCGCGACCGGAGGCCTCACATCCTTTGAAAACTCCAGAGGTACGCGGAGATCAGTGCCTCCAAAGGAGACGATTCCTGACTCCTCGTGAAACTTGATAGGAGTCCCAGGATTCTTGTGGCACGTGAAAAGGGACCCTTGGTCTCCCGCCTCAGCTGGAGAGGCGTTCCAATTGCCCTGCCAAGCCTCGAGGAGAATCCCGAGTTGTGTCTCGCAACTAGGCAGGAGTCCTGACGTGGCTGAACAAACACGTGTGTGGAAGGGCCATCCCCGTCGTAACTCGAGAATATACCCCAGGTTCCCGCCGCAACTCGAGAAAAACCATGAGACTTCCCCCTCGCCCCGAGATGAGGCCCGATTCCCCTGTACTGCGTGCAGAGCTATTCCGTGTTGCACATCACACATGAAAGGAGCCTTGATTTCCGTGATGGCACTCCAGAGAAACCCCAAGATCACTGTTTCAAGGATAGAGGGATCCTGAGGTCACTGTAGCAACACGAAATAACTCTGTGGACTAAAAATCAACTCGAAAAGAGAGGTTAGTCCCTGGATTCGTCTCCAGAGGAATACCACCTTACCACAAGCACCTCAAGAGGAGGCTTCTCTCAGCTCTAGGTATGTGAGAGGGACCCTGAGTTTGCGGCCTCAAGTGGAATGGACACCGCGATGCCCTGACTCGAAATAAGGCCGGATATCCCTGCAGTGACTTCAATGCAGGCTCGTCTTGCATCTCCCAGGACGAAAGGATGTCTGAATCCCCTGTGGAAAGCACAGAGAAAGACTTAGTTCCCTACCTCATCGCGACCGATGGCCTCACATCCTTTGAAAACTCCAGAGGTATGCGGAGATCAGTGCCTCCAAAGGAGACAATGCCTGACTCCTCGTGAAACTTGATAGGAGTCCCAGGATTCTTGTGGCACTTGGAAAGGGACACTTGGTCTCCGGCCTCAGCTGGAGAGGCGTCCCAATTGCCCTGCCAAGCCTCGAGGAGAATCCAGAGTTGTCCCTCGCCACTAGGCAGGAGTCCTGACGTCGCTGAAGAAACACGTGGGTGGAAGGGCCATCCCCGTCGTAACTCGAGAATATACCCCAGGTTCCCGCCGCAACTCGAGAAAAACCATGAGACTTCCCCCTCGCTGCGAGATGAGGCCCGATTCCCCTACACTGCATACAGAGCAATTCCGTGTTGCACATCACACATGAAAGGAGACTTGATTTCCTTGATGGCACTCCAGAGAAACCACAAGAACACTGTTTCAAGGCTAGAGGGATCCTGAGGTCACTGTAGCAACACGAAAGAGCTCCATGGACCAAAAATCAACTCGAGATGTGAGGTTAGTCCCTGGCTTCGACTCCAGAGGAATACCACCTTACCACAAGCACCTCAAGAGGAGGCTTCTCTCAGCTCTAGGTATGTGAGAGGGACACTGAGTTTGCGGCCTCAAGTGGAATGGACATCGCGATGCCCTGACTCGAAATAAGGCCGGATATCCCTGCAGTGACTTGAATGCAGGCTCGTCTTGCATCTCCCAAGAAGAAAGGATGTCTGAATCCCCTGTGGAGACCACAGAGAAACACCTAGTTCCCCAACTCATCGCGACCGGAGGCCTCACATCCTTTGAAAACTCCAGAGGTACGCGGAGATCAGTGCCTCCAAAGGAGACGATTCCTGACTCCTCGTGAAACTTGATAGGAGTCCCAGGATTCTTGTGGCACGTGGAAAGGGACCCTTGGTCTCCCGCCTCAGCTGGAGAGGCGTTCCAATTGCCCTGCCAAGCCTCGAGGAGAATCCCGAGTTGTGTCTCGCAACTAGGCAGGAGTCCTGACGTGGCTGAACAAACACGTGTGTGGAAGGGCCATCCCCGTCGTAACTCGAGAATATACCCCAGGTTCCCGCCGCAACTCGAGAAAAACCATGAGACTTCCCCCTCGCCCCGAGATGAGGCCCGATTCCCCTGTACTGCGTGCAGAGCTATTCCGTGTTGCACATCACACATGAAAGGAGCCTTGATTTCCGTGATGGCACTCCAGAGAAACCCCAAGATCACTGTTTCAAGGATAGAGGGATCCTGAGGTCACTGTAGCAACACGAAATAACTCTGTGGACTAAAAATCAACTCGAAAAGAGAGGTTAGTCCCTGGATTCGTCTCCAGAGGAATACCACCTTACCACAAGCACCTCAAGAGGAGGCTTCTCTCAGCTCTAGGTATGTGAGAGGGACCCTGAGTTTGCGGCCTCAAGTGGAATGGACACCGCGATGCCCTGACTCGAAATAAGGCCGGATATCCCTGCAGTGACTTCAATGCAGGCTCGTCTTGCATCTCCCAGGACGAAAGGATGTCTGAATCCCCTGTGGAAAGCACAGAGAAAGACTTAGTTCCCCACCTCATCGCGACCGATGGCCTCACATCCTTTGAAAACTCCAGAGGTATGCGGAGATCAGTGCCTCCAAAGGAGACAATGCCTGACTCCTCGTGAAACTTGATAGGAGTCCCAGGATTCTTGTGGCACTTGGAAAGGGACACTTGGTCTCCGGCCTCAGCTGGAGAGGCGTCCCAATTGCCCTGCCAAGCCTCGAGGAGAATCCAGAGTTGTCCCTCGCAACTAGGCAGGAGTCCTGACGTCGCTGAAGAAACACGTGGGTGGAAGGGCCATCCCCGTCGTAACTCGAGAATATACCCCAGGTTCCCGCCGCAACTCGAGAAAAACCATGAGACTTCCCCCTCGCTGCGAGATGAGGCCCGATTCCCCTACACTGCATACAGAGCAATTCCGTGTTGCACATCACACATGAAAGGAGACTTGATTTCCTTGATGGCACTCCAGAGAAACCACAAGAACACTGTTTCAAGGCTAGAGGGATCCTGAGGTCACTGTAGCAACACGAAAGAGCTCCATGGACCAAAAATCAACTCGAGATGTGAGGTTAGTCCCTGGCTTCGACTCCAGAGGAATACCACCTTACCACAAGCACCTCAAGAGGAGGCTTCTCTCAGCTCTAGGTATGTGAGAGGGACACTGAGTTTGCGGCCTCAAGTGGAATGGACATCGCGATGCCCTGACTCGAAATAAGGCCGGATATCCCTGCAGTGACTTGAATGCAGGATCGTCTTGCATCTCCCAAGACGAAAGGGTGTCGGAATCCCCTGTGGAGACCACAGAGAAAGACCTAGTTCCCCACCTCATCGCGACAGGAGGCCTCAAATCCTTTGAAAACTCCAGAGGTATGCGGAGATCAGTGTCTCCAAAGGAGACGATGCCTGACTCCTCGTGAAACTTGATAGGAGACCCAGGATTCCTGTGGCACGTGGAAAGGGACCCTTAGTCTCCCGTCTCAGCTGGAGAGGCGTCCCAATTGCTCTGCAAAGCCTCGAGGAGAATCCCGAGTTGTCCCTCGCAACTAGGCAGGAGTCCTGACATGGCTGAACACACACGTGGGTGGAAGGGCCATCCCCGTCGTAACTCGAGAATATACCCCAGGTTCCCGCCGCAACTCGAGAAAAACCATGAGACTTCCCCCTCGCCGCGAGATGAGGCCCGATTCCCCTGCACTGCGTGCAGAGCAATTCCGTGTTGCACATCACACATGAAAGGAGCCTTGATTTCCTTCACGGCACTCCAGAGAAACCCCAAGAACACTGTTTCAAGGCTAGAGGGATCCTGAGGTCACTGTAGCAACAGGAAAGAGCTCCGTGGACCAAGAATCAACACGAGATGAGAGGTTAGTCCCTGGCTTCGACTCCTGAGGAATACCACCTTACCACAAGCACCTCAAGAGGAGGCTTCTCTCAGCTCTAGGTATGTGAGAGGGATCCTGAGTTTGCGGCCTCAAGTGGAATGGACACCGCGATGCCCTGACTCGAAATAAGGCCAGATATCCCTGCAGGGACTTGAATGCAGGCTCGTCTTGCATCTCCCAAGAAGAAAGGATGTCTGAATCCCCTGTGGAGACCACAGAGAAAGACCTAGTTCCCCACCTCATCGCGACCGGAGGCCTCACATCCTTTGAAAACTCCAGAGGTACGCGGAGATCAGTGCCTCCAAAGGAGACGATGCCTGACTCCTCGTGAAACTTGATAGGAGTTCCAGGATTCCTGTGGCACGTGGAAAGGGACCCTTGGTCTCCCGTCTCAGCTGGAGAGGCGTCCCAATTGCCCTGCAAAGCCTCGAGGAGAATCCCGAGTTGTCCCTCGCAACTAGGCAGGAGTCCTGACATGGCTGAACACACACGTGTGTGGAAGGGCCATCCCCGTCGGAACTCGAGAATATACCCCAGGTTCCCGCCGCAACTCGAGAAAAACCATGAGACTTCCCCCTCTCCGCGAGATGAGGCCCGATTCCCCTGTACTGCGTGCAGAGCAATTCCGTCTTGCACATCACACATGAAAGGAGCCTTGATTTCCTTGATGGCACTCCAGAGAAACCCCAAGAACACTGTTTCAAGGCTAGAGGGATCCTGAGGTCACTGTAGCAACACGAAAGAGCTCCGTGGACCAAAAATCAACTCGAGATGAGAGGTTAGTCCCTGGCTTCGACTCCTGAGGAATACCACCTTACCACAAGCACCACAAGAGGAGGCTTCTCTCAGCTCTAGGTATGTGAGAGGGACCCTGAATTTGCGGCCTCAAGTGGAATGGACACCGCGATGCCCTGACTCGAAATAAGGCCGGATATCCCTGCAGTGACTGGAATGCAGGCTCGTCTTGCATCTCACAAGACGAAACGGTGTCTGAATCCCCTGTGGAGACCACAGAGAAAGACCTAGTTCCCAACCTCATCGCGACAGGAGGCCTCAAATCCTTTGAGAACTCCAGAGGTATGCGGAGATCAGTGTCTCCAAAGGAGACGATGCCTGACTCCTCGTGAAACTTGATAGGAGACCCAGGATTGCTGTGGCACGTGGAAAGGGACCCTTGGTCTCCCGTCTCAGCTGGAGAGGCGTCCCAATTGCCCTGCAAAGCCTCGAGGAGAATCCCGAGTTGTCCCTCGCAACTAGGCAGGAGTCCTGACATGGCTGAACACACACGTGGGTGGAAGGGCCATCCCCGACCTAACTCGAGAATATACCCCAGGTTCCCGCCGCAACTCGAGAAAAACCATGAGACTTCCCCCTCACCGCGAGATGAGGCCCGATTCCCCTGCACTGCGTGCAGAGCAATTCCGTGTTGCACATCACACATGAACGAGCCTTGATTTCCTTGATGGCACTCCAGAGAAACCCCAAGAACACTGTTTCAAGGCTAGAGGGATCCTGAGGTCACTGTAGCAACACGAAAGAGCTCCGTGGACCAAGAATCAACACGAGATGAGAGGTTAGTCCCTGGCTTCGACTCCTGAGGAATACCACCTTACCACAAGCACCTCAAGAGGAGGCTTCTCTCAGCTCTAGGTATGTGAGAGGGATCCTGAGTTTGCGGCCTCAAGTGGAATGGACACCGCGATGCCCTGACTCGAAATAAGGCCGGATATCCCTGCAGTGACTTGAATGCAGGCTCGTCTTGCATCTCCCAAGACGAAAGGTTGTCTGAATCCCCTGTGGAGACCACAGAGAAAGACCTAGTTCCCCACCTCATCGCGACAGGAGGCCTCAAATACTTTGAAAACTCCAGAGGTATGCGGAGATCAGTGCCTCCAAAGGAGACGATGCCTGACTCCTCGTGAAACTTGATAGGAGACCCAGGATTGCTGTGGCACGTGGAAAGGGACCCTTGGTCTCCCGTCTCAGCTGGAGAGGCGTCCCAATTGCCCTGCAAAGCCTCGAGGAGAATCCCGAGTTGTCCCTAGCAACTAGGCAATAGTCCTGACGTCGCTGAACACACACGTGTGTGGAAGGGCCATCCCCGTCGTAACTCGAGAATATGCCGCAGGTTCCTGCCGCAACTCGAGAAAAACCATGAGACTTCCCCCTCGCCGCGAGATTAGGCCCGATTCCCCTGCACTGCGTGCAGAGCAATTCCGTGTTGCACATCACACATGAAAGGAGCCTTGATTTCCTTGATGGCACTCCAGAGAAACCCCAAGAACACTGTTTCAAGGCTAGAGGGATCCTGAGGTCACTGTAGCAACAGGAAAGAGCTCCGTGGACCAAGAATCAACACGAGATGAGAGGTTAGTCCCTGGCTTCGACTCCTGAGGAATACCACCTTACCACAAGCACCTCAAGAGGAGGCTTCTCTCAGCTCTAGGTATGTGAGAGGGTTCCTGAGTTTGCGGCCTCAAGTGGAATGGACACCGCAATGCCCTGACTCGAAATAAGGCCGGATATCCCTGCAGTGACTTGAATGCAGGCTCGTCTTGCATCTCCCAAGAAGAAAGGATGTCTGAATCCCCTGTGGAGACCACAGAGAAAGATCTAGTTCCCCACCTCATCGCGACCGGAGGCCTCACATCCTTTGAAAACTCCAGAGGTACGCGGAGATCAGTGCCTCCAAAGGAGACGATTCCTGACTCCTCGTGAAACTTGATAGGAGTCCCAGGATTCTTGTGGCACGTGGAAAGGGACCCTTGGTCTCCCGCCTCAGCTGGAGAGGCGTTCCAATTGCCCTGCCAAGCCTCGAGGAGAATCCCGAGTTGTGTCTCGCAACTAGGCAGGAGTCCTGACGTGGCTGAACAAACACGTGTGTGGAAGGGCCATCCCCGTCGTAACTCGAGAATATACCCCAGGTTCCCGCCGCAACTCGAGAAAAACCATGAGACTTCCCCCTCGCCCCGAGATGAGGCCCGATTCCCCTGTACTGCGTGCAGAGCTATTCCGTGTTGCACATCACACATGAAAGGAGCCTTGATTTCCGTGATGGCACTCCAGAGAAACCCCAAGATCACTGTTTCAAGGATAGAGGGATCCTGAGGTCACTGTAGCAACACGAAATAACTCTGTGGACTAAAAATCAACTCGAAAAGAGAGGTTAGTCCCTGGATTCGTCTCCAGAGGAATACCACCTTACCACAAGCACCTCAAGAGGAGGCTTCTCTCAGCTCTAGGTATGTGAGAGGGACCCTGAGTTTGCGGCCTCAAGTGGAATGGACACCGCGATGCCCTGACTCGAAATAAAGCCGGATATCCCTGCAGTGACTTCAATGCAGGCTCGTCTTGCATCTCCCAGGACGAAAGGATGTCTGAATCCCCTGTGGAAAGCACAGAGAAAGACTTAGTTCCCCACCTCATCGCGACCGATGGCCTCACATCCTTTGAAAACTCCAGAGGTATGCGGAGATCAGTGCCTCCAAAGGAGACGATGCCTGACTCCTCGTGAAACTTGATAGGAGTCCCAGGATTCTTGTGGCACTTGGAAAGGGACACTTGGTCTCCGGCCTCAGCTGGAGAGGCGTCCCAATTGCCCTGCCAAGCCTCGAGGAGAATCCAGAGTTGTCCCTCGCAACTAGGCAGGAGTCCTGACGTCGCTGAAGAAACCCGTGGGTGGAAGGGCCATCCCCGTCGTAACTCGAGAATATACCCCAGGTTCCCGCCGCAACTCGAGAAAAACCATGAGACTTCCCCCTCGCTGCGAGATGAGGCCCGATTCCCCTACACTGCATACAGAGCAATTCCGTGTTGCACATCACACATGAAAGGAGACTTGATTTCCTTGATGGCACTCCAGAGAAACCACAAGAACACTGTTTCAAGGCTAGAGGGATCCTGAGGTCACTGTAGCAACACGAAAGAGCTCCATGGACCAAAAATCAACTCGAGATGTGAGGTTAGTCCCTGGCTTCGACTCCAGAGGAATACCACCTTACCACAAGCACCTCAAGAGGAGGCTTCTCTCAGCTCTAGGTATGTGAGAGGGACACTGAGTTTGCGGCCTCAAGTGGAATGGACATCGCGATGCCCTGACTCGAAATAAGGCCGGATATCCCTGCAGTGACTTGAATGCAGGATCGTCTTGCATCTCCCAAGACGAAAGGGTGTCGGAATCCCCTGTGGAGACCACAGAGAAAGACCTAGTTCCCCACCTCATCGCGACAGGAGGCCTCAAATCCTTTGAAAACTCCAGAGGTATGCGGAGATCAGTGTCTCCAAAGGAGACGATGCCTGACTCCTCGTGAAACTTGATAGGAGACCCAGGATTCCTGTGGCACGTGGAAAGGGACCCTTGGTCTCCCGTCTCAGCTGGAAAGGCGTCCCAATTGCTCTGCAAAGCCTCGAGGAGAATCCCGAGTTGTCCCTCGCAACTAGGCAGGAGTCCTGACATGGCTGAACACACACGTGGGTGGAAGGGCCATCCCCGTCGTAACTCGAGAATATACCCCAGGTTCCCGCCGCAACTCGAGAAAAACCATGAGACTTCCCCCTCGCCGCGAGATGAGGCCCGATTCCCCTGCACTGCGTGCAGAGCAATTCCGTGTTGCACATCACACATGAAAGGAGCCTTGATTTCCTTCACGGCACTCCAGAGAAAACCGAAGAACACTGTTTCAAGGCTAGAGGGATCCTGAGGTCACTGTAGCAACACGAAAGAGCTCCGTGGACAAAGAATCAACACGAGATGAGAGGTTAGTCCCTGGCTCCGACTCCAGAGGAATACCACCTTACCACAAGCACCTCAAGAGGAGGCTTCTCTCAGCTCTAGGTATGTGAGAGGGATCCTGAGTTTGCGGCCTCAAGTGGAATGGACACCGCGATGCCCTGACTCGAAATAAGGCCAGATATCCCTGCAGTGACTTGAATGCAGGCTCGTCTTGCATCTCCCAAGATGAAAGGATGTCTGAATCCCCTGTGGAGACCACAGAGAAACACCTAGTTCCCCACCTCATCGCGACCGGAGGCCTCACATCCTTTGAAAACTCCAGAGGTACGCGGAGATCAGTGCCTCCAAAGGAGACGATGCCTGACTCCTCGTGAAACTTGATAGGAGTCCCAGGATTCTTGTGGCACGTGGAAAGGGACCCTTGGTCTCCCGCCTCAGCTGGAGAGGCGTTCCAATTGCCCTGCCAAGCCTCGAGGAGAATCCCGAGTTGTCCCTCGCAACTAGGCAGGAGTCCTGACGTGGCTGAACAAACACGTGGGTGGAAGGGCCATCCCCGTCGTAACTCGAGAATATACCCCAGGTTCCCGCCGCAACTCGAGAAAAACCATGAGACTTCCCCCTCGATGCGAGATGAGGCCCGATTCCCCTGCACTGCGTGCAGAGCAATTCCGTCTTGCACATCACACATGAAAGGAGCCTTGATTTTCTTGATGGCACTCCAGAGAAACTCCAAGAACACTGTTTCAAGGATAGAGGGATCCTGAGGTCACTGTAGCAACACGAAAGAACTCTGTGGACCAAAAATCAACACGAAAAGAGAGGTTAGTCCCTGGATTCGTCTCCAGAGGAATACCACCTTACCACAAGCACCTCAAGAGGAGGCTTCTCTCAGCTCTAGGTATGTGAGAGGGACCCTGAGTTTGCGGCCTCAAGTGGAATGGACACCGCGATGCCCTGACGCGAAATAAGGCTGGATATCCCTGCAGTGACTTGAATGCAGGCTCGTCTTGCATCTCCCGAGATGAAAGGATGTCTGAATCCCCTGTGGAGACCACAGAGAAAGACCTAGTTCCCCACCTCATCGCGACAGGAGGCCTCACATCCTTTGAAAACTCCAGAGGTACGCGGAGATCAGTGCCTCCAAAGGAGACGATGCCTGACTCCTCGTGAAACTTGATAGGAGTCCCAGGATTCCTGTGGCACGTGGAAAGGGACCCTTGGTCTCCCGCCTCAGCTGGAGAGGCGTCCCAATTGCCTTGCCAAGCCTCGAGGAGAATCCCGAGTTTTGTCTCACAACTAGGCAAGAGTCCTGACGTGGCTGAACAAACACGTGTGTGGAAGGGCCATCTCCGTCGTAACTCGAGAATATACCCCAGGTTCCCGCCGCAACTCGAGAAAAACCATGAGACTTCCCCCTCGCCGCGAGATGAGGCCCGATTCCCCTGCACTGCGTGCAGAGCAATTCTGTGTTGCACATCACACATGAAAGGAGCCTTGATTTCCTTGATGGCACTCCAGAGAAACCACAAGAACACTGTTTCAAGGCTAGAGGGATCCTGAGGTCACTGTAGCAACACGAAAGAGCTCCGTGGACCAAAAATCAACTCGAGATGTGAGGTTAGTCCCTGGCTTCGACTCCAGAGGAATACCACCTTACCACAAGCACCTCAAGAGGAGGCTTCTCTCAGCTCTAGGTATGTGAGAGGGACACTGAGTTTGCGGCCTCAAGTGGAATGGACATCGCGATGCCCTGACTCGAAATAAGGCCGGATATCCCTGCAGTGACTTGAATGCAGGATCGTCTTGCATCTCCCAAGACGAAAGGGTGTCGGAATCCCCTGTGGAGACCACAGAGAAAGACCTAGTTCCCCACCTCATCGCGACAGGAGGCCTCAAATCCTTTGAAAACTCCAGAGGTATGCGGAGATCAGTGTCTCCAAAGGAGACGATGCCTGACTCCTCGTGAAACTTGATAGGAGACCCAGGATTCCTGTGGCACGTGGAAAGGGACCCTTGGTCTCCCGTCTCAGCTGGAGAGGCGTCCCAATTGCTCTGCAAAGCCTCGAGGAGAATCCCGAGTTGTCCCTCGCAACTTGGCAGGAGTCCTGACATGGCTGAAGAAACACGTGGGTGGAAGGGCCATCCCCGTCGTAACTCGAGAATATACCCCAGGTTCCCGCCGCAACTCGAGAAAAACCATGAGACTTCCCCCTCGCCGCGAGATGAGGCCCGATTCCCCTGCACTGCGTGCAGAGCAATTCCGTGTTGCACATCACACATGAAAGGAGCCTTGATTTCCTTCACGGCACTCCAGAGAAACCCCAAGAACACTGTTTCAAGGCTAGAGGGATCCTGAGGTCACTGTAGCAACAGGAAAGAGCTCCGTGGACCAAGAATCAACACGAGATGAGAGGTTAGTCCCTGGCTTCGACTCCTGAGGAATACCACCTTACCACAAGCACCTCAAGAGGAGGCTTCTCTCAGCTCTAGGTATGTGAGAGGGATCCTGAATTTGCGGCCTCAAGTGGAATGGACACCGCGATGCCCTGACTCGAAATAAGGCCAGATATCCCTGCAGGGACTTGAATGCAGGCTCGTCTTGCATCTCCCAAGAAGAAAGGATGTCTGAATCCCCTGTGGAGACCACAGAGAAAGACCTAGTTCCCCACCTCATCGCGACCGGAGGCCTCACATCCTTTGAAAACTCCAGAGGTACGCGGAGATCAGTGCCTCCAAAGGAGACGATGCCTGACTCCTCGTGAAACTTGATAGGAGTTCCAGGATTCCTGTGGCACGTGGAAAGGGACCCTTGGTCTCCCGTCTCAGCTGGAGAGGCGTCCCAATTGCCCTGCAAAGCCTCGAGGAGAATCCCGAGTTGTCCCTCGCACCTAGTCAGGAGTCCTGAAATGGCTGAACACACACGTGTGTGGAAGGGCCATCCCCGTCGGAACTCGAGAATATACCCCAGGTTCCCGCCGCAACTCGAGAAAAACCATGAGACTTCCCCCTCTCCGCGAGATGAGGCCCGATTCCCCTGTACTGCGTGCAGAGCAATTCCGTCTTGCACATCACACATGAAAGGAGCCTTGATTTCCTTGATGGCACTCCAGAGAAACCCCAAGAACACTGTTTCAAGGCTAGAGGGATCCTGAGGTCACTGTAGCAACACGAAAGAGCTCCGTGGACCAAAAATCAACTCGAGATGAGAGGTTAGTCCCTGGCTTCGACTCCTGAGGAATACCACCTTACCACAAGCACCACAAGAGGAGGCTTCTCTCAGCTCTAGGTATGTGAGAGGGACCCTGAATTTGCGGCCTCAAGTGGAATGGACACCGCGATGCCCTGACTCGAAATAAGGCCGGATATCCCTGCAGTGACTGGAATGCAGGCTCGTCTTGCATCTCACAAGACGAAACGGTGTCTGAATCCCCTGTGGAGACCACAGAGAAAGACCTAGTTCCCAACCTCATCGCGACAGGAGGCCTCAAATCCTTTGAGAACTCCAGAGGTATGCGGAGATCAGTGTCTCCAAAGGAGACGATGCCTGACTCCTCGTGAAACTTGATAGGAGACCCAGGATTCCTGTGGCACGTGGAAAGGGACCCTTGGTCTCCCGTCTCAGCTGGAGAGGCGTCCCAATTGCCCTGCAAAGCCTCGAGGAGAATCCCGAGTTGTCCCTCGCAAC
This sequence comes from Cervus elaphus, assembly GCF_910594005.1. Lineage (NCBI taxonomy): Eukaryota > Metazoa > Chordata > Mammalia > Artiodactyla > Cervidae > Cervus > Cervus elaphus. Next base: position 1,832,609 of record NW_025316687.1, on the reverse strand, counting down.
TAGGCAGGAGTCCTGACATGGCTGAACACACACGTGGGTGGAAGGGCCATCCCCGTCCTAACTCGAGAATATACCCCAGGTTCCCGCCGCAACTCGAGAAAAACCATGAGACTTCCCCCTCACCGCGAGATGAGGCCCGATTCCCCTGCACTGCGTGCAGAGCAATTCCGTGTTGCACATCACACATGAACGAGCCTTGATTTCCTTGATGGGACTCCAGAGAAACCCCAAGAACACTGTTTCAAGGCTAGAGGGATCCTGAGGTCACTGTAGCAACACGAAAGAGCTCCGTGGACCAAGAATCAACACGAGATGAGAGGTTAGTCCCTGGCTTCGACTCCTGAGGAATACCACCTTACCACAAGCACCTCAAGAGGAGGCTTCTCTCAGCTCTAGGTATGTGAGAGGGATCCTGAGTTTGCGGCCTCAAGTGGAATGGACACCGCGATGCCCTGACTCGAAATAAGGCCGGATATCCCTGCAGTGACTTGAATGCAGGCTCGTCTTGCATCTCCCAAGACGAAAGGGTGTCTGAATCCCCTGTGGAGACCACAGAGAAAGACCTAGTTCCCCACCTCATCACGACAGGAGGCCTCAAATACTTTGAAAACTCCAGAGGTATGCGGAGATCAGTGCCTCCAAAGGAGACGATGCCTGACTCTTCGTGAAACTTGATAGGAGACCCAGGATTGCTGTGGCACGTGGAAAGGGACCCTTGGTCTCCCGTCTCAGCTGGAGAGGCGTCCCAATTGCCCTGCAAAGCCTCGAGGAGAATCCCGAGTTGTCCCTAGCAACTAGGCAATAGTCCTGACGTCGCTGAACACACACGTGTGTGGAAGGGCCATCCCCGTCGTAACTCGAGAATATACCGCAGGTTCCTGCCGCAACTCGAGAAAAACCATGAGACTTCCCCCTCGCCGCGAGATTAGGCCCGATTCCCCTGCACTGCGTGCAGAGCAATTCCGTGTTGCACATCACACATGAAAGGAGCCTTGATTTCCTTGATGGCACTCCAGAGAAACCCCAAGAACACTGTTTCAAGGCTAGAGGGATCCTGAGGTCACTGTAGCAACAGGAAAGAGCTCCGTGGACCAAGAATCAACACGAGATGAGAGGTTAGTCCCTGGCTTCGACTCCTGAGGAATACCACCTTACCACAAGCACCTCAAGAGGAGGCTTCTCTCAGCTCTAGGTATGTGAGAGGGTTCCTGAGTTTGCGGCCTCAAGTGGAATGGACACCGCAATGCCCTGACTCGAAATAAGGCCGGATATCCCTGCAGTGACTTGAATGCAGGCTCGTCTTGCATCTCCCAAGAAGAAAGGATGTCTGAATCCCCTGTGGAGACCACAGAGAAAGATCTAGTTCCCCACCTCATCGCGACCGGAGGCCTCACATCCTTTGAAAACTCCAGAGGTACGCGGAGATCAGTGCCTCCAAAGGAGACGATTCCTGACTCCTCGTGAAACTTGATAGGAGTCCCAGGATTCTTGTGGCATGTGGAAAGGGACCCTTGGTCTCCCGCCTCAGCTGGAGAGGCGTTCCAATTGCCCTGCCAAGCCTCGAGGAGAATCCCGAGTTGTGTCTCGCAACTAGGCAGGAGTCCTGACGTGGCTGAACAAACACGTGTGTGGAAGGGCCATCCCCGTCGTAACTCGAGAATATACCCCAGGTTCCCGCCGCAACTCGAGAAAAACCATGAGACTTCCCCCTCGCCCCGAGATGAGGCCCGATTCCCCTGTACTGCGTGCAGAGCTATTCCGTGTTGCACATCACACATGAAAGGAGCCTTGATTTCCGTGATGGCACTCCAGAGAAACCCCAAGATCACTGTTTCAAGGATAGAGGGATCCTGAGGTCACTGTAGCAACACGAAAGAACTCTGTGGACTAAAAATCAACTCGAAAAGAGAGGTTAGTCCCTGGATTCGTCTCCAGAGGAATACCACCTTACCACAAGCACCTCAAGAGGAGGCTTCTCTCAGCTCTAGGTATGTGAGAGGGACCCTGAGTTTGCGGCCTCAAGTGGAATGGACACCGCGATGCCCTGACTCGAAATAAGGCCGGATATCCCTGCAGTGACTTCAATGCAGGCTCGTCTTGCATCTCCCAGGACGAAAGGATGTCTGAATCCCCTGTGGAAAGCACAGAGAAAGACTTAGTTCCCCACCTCATCGCGACCGATGGCCTCACATCCTTTGAAAACTCCAGAGGTATGCGGAGATCAGTGCCTCCAAAGGAGACGATGCCTGACTCCTCGTGAAACTTGATAGGAGTCCCAGGATTCTTGTGGCACTTGGAAAGGGACACTTGGTCTCCGGCCTCAGCTGGAGAGGCGTCCCAATTGCCCTGCCAAGCCTCGAGGAGAATCCAGAGTTGTCCCTCGCAACTAGGCAGGAGTCCTGACGTCGCTGAAGAAACACGTGGGTGGAAGGGCCATCCCCGTCGTAACTCGAGAATATACCCCAGGTTCCCGCCGCAACTCGAGAAAAACCATGAGACTTCCCCCTCGCTGCGAGATGAGGCCCGATTCCCCTACACTGCATACAGAGCAATTCCGTGTTGCACATCACACATGAAAGGAGACTTGATTTCCTTGATGGCACTCCAGAGAAACCACAAGAACACTGTTTCAAGGCTAGAGGGATCCTGAGGTCACTGTAGCAACACGAAAGAGCTCCATGGACCAAAAATCAACTCGAGATGTGAGGTTAGTCCCTGGCTTCGACTCCAGAGGAATACCACCTTACCACAAGCACCTCAAGAGGAGGCTTCTCTCAGCTCTAGGTATGTGAGAGGGACACTGAGTTCGCGGCCTCAAGTGGAATGGACATCGCGATGCCCTGACTCGAAATAAGGCCGGATATCCCTGCAGTGACTTGAATGCAGGATCGTCTTGCATCTCCCAAGACGAAAGGGTGTCGGAATCCCCTGTGGAGACCACAGAGAAAGACCTAGTTCCCCACCTCATCGCGACAGGAGGCCTCAAATCCTTTGAAAACTCCAGAGGTATGCGGAGATCAGTGTCTCCAAAGGAGACGATGCCTGATTCCTCGTGAAACTTGATAGGAGACCCAGGATTCCTGTGGCACGTGGAAAGGGACCCTTGGTCTCCCGTCTCAGCTGGAGAGGCGTCCCAATTGCTCTGCAAAGCCTCGAGGAGAATCCCGAGTTGTCCCTCGCAACTAGGCAGGAGTCCTGACATGGCTGAACACACACGTGTGTGGAAGGGCCATCCCCGTCGTAACTCGAGAATATACCCCAGGTTCCCGCCGCAACTCGAGAAAAACCATGAGACTTCCCCCCTCGCCGCGAGATGAGGCCCGATTCCCCTGCACTGCGTGCAGAGCAATTCCGTGTTGCACATCACACATGAAAGGAGCCTTGATTTCCTTCACGGCACTCCAGAGAAACCCCAAGAACACTGTTTCAAGGCTAGAGGGATCCTGAGGTCACTGTAGCAACAGGAAAGAGCTCCGTGGACCAAGAATCAACACGAGATGAGAGGTTAGTCCCTGGCTTCGACTCCTGAGGAATACCACCTTACCACAAGCACCTCAAGAGGAGGCTTCTCTCAGCTCTAGGTATGTGAGAGGGATCCTGAGTTTGCGGCCTCAAGTGGAATGGACACCGCGATGCCCTGACTCGAAATAAGGCCAGATATCCCTGCAGGGACTTGAATGCAGGCTCGTCTTGCATCTCCCAAGAAGACAGGATGTCTGAATCACCTGTGGAGACCACAGAGAAAGACCTAGTTCCCCACCTCATCGCGACCGGAGGCCTCACATCCTTTGAAAACTCCAGAGGTACGCGGAGATCAGTGCCTCCAAAGGAGACGATGCCTGACTCCTCGTGAAACTTGATAGGAGTCCCAGGATTCTTGTGGCACGTGGAAAGGGACCCTTGGTCTCCCGCCTCAGCTGGAGAGGCGTCCCAATTGCCTTGCCAAGCCTCGAGGAGAATCCCGAGTTGTCCCTCGCAACTAGGCAGGAGTCCTGACGTGGCTGAACAAACACGTGGGTGGAAGGGCCATCCCCGTCGTAACTCGAGAATATACCCCAGGTTCCTGCCGCAACTCGAGAAAAACCATGAGACTTCCCCCTCACCGCGAGATGAGGCCCGATTCCCCTGCACTGCGTGCGGAGCAATTCCGTGTTGCACATCACACATGAAAGGAGCCTTGATTTCCTTGATGGCACTCCAGAGAAACCCCAAGAACACGGTTTCAAGGCTAGAGGGATCCTGAGGTCACTGTAGCAACACGAAAGAGCTCCGTGGACCAAGAATCAACATGAGATGAGAGGTTAGTCCCTGGCTTCGACTCCTGAGGAATACCACCTTACCACAAGCACCTCAAGAGGAGGCTTCTCTCAGCTCTAGGTATGTGAGAGGGATCCTGAGTTTGCGGCCTCAAGTGGAATGGACACCGCGATGCCCTGACTCGAAATACGGCCAGATATCCCTGCAGTGACTTGAATGCAGGCTCGTCTTGCATCTCCCAAGAAGAAAGGATGTCTGAATCCCCTGTGGAGACCACAGAGAAAGACCTAGTTCCCCACCTCATCGCGACCGGAGGCCTCACATCCTTTGAAAACTCCAGAGGTACGCGGAGATCAGTGCCTCCAAAGTAGACGATGCCTGACTCCTCGTGAAACTTGATAGGAGTCCCAGGATTCTTGTGGCACGTGGAAAGGGACCCTTGGTCTCCCGCCTCAGCTGGAGAGGCGTCCCAATTGCCCTGCCAAGCCTCGAGGAGAATCCAGAGTTGTCCCTCGCAACTAGGCAGGAGTCCTGACGTGGCTGAACAAACACGTGGGTGGAAGGGCCATCCCCGTCGTAACTCGAGAATATACCCCAGGTTCCCGCCGCAACTCGAGAAAAACCATGAGACTTCCCCCTCGCCGCGAGATGAGGCCCGATTCCCCTGCACTGCGTGCAGAGCAATTCCGTCTTGCACATCACACATTAAAGGAGCCTTGATTTCCTTCATGGCACTCCAGAGAACCCCCAAGAACACTGTTTCAAGGCTAGAGGGATCCTGAGGTCACTGTAGCAACACGAAAGAGCTCCGTGGGCCAAAAATCAACTCGAGATGAGAGGTTAGTCCCTGGCTTCAACTCCAGAGGAATACCACCTTACCACAAGCACCTCAAGAGGAGGCTTCTCTCAGCTCTAGGTATGTGAGAGGGACCCTGAGTTTGCGGCCTCAAGTGGAATGGACACCGCGATGCCCTGACGCGAAATAAGGCTGGATATCCCTGCAGTGACTTGAATGCAGGCTCGTCTTGCATCTCCCGAGATGAAAGGATGTCTGAATCCCCTGTGGAGACCACAGAGAAAGAACTAGTTCCCCACATCATGGCGACCGGAGGCCTCACATCCTTTGAAAACTCCAGAGGTACGCGGAGATCAGTGCCTCCAAAGGAGACGATGCCTGACTCCTCGTGAAACTTGATAGGAGTCCCAGGATTCCTGTGGCACGTGGAAAGGGACCCTTGGTCTCCTGCCTCAGCTGGAGAGGCGTCCCAATTGCCCTGCAAACCCTCGAGGAGAATCCCGAGTTGTCCCTCGCAACTAGGCAGGAGTCCTGACATGGCTGAACACACACGTGTGTGGAAGGGCCATCCCCGTCGTAACTCGAGAATATACCCCAGGTTCCCGCCGCAACTCGAGAAAAACCATGAAACTTCCCCCTCGCCGCGAGATGAGGCCCGATTCCCCTGTACTGCGTGCAGAGCAATTCCGTCTTGCACATCACACATGAAAGGAGCCTTGATTTCCTTGATGGCACTCCAGAGAAACCCCAAGAACACTGTTTCAAGGCTAGAGGGATCCTGAGGTCACTGTAGCAACACGAAAGAGCTCGGTGGACCAAGAATCAACACGAGATGAGAGGTTAGTCCCTGGCTTCGACTCCTGAGGAATACCACCTTACCACAAGCACCACAAGAGGAGGCTTCTCTCAGCTCTAGGTATGTGAGAGGGACCCTGAGTTTGCGGCCTCAAGTGGAATGGACACCACGATGCCCTGACTCGAAATAAGGCCGGATATCCCTGCAGTGACTGGAATGCAGGCTCGTCTTGCATCTCACAAGACGAAACGGTGTCTGAATCCCCTGTGGAGACCACAGAGAAAGACCTAGTTCCCCACTTCATCGAGACAGGAGGCCTCAAATCCTTTGAAAACTCCAGAGGTATGCGGAGATCAGTGTCTCCAAAGGAGACGATGCCTGACTCCTCGTGAAACTTGATAGGAGACCCAGGATTCCTGTGGCACGTGGAAAGGGACCCTTGGTCTCCCGTCTCAGCTGGAGAGGCGTCCCAATTGCCCTGCAAAGCCTCGAGGAGAATCCTGAGTTGTCCCTCGCAACTAGGCAGGAGTCCTGACATGGCTGAACACACACGTGGGTGGAAGGGCCATCCCCGTCGTAACTCGAGAATATACCCCAGGTTCCCGCCGCAACTCGAGAAAAACCATGAGACTTCCCCCTCGCCGCGAGATGAGGCCCGATTCCCCTGCACTGCGTGCAGAGCAATTCCGTGTTGCACATCACACATGAAAGGAGCCTTGATTTCCTTCACGGCACTCCAGAGAAAACCCAAGAACACTGTTTCAAGGCTAGAGGGATCCTGAGGTCACTGTAGCAACACGAAAGAGCTCCGTGGACAAAGAATCAACACGAGATGAGAGGTTAGTCCCTGGCTCCGACTCCTGAGGAATACCACCTTACCACAAGCACCTCAAGAGGAGGCTTCTCTCAGCTCTAGGTATGTGAGAGGGATCCTGAGTTTGCGGCCTCAAGTGGAATGGACACCGCGATGCCCTGACTCGAAATAAGGCCAGATATCCCTGCAGTGACTTGAATGCAGGCTCGTCTTGCATCTCCCAAGATGAAAGGATGTCTGAATCCCCTGTGGAGACCACAGAGAAACACCTAGTTCCCCACCTCATCGCGACCGGAGGCCTCACATCCTTTGAAAACTCCAGAGGTACGCGGAGATCAGTGCCTCCAAAGGAGACGATGCCTGACTCCTCGTGAAACTTGATAGGAGTCCCAGGATTCTTGTGGCACGTGGAAAGGGACCCTTGGTCTCCCGCCTCAGCTGGAGAGGCGTTCCAATTGCCCTGCCAAGCCTCGAGGAGAATCCCGAGTTGTCCCTCGCAACTAGGCAGGAGTCCTGACGTGGCTGAACAAACACGTGGGTGGAAGGGCCATCCCCGTCGTAACTCGAGAATATACCCCAGGTTCCCGCCGCAACTCGAGAAAAACCATGAGACTTCCCCCTCGATGCGAGATGAGGCCCGATTCCCCTGCACTGCGTGCAGAGCAATTCCGTCTTGCACATCACACATGAAAGGAGCCTTGATTTTCTTGATGGCACTCCAGAGAAACCCCAAGAACACTGTTTCAAGGATAGAGGGATCCTGAGGTCACTGTAGCAACACGAAAGAACTCTGTGGACCAAAAATCAACTCGAAAAGAGAGGTTAGTCCCTGGATTCGTCTCCAGAGGAATACCACCTTACCACAAGCACCTCAAGAGGAGGCTTCTCTCAGCTCTAGGTATGTGAGAGGGACCCTGAGTTTGCGGCCTCAAGTGGAATGGACACCGCGATGCCCTGACGCGAAATAAGGCTGGATATCCCTGCAGTGACTTGAATGCAGGCTCGTCTTGCATCTCCCGAGATGAAAGGATGTCTGAATCCCCTGTGGAGACCACAGAGAAAGACCTAGTTCCCCACATCATGGCGACCGGAGGCCTCACATCCTTTGAAAACTCCAGAGGTACGTGGAGATCAGTGCCTCCAAAGGAGACGATGCCTGACTGCTCGTGAAACTTGATAGGAGTCCCAGGATTCCTGTGGCACGTGGAAAGGGACACTTGGTCTCCTGCCTCAGCTGGAGAGGCGTCCCAATTGCCCTGCCAAGCCTCGAGGAGAATCCCGAGTTGTCCCTCGCAACTAGGCAGGAGTCCTGACATGGCTGAACAAACACGTGTGTGGAAGGGCCATCCCCGTCGGAACTCGAGAATATACCCCAGGTTCCCGCCGCAACTCGAGAAAAACCATGAGACTTCCCCCTCTCTGCGAGATGAGGCCCGATTCCCCTGTACTGCGTGCAGAGCAATTCCGTCTTGCACATCACACATGAAAGGAGCCTTGATTTCCTTGATGGCACTCCAGAGAAACCCCAAGAACACTGTTTCAAGGCTAGAGGGATCCTGAGGTCACTGTAGCAAAACGAAAGAGCTCCGTGGGCCAAAAATCAACTCGAGATGAGAGGTTAGTCCCTGGCTTCAACTCCAGAGGAATACCACCTTACCACAAGCACCTCAAGAGGAGGCTTCTCTCAGCTCTAGGTATGTGAGTGGGACCCTGAGTTTGCGGCCTCAAGTGGAATGGACACCGCGATGCCCTGACGCGAAATAAGGCTGGATATCCCTGCAGTGACTTGAATGCAGGCTCGTCTTGCATCTCCCGAGATGAAAGGATGTCTGATTCCCCTGTGGAGACCACAGAGAAAGACCTAGTTCCCCACCTCATGGCGACCGGAGGCCTCACATCCTTTGAAAACTCCAGAGGTACGCGGAGATCAGTGCCTCCAAAGGAGACGATGCCTGACTCCTCGTGAAACTTGATAGGAGTCCCAGGATTCCTGTGGCACGTGGAAAGGGACCCTTGGTCTCCCGCCTCAGCTGGAGAGGCGTCCCAATTGCCCTGCAAAGCCTCGAGGAGAATCCCGAGTTGTCCCTCGCAACTAGGCAGGAGTCCTGACATGGCTGAACACACACGTGTGTGGAAGGGCCATCCCCGTCGGAACTCGAGAATATACCCCAGGTTCCCGCCGCAACTCGAGAAAAACCATGAGACTTCCCCCTCTCCGCGAGATGAGGCCCGATTCCCCTGTACTGCGTGCAGAGCAATTCCGTCTTGCACATCACACATGAAAGGAGCCTTGATTTCCTTGATGGCACTCCAGAGAAACCCCAAGAACACTGTTTCAAGGCTAGAGGGATCCTGAGGTCACTGTAGCAACACGAAAGAGCTCGGTGGACCAAGAATCAACACGAGATGAGAGGTTAGTCCCTGGCTTCGACTCCTGAGGAATACCACCTTACCACAAGCACCACAAGAGGAGGCTTCTCTCAGCTCTAGGTATGTGAGAGGGACCCTGAGTTTGCGGCCTCAAGTGGAATGGACACCGCGATGCCCTGACTCGAAATAAGGCCGGATATCCCTGCAGTGACTGGAATGCAGGCTTGTCTTGCATCTCACAAGACGAAACGGTGTCTGAATCCCCTGTGGAGACCACAGAGAAAGACCTAGTTCCCCACTTCATCGCGACAGGAGGCCTCAAATCCTTTGAAAACTCCAGAGGTATGCGGAGATCATTGTCTCCAAAGGAGACGATGCCTGACTCCTCGTGAAACTTGATAGGAGACCCAGGATTCCTGTGGCACGTGGAAAGGGACCCTTGGTCTCCCGTCTCAGCTGGAGGGGCGTCCCAATTGTCCTGCAAAGCCTCGAGGAGAATCCCGAGTTGTCCCTCGCAACTAGGCAGGAGTCCTGACATGGCTGAACACACACGTGGGTGGAAGGGCCATCCCAGTCGTAACTCGAGAATATACCCCAGGTTCCCGCCGCAACTCGAGAAAAACCATGAGACTTCCCCCTCGCCGCGAGATGAGGCCCGATTCCCCTGCACTGCGTGGAGAGCAATTCCGTGTTGCACATCACACATGAAAGGAGCCTTGATTTCCGTCACGGCACTCCAGAGAAAACCCAAGAACACTGTTTCAAGGCTAGAGGGATCCTGAGGTCACTGTAGCAACACGAAAGAGCTCCGTGGACAAAGAATCAACACGAGATGAGAGGTTAGTCCCTGGCTCCGACTCCTGAGGAATACCACCTTACCACAAGCACCTCAAGAGGAGGCTTCTCTCAGCTCTAGGTATGTGAGAGGGATCCTGAGTTTGCGGCCTCAAGTGGAATGGACACCGCGATGCACTGAGGCGAAATAAGGCTGGATATCCCTGCAGTGACTTGAATGCAGGCTCGTCTTGCATCTCCCAAGATGAAAGGATGTCTGAATCCCCTGTGGAGACCACAGAGAAAGACCTAGTTCCCCACCTCATCGCGACCGGAGGCCTCACATCCTTTGAAAACTCCAGAGGTACGCGGAGATCAGTGCCTCCAAAGGAGACGATGCCTGACTCCTCGTGAAACTTGATAGGAGTCCCAGGATTCCTGTGGCACGTGGAAAGGGACCCTTGGTCTCCCGCCTCAGCTGAAGAGGCGTCCCAATTGCCTTGCCAAGCCTCGAGGAGAATCCCGAGTTGTGTCTCGCAACTAGGCAAGAGTCCTGACGTGGCTGAACAAACACGTGTGTGGAAGGGCCATCCCCGTCGTAACTCGAGAATATACCCCAGGTTCCCGCCGCAACTCGAGAAAAACCATGAGACTTCCCCCTCGCCGCGAGATGAGGCCCGATTCCCCTGCACTGCGTGCAGAGCAATTCTGTGTTGCACATCACACATGAAAGGAGCCTTGATTTCCTTCGTGGCACTCCAGAGAAACCCCAAGAACACTGTTTCAAGGATAGAGGGATCCTGAGGTCACTGTAGCAACACGAAAGATCTCCGTGGACCAAAAATCAACTCGAGATGAGAGGTTAGTCCCTGGCTTCGACTCCAGAGGAATACCACCTTACCACAAGCACCTCAAGAGGAGGCTTCTCTCAGCTCTAGGTATGTGAGAGGGACCCTGAGTTTGCGGCCTCAAGTGGAATGGACACCGCGATGCCCTGACTCGAAATAAGGCTGGATATCCCTGCAGTGGATGGAATGCAGCCTCGTCTTGCATCTCCCAAGAAGAAAGGATGTCTGAATCCCCAGTGGAGACCACAGAGAAAGACCTAGTTCCCCACCTCATCGCGACAGGAGGCCTCAAATCCTTTGAAAACTCCAGAGGTACGCGGAGATCAGTGCCTCCAAAGGAGACGATGCCTGACTCCTCGTGAAACTTGATAGGAGTCCCAGGATTCCTGTGGCACGTGGAAAGGGACACTTGGTCTCCCGCCTCAGCTGGAGAGGCGTCCCAGTTGCCTTGCCAAGCCTCGAGGAGAATCCAGAGTTGTGTCTCGCAACTAGGCAAGAGTCCTGACGTGGCTGAACAAACACGTGTGTGGAAGGGCCATCCCCGTCGTAACTCGAGAATATACCCCAGGTTCCCGCCGCAACTCGAGAAAAACCATGAGACTTCCCCCTCGCCGCGAGATGAGGCCCGATTCCCCTGCACTGCGTGCAGAGCAATTCTGTGTTGCACATCACACATGAAAGGAGCCTTGATTTCCTTCATGGCACTCCAGAGAAACCCCAAGAACACTGTTTCAAGGCTAGAGTGATCCTGAGGTAACTGTAGCAACACGAAAGAGCTCCGTGGACCAAAAATCAACTCGAGATGAGAGGTTAGTCCCTGGCTTCGACTCCAGAGGAATACCACCTTACCACAAGCACCTCAAGAGGAGGCTTCTCTCAGCTCTAGGTATGTGAGAGGGACCCTGAGTTTGCGGCCTCAAGTGGAATGGACACCGTGATGCCCTGATTCGAAATAAGGCCAGATATCCCTGCAGTGACTGGAATGCAGGCTCGTCTTGCATCTCCCAAGAAGAAAGGGTGCCTGAATCCCCTGTGGAGACCACAGAGAAAGACCTAGTTCCCCACCTCATCGCGACAGGAGGCCTCAAATCCTTTGAAAACTCCAGAGGTACGCGGAGATCAGTGCCTCCAAAGGAGACGATGCCTGACTCCTCGTGAAACTTGATAGGAGACCCAGGATTCCTGTGGCACGTGGAAAGGGACCCTTGGTCTCCCGTCTCAGCTGGAGAGGCGTCCCAATTGCCCTGCAAAGCCTCGAGGAGAATCCCGAGTTGTCCCTCGCAACTAGGCAGGAGACCTGACGTGGCTGAACAAACACGTGGGTGGAAGGGCCATCCCCGTCGTAACTCGAGAATATACCCCAGGTTCCCGCCGCAACTCGAGAAAAACCATGAGACTTCCCCCTCGATGCGAGATGAGGCCCGATTCCCCTGTACTGCGTGCAGAGCAATTCCGTCTTGCACATCACACATGAAAGGAGCCTTGATTTCCTTGATGGCACCCCAGAGAAACCCCAAGAACACTGTTTCAAGGATAGAGGGTTCCTGAGGTAACTGTAGCAACACGAAAGAACTCTGTGGTCAAAAATCAACTCGAAAAGAGAGGTTAGTCCCTGGATTCGTCTCCAGAGGAATACCACCTTACCACAAGCACCTCAAGAGGAGGCTTCTCTCAGCTCTAGGTATGTGAGAGGGACCCTGAGTTTGCGGCCTCAAGTGGAATGGACACCGCGATGCCCTGACTCGAAATAAGGCCGAATATCCCTGCAGTGACTTCAATGCAGGCTCGTCTTGCATCTCCCAGGAAGAAAGGATGTCTGAATCCCCTGTGGAAAGCACAGAGAAAGACTTAGTTCCCCACCTCATCGCGACCGGAGGCCTCACATCCTTTGAAAACTCCAGAGGTACGCGGAGATCAGTGCCTCCAAAGGAGAGGATGCCTGACTCCTCGTGAAACTTGATAGGAGTCCCAGGATTCTTGTGGCACGTGGAAAGGGACACTTGTTCTCCCGCCTCAGCTGGAGAGGCGTTCCAATTGCCCTGCCAAGCCTCGAGGAGAATCCCGAGTTGTCCCTCGCAACTAGGCAGGAGTCCTGACGTGGCTGAACAAACACGTGGGTGGAAGGGCCATCCCCGTCGTAACTCGAGAATATACCCCAGGTTCCCGCCGCAACTCGAGAAAAACCATGAGACTTCCCCCTCGATGCGAGCTGAGGCCCGATTCCCCTGTACTGCGTGCAGAGCAATTCCGTCTTGCACATCACACATGAAAGGAGCCTTGATTTCCTTGATGGCACTCCAGAGAAACCCCAAGAACACTGTTTCAAGGATAGAGGGATCCTGAGGTCACTGTAGCAACACGAAAGAACTCTGTGGACCAAAAATCAACTCGAAAAGAGAGGTTAGTCCCTGGATTCGTCTCCAGAGGAATACCACCTTACCACAAGCACCTCAAGAGGAGGCTTCTCTCAGCTCTAGGTATGTGAGAGGGATCCTGAGTTTGCGGCCTCAAGTGGAATGGACACCGCGATGCCCTGACTCGAAATAAGGCCGGACATCCCTGCAGTGACTTCAATGCAGGCACGTCTTGCATCTCCCAGGACGAAAGGATGTCTGAATCCCCTGTGGAAAGCACAGAGAAAGACTTAGTTCCCCACCTCATCGCGACCGATAGCCTCACATCCTTTGAAAACTCCAGAGGTACGCGGAGATCAGTGCCTCCAAAGGAGACGATGCCTGACTCCTCGTGAAACTTGATAGGAGTCCCAGGATTCCTGTGGCACTTGGAAAGGGACACTTGGTCTCCCGCCTCAGCTGGAGAGGCGTCCCAATTGCCCTGCCAAGCCTCGAGGAGAATCCAGAGTTGTCCCTCGCAACTAGGCAGGAGTCCTGACGTCGCTGAAGAAATACGTGGGTGGAAGGGCCATCCCCGTCGTAACTCGAGAATATACCCCAGGTTCCCGCCGCAACTCGAGAAAAACCATGAGACTTCCCCCTCGCCGCGAGATGAGGCCCGATTCCCCTGCACTGCGTGCAGAGCAATTCCGTGTTGCACATCACACATGAAAGGAGCCTTGATTTCCTTGATGGCACTCCAGAGAAACCCCAAGAACACTGTTTCAAGGCTAGAGGGATCCTGAGGTCACTGTAGCAACACGAAAGAGCTCCGTGGGCCAAAAATCAACTCGAGATGAGAGGTTAGTCCCTGGCTTCGACTCCAGAGGAATACCACCTTACCACAAGCACCTCAAGAGGAGGCTTCCCTCAGCTCTAGGTATGTGAGAGGGACCCTGAGTTTGCGGCCTCAAGTGGAATGGACACCGCGATGCCCTGACGCGAAATAAGGCTGGATATCCCTGCAGTGACTTGAATGCAGGCTCGTCTTGCATCTCCCAAGACGAAAGGATGTCTGAATCCCCTGTGGAGACCACAGAGAAAGACCTAGTTCCCCACCTCATCGCGACAGGAGGCCTCACATCCTTTGAAAACTCCAGAGGTACGCGGAGATCAGTGCCTCCAAAGGAGACGATGCCTGACTCCTCGTGAAACTTGATAGGAGTCCCAGGATTCCTGTGGCACGTGGAAAGGGACCCTTGGTCTCCCGCCTCAGCTGGAGAGGCGTCCCAATTGCCTTGCCAAGCCTCGAGGAGAATCACGAGTTGTGTCTCGCAACTAGGCAAGAGTCCTGACGTGGCTGAACAAACACGTGTGTGGAAGGGCCATCCCCGTCGTAACTCGAGAATATACCCCAGGTTCCCGCCGCAACTCGAGAAAAACCATGAGACTTCCCCCTCGATGCGAGATGAGGCCCGATTCCCCTGCACTGCGTGCAGAGCAATTCCGTGTTGCACATCACACATGAAAGGAGCCTTGATTTCCTTGATGGCACTCCAGAGAAACCCCAAGAACACTCTTTCAAGGCTAGAGGGATCCTGAGGTCACTGTAGCAACACGAAAGAGCTCCGTGGACCAAAAATCAACTCGAGATGAGAGGTTAGTCCCTGGCTTCGACTCCTGAGGAATACCACCTTACCACAAGCACCTCAAGAGGAGGCTTCTCTCAGCTCTAGGTATGTGAGAGGGATCCTGAGTTTGCGGCCTCAAGTGGAATGGACACCGCGATGCCCTGACTCGAAATAAGGCCGGATATCCCTGCAGTGACTGGAATGCAGGCTCGTCTTGCATCTCCCAGGACGAAAGGATGTCTGAATCCCCTGTGGAAAGCACAGAGAAAGACTTAGTTCCCCACCTCATCGCGACCGATAGCCTCACATCCTTTGAAAACTCCAGAGGTACGCGGAGATCAGTGCCTCCAAAGGAGACGATGCCTGACTCCTCGTGAAACTTGATAGGAGTCCCAGGATTCCTGTGGCACTTGGAAAGGGACACTTGGTCTCCCGCCTCAGCTGGAGAGGCATCCCAATTGCCCTGCCAAGCCTCGAGGAGAATCCCGAGTTGTCCCTCGCAACTAGGCAGGAGTCCTGACGTGGCTGAACAAACACGTGGGTGGAAGGGCCATCCCCGTCGTAACTCGAGAATATACCCCAGGTTCCCACCGCAACTCGAGAAAAACCATGAGACTTCCCCCTCGATGCGAGATGAGGCCCGATTCCCCTGTACTGCATGCAGAGCAATTCCGTCTTGCACATCACACATGAAAGGAGCCTTGATTTCCTTGATGGCACTCCAGAGAACCCCCAAGAACACTGTTTCAAGGATAGAGGGATCCTGAGGTCACTGTAGCAACACGAAAGAACTCTGTGCACCAAAAATCAACTCGAAAAGAGAGGTTAGTCCCTGGATTCGTCTCCAGAGGAATACCACCTTACCACAAGCACCTCAAGAGGAGGCTTCTCTCAACTTTAGGTATGTGAGAGGGACCCTGAGTTTGCGGCCTCAAGTGGAATGGACACCGCGATACCCTGACTCGAAATAAGGCTGGATATCCCTGCAGTGACTTGAATGCAGGCTCGTCTTGCATCTACCAAGATGAAAGGATGTCTGAATCCCCTGTGGAGACCACAGAGAAAGACCTAGTTCCCCACCTCATCGCGACCGGAGGCCTTACATCCTTTGGAAACTCCAGAGGTACGCGGAGATCAGTGCCTCCAAAGGAGACGATGCCTGACTCCTCGTGAAACTTGATAGGAGTCCCAGGATTCCTGTGGCACGTGGAAAGGGACCCTTGGTCTCCCGCCTCAGCTGGAGAGGCGTCCCAATTGCCTTGCCAAGCCTCGAGGAGAATCACGAGTTGTGTCTCGCAACTAGGCAAGAGTCCTGACGTCGCTGAACAAACACGTGTGTGGAAGGGCCATCCCCGTCGTAACTCGAGAATATACCCCAGGTTCCCGCCGCAACTCGAGAAAAACCATGAGACTTCCCCCTCGCCGCGAGATGAGGCCCGATTCCCCTGCACTGCGTGCAGAGCAATTCTGTGTTGCACATCACACATGAAAGGAGCCTTGATTTCCTTCATGGCACTCCAGAGAAACCCCAAGAACACTGTTTCAAGGCTAGAGGGATCCTGAGGTCACTGTAGCAACACGAAAGAGCTCCGTGGACCAAAAATCAACTCGAGATGAGAGGTTAGTCCCTGGCTTCGACTCCTGAGGAATACCACCTTACCACAAGCACCTCAAGAGGAGGCTTCTCTCAGCTCTAGGTATGTGAGAGGGACCCTGAGTTTGCGGTCTCAAGTGGAATGGACACCGCGATGCCCTGACTCGAAATAAGGCCGGATATCCCTGCAGTGACTGGAATGCAGGCTCGTCTTGCATCTCCCAAGACGAAAGGGTGTCTGAATCACCTGTGGAGACCACAGAGAAAGACCTAGTTCCCCACCTCATCGCGACAGGAGGCCTCAAATCCTTTGAAAATTCCAGAGGTATGCGGAGATCAGTGCCTCCAAAGGAGACGATGCCTGACTCCTCGTGAAACTTGATAGGAGACCCAGGATTCCTGTGGCACGTGGAAAGGGATTCTTGGTCTCCCGCCTCAGCTGGAGAGGCGTCCCAATTGCCCTGCAAAGCCTCGAGGAGAATCCCGAGTTGTCCCTCGCAACTAGGCAGGAGTCCTGACATGGCTGAACACACACGTGTGTGGAAGGGCCATCCCCGTCGTAACTCGAGAATATACCCCAGGTTCCCGCCGCAACTCGAGAAAAACCATGAGACTTCCCCCTCGCCGCGAGATGAGGCCCGATTCCCCTGCACTGCGTGCAGAGCAATTCTGTGTTGCACATCACACATGAAAGAAGCCTTGATTTCCTTCATGGCACTCCAGAGAAACCCCAAGAACACTGTTTCAAGGCTAGAGGGATCCTGAGGTCACTGTAGCAACACGAAAGCGCTCCGTGGACCAAAAATCAACTCGAGATGAGAGGTTAGTCCCTGGCTTCGACTCCAGAGGAATACCACCTTACCACAAGCACCTCAAGAGGAGGCTTCTCTCAGCTCTAGGTATGTGAGAGGGACCCTGAGTTTGCGGCCTCAATTGGAATGGACACCACGATGCCCTGACTCGAAATAAGGCCGGATATCCCTGCAGTGACTGGAATGCAGGCTCGTCTTGCATCTCCCAAGATGAAAGGGTGTCTGAATCCCCTGTGGAGACCACAGAGAAAGACCTAGTTCCACACCTCATCGCGACAGGAGGCCTCAAATCCTTTGAAAACTCCAGAGGTATGCGGAGATCAGTGCCTCCAAAGGAAACGATGCCTGACTCCTCATGAAACTTGATAGGAGACCCAGGATTCCTGTGGCACGTGGAAAGGGACACTTGGTGTCCCGTCTCAGCTGGAGAGGCGTCCCAATTGCCCTGCAAAGCCTCGAGGAGAATCCCGAGTTGTCCCTCGCAACTAGGCAGGAGTCCTGACATGGCTGAACACACACGTGTGTGGAAGGGCCATCCCCGTCGTAACTCGAGAATATACCCCAGGTTTCCGCCGCAACTCGAGAAAAACCATGAGACTTCCCCCTCGCCGCGAGATGAGGCCCGATTCCCCTGCACTGCGTGCAGAGCAATTCCGTCTTGCACATCACACATGAAAGGAGCCTTGATTTCCTTGATGGCACTCCAGAGAAACCCCAAGAACACTGTTTCAAGGATAGAGGGATCCTGAGGTCACTGTAGCAACATGAAAGAACTCTGTGGACCAAAAATCAACTCGAAAAGAGAGGTTAGTCCCTGGATTCGTCTCCAGAGGAATACCACCTTACCACAAGCACCTCATGAGGAGGCTTCTCTCAGCTCTAGGTATGTGAGAGGGACCCTGAGTTTGCGGCCTCAAGTGGAATGGACACCGCGATGCCCTGACTCGAAATAAGGCCGGGTATCCCTGCAGTGACTTCAATGCAGGCTCGTCTTGCATCTCCCAGGACAAAAGGATGTCTGAATCCCCTGTGGAAAGCACAGAGAAAGACTTAGTTCCCCACCTCATCGCGACCGATAGCCTCACATCCTTTGAAAACTCCAGAGGTACGCGGAGATCAGTGCCTCCAAAGGAGACGATGCCTGACTCCTCGTGAAACTTGATAGGAGTCCCAGGATTCTTTTGGCACGTGGAAAGGGACACTTGGTCTCCCGCCTCAGCTGGAGAGGCGTCCCAATTGCCCTGCCAAGCCTCGAGGAGAATCCAGAGTTGTCCCTCGCAACTAGG
The DNA here is from genome assembly GCF_910594005.1 of Cervus elaphus. Taxonomy (NCBI): domain Eukaryota; kingdom Metazoa; phylum Chordata; class Mammalia; order Artiodactyla; family Cervidae; genus Cervus; species Cervus elaphus. The sequence goes on along the minus strand of NW_025316687.1, from coordinate 1,814,298 downwards.
CAGGAGTCCTGACGTCGCTAAAGAAACACGTGGGTGGAAGGGCCATCCCCGTCGTAACTCGAGAATATACCCCAGGTTCCCGCCGCAACTCGAGAAAAACCATGAGACTTCCCCCTCGCCGCGAGATGAGGCCCGATTCCCCTGCACTGCGTGCAGAGCAATTCCGTGTTGCACATCAGACATGAAAGGAGCCTTGATTTCCTTCATGGCACTCCAGAGAAACCCCAAGAACACTGTTTCAAGGCTAGAGGGATCCTGAGGTCACTGTAGCAACACGAAAGAGCTCCGTGGACCAAAAATCAACTCGAGATGAGAGGTTAGTCCCTGGCTTCGACTCCAGAGGAATACCACCTTACCACAAGCACCTCAAGAGGAGGCTTCTCTCAGCTCTAGGTATGTGAGAGGGACCCTGAGTTTGCGGCCTCAAGTGGAATGGACACCGCGATGCCCTGACGCGACATAAGGCTGGATATCCCTGCAGTGACTTGAATGCAGGCTCGTCTTGCATCTCCCAAGATGAAAGGATGTCTGAATCCCCTGTGGAGACCACAGAGAAAGACCTAGTTCCCCACCTCACCGCGACCGGAGGCCTCACATCCTTTGAAAACTCCAGAGGTATGTGGAGATCAGTGCCTCCAAAGGAGACGATGCCTGACTCCTCGTGAAACTTGGTAGGAGTCCCAGGATTCCTGTGGCACGTGGAAAGGGACCCTTGGTCTCCCGCCTCAGCTGGAGAGGCGTCCCAATTGCCTTGCCAAGCCTCGAGGAGAATCCCGAGTTGTGTCTCGCAACTAGGTAAGAGTCCTGACGTCGTTGAACAAACACGTGTGTGGAAGGGCCATCCCCGTCGTAACTCGAGAATATACCCCAGGTTCCCGCCGCAACTCGAGAAAAACCATGAGACTTCCCCCTCGATGCGAGATGAGGCCCGATTCCCCTGCACTGCGTGCAGAGCAATTCCGTCTTGCACATCACACATGAAAGGAGCCTTGATTTCCTTGATGGCACTCCAGAGAAACCCCAAGAACACTGTTTCAAGGCTAGAGGGATCCTGAGGTCACTGTAGCAACACGAAAGAACTCTGTGGACCAAAAATCAACTCGAAAAGAGAGGTTAGTCCCTGGATTCGTCTCCAGAGGAATACCACCTTACCACAAGCACCTCAAGAGGAGGCTTCTCTCAGCTCTAGGTATGTGAGAGGGACCCTGAGTTTGCGGCCTCAAGTGGAATGGACACCGCGATGCCCTGACTCGAAATAAGGCCGGATATCCCTGCAGTGACTTCAATGCAGGCTCGTCTTGCATCTCCCAGGACGAAAGGATATCTGAATCCCCTGTGGAAAGCACAGAGAAAGACTTAGTTCCCCACCTCATCGCGACCGATAGCCTCACATCCTTTGAAAACTCCAGAGGTACGCGGAGATCAGTGCCTCCAAAGGAGACGATGCCTGACTCCTCGTGAAACTTGATAGGAGTCCCAGGATTCCTGTGGCACTTGGAAAGGGACACTTGGTCTCCCGCCTCAGCTGGAGAGGCGTCCCAATTGCCCTGCCAAGCCTCGAGGAGAATCCAGAGTTGTCCCTTGCAACTAGGCAGGAGTCCTGACGTCGCTGAAGAAACACGTGGGTGGAAGGGCCATCCTCGTCGTAACTCGAGAATATACCCCAGTTTCCCGCCGCAACTCGAGAAAAACCATGAGACTTCCCCCTCGCCGCGAGATGAGGCCCGATTCCCCTGCACTGCGTGCAGAGCAATTCTGTGTTGCACATCACACATGAAAGGAGCCTTGATTTCCTTCATGGCACTCCAGAGAAACCCCAAGAACACTGTTTCAAGGCTAGAGGGATCCTGAGGTCACTGTAGCAACACGAAAGAGCTCCGTGGACCAAAAATCAACTCGAGATGAGAGGTTAGTCCCTGGCTTCGACTCCAGAGGAATACCACCTTACCACAAGCACCTCAAGAGGAGGCTTCTCTCAGCTCTAGGTATGTGAGAGGGACCCTGAGTTTGCGGCCTCAAGTGGAATGGACACCGCGATGCCCTGACTCGAAATAAGGCTGGATATCCCTGCAGTGACTGGAATGCAGGCTCGTCTTGCATCTCCCAAGAAGAAAGGGTGTCTGAATCCCCTGTGGAGACCACAGAGAAAGACCTAGTTCCCCACCTCATCGCGACAGGAGGCCTCAAATCCTTTGGAAACTCCAGAGGTATGCGGAGATCAGTGCCTCCAAAGGAGACGATGCCTGACTCCTCGTGAAACTTGATAGGAGACCCAGGATTCCTGTGGCACGTGGAAAGGGACCCTTGGTCTTCCGTCTCAGCTGGAGAGGCGTCCCAATTGCCCTGCAAAGCCTCGAGGAGAATCCCGAGTTGTCCCTCGCAAGTAGGGAGGAGTCCTGACGTCGCTGAAGAAACACGTGGGTGGAACGGCCATCCCCGTCGTAACTCGAGAATATACCCCAGGTTCCCGCCGCAACTCGAGAAAAACCATGAGACTTCCCCCTCGCCGCGGGATGAGGCCCGATTCCCCTGCACTGCGTGCAGAGCAATTCCGTGTTGCACATCACACATGAAAGGAGCCTTGATTTCCTTGATGGCACTCCAGAGAAACCCCAAGAACACTGTTTCAAGGCTAGAGGGATCCTGAGGTCACTGTAGCAACACGAAAGAGCTCCGTGGACCAAAAATCAACTCGAGATGAGAGGTTAGTCCCTGGCTTCGACTCCAGAGGAATACCACCTTACCACAAGCACCTCAAGAGGAGGCTTCTCTCAGCTCTAGGTTTGTGAGAGGGACCCTGAGTTTGTGGCCTCAAGTGGAATGGACACCGCGATGCCCTGACGCGAAATAAGGCCGGATATCCCTGCAGTGACTTGAATGCAGGCTCGTCTTGTATCTCCCAAGAAGAAAGGATGTCTGAATCCCCTGTGGAGACCACAGAGAAAGACCTAGTTCCCCACCTCATCGCGACCGGAGGCCTCACATCCTTTGAAAACTCCAGAGGTACGCGGAGATCAGTGCCTCCAAAGGAGACGATGAATGACTCCTCGTGAAACTTGATAGGAGACCCAGGATTCCTGTGGCACGTGGAAAGGGATCCTTGGTCTCCCGCCTCAGCTGGAGAGGCGTTCCAATTGGCCTGCCAAGCCTCGAGGAGAATCCCGAGTTGTCCCTCGCAATTTGGCAGGAGTCCTGACGTGGCTGAACATACACGTGGATGGAAGGGCCATCCCCGTCGTAACTCGAGAATATACCCCAGGTTCCCGCCGCAACTCGAGAAAAACCATGAGACTTCGCCCTCGATGCGAGATGAGGCCCGATTCCCCTGTACTGCGTGCAGAGCAATTCCGTCTTGCACATCACACATGAAAGGAGCCTTGATTTCCTTGATGGCACTCCAGAGAACCCCACAGAACACTGTTTCAAGGATAGAGGGATCCTGAGGTCACTGTAGCAACACGAAAGAACTCTGTGGACCAAAAATCAACTCGAAAAGAGAGGTTAGTCCCTGGATTCGTCTCCAGAGGAATACCACCTTACCACAAGCACCTCAAGAGGAGGCTTCTCTCAACTCTAGGTATGTGAGAGGGACCCTGAGTTTGCGGCCTCAAGTGGAATGGACACCGCGATGCCCTGACGCGAAATAAGGCTGGATATCCCTGCAGTGACTTGAATGCAGGCTCGTCTTGCATCTACCAAGATGAAAGGATGTCTGAATCCCCTGTGGAGACCACAGAGAAAGACCTAGTTCCCCACCTCATCGCGACCGGAGGCCTTACATCCTTTGGAAACTCCAGAGGTACGCGGAGATCAGTGCCTCCAAAGGAGACGATGCCTGACTCCTCGTGAAACTTGATAGGAGTCCCAGGATTCCTGTGGCACGTGGAAAGGGACCCTTGGTCTCCCTCCTCAGCTGGAGAGGCGTCCCAATTGCCTTGCCAAGCCTCGAGGAGAATCACGAGTTGTGTCTCGCAACTAGGCAAGAGTCCTGACGTCGCTGAACAAACACGTGTGTGGAAGGGCCATCCCCGTCGTAACTCGAGAATATACCCCAGGTTCCCGCCGCAACTCGAGAAAAACCATGAGACTTCCCCCTCGCCGCGAGATGAGGCCCGATTCCCCTGCACTGCGTGCAGAGCAATTCTGTGTTGCACATCACACATGAAAGGAGCCTTGATTTCCTTCATGGCACTCCAGAGAAACCCCAAGAACACTGTTTCAAGGCTAGAGGGATCCTGAGGTCACTGTAGCAACACGAAAGAGCTCCGTGGACCAAAAATCAACTCGAGATGAGAGGTTAGTCCCTGGCTTCGACTCCTGAGGAATACCACCTTACCACAAGCACCTCAAGAGGAGGCTTCTCTCAGCTCTAGGTATGTGAGAGGGACCCTGAGTTTGCGGTCTCAAGTGGAATGGACACCGCGATGCCCTGACTCGAAATAAGGCCGGATATCCCTGCAGTGACTGGAATGCAGGCTCGTCTTGCATCTCCCAAGACGAAAGGGTGTCTGAATCACCTGTGGAGACCACAGAGAAAGACCTAGTTCCCCACCTCATCGCGACAGGAGGCCTCAAATCCTTTGAAAACTCCAGAGGTATGCGGAGATCAGTGCCTCCAAAGGAGACGATGCCTGACTCCTCGTGAAACTTGATAGGAGACCCAGGATTCCTGTGGCACGTGGAAAGGGATTCTTGGTCTCCCGCCTCAGCTGGAGAGGCGTCCCAATTGCCCTGCAAAGCCTCGAGGAGAATCCCGAGTTGTCCCTCGCAACTAGGCAGGAGTCCTGACATGGCTGAACACACACGTGTGTGGAAGGGCCATCCCCGTCGTAACTCGAGAATATACCCCAGGTTCCCGCCGCAACTCGAGAAAAACCATGAGACTTCCCCCTCGCCGCGAGATGAGGCCCGATTCCCCTGCACTGCGTGCAGAGCAATTCTGTGTTGCACATCACACATGAAAGAAGCCTTGATTTCCTTCATGGCACTCCAGAGAAACCCCAAGAACACTGTTTCAAGGCTAGAGGGATCCTGAGGTCACTGTAACAACACGAAAGCGCTCCGTGGACCAAAAATCAACTCGAGATGAGAGGTTAGTCCCTGGCTTCGACTCCAGAGGAATACCACCTTACCACAAGCACCTCAAGAGGAGGCTTCTCTCAGCTCTAGGTATGTGAGAGGGACCCTGAGTTTGCGGCCTCAATTGGAATGGACACCACGATGCCCTGACTCGAAATAAGGCCGGATATCCCTGCAGTGACTGGAATGCAGGCTCGTCTTGCATCTCCCAAGATGAAAGGGTGTCTGAATCCCCTGTGGAGACCACAGAGAAAGACCTAGTTCCACACCTCATCGCGACAGGAGGCCTCAAATCCTTTGAAAACTCCAGAGGTATGCGGAGATCAGTGCCTCCAAAGGAAACGATGCCTGACTCCTCATGAAACTTGATAGGAGACCCAGGATTCCTGTGGCACGTGGAAAGGGACACTTGGTCTCCCGTCTCAGCTGGAGAGGCGTCCCAATTGCCCTGCAAAGCCTCGAGGAGAATCCCGAGTTGTCCCTCGCAACTAGGCAGGAGTCCTGACATGGCTGAACACACACGTGTGTGGAAGGGCCATCCCCGTCGTAACTCGAGAATATACCCCAGGTTTCCGCCGCAACTCGAGAAAAACCATGAGACTTCCCCCTCGCCGCGAGATGAGGCCCGATTCCCCTGCACTGCGTGCAGAGCAATTCCGTCTTGCACATCACACATGAAAGGAGCCTTGATTTCCTTGATGGCACTCCAGAGAAACCCCAAGAACACTGTTTCAAGGATAGAGGGATCCTGAGGTCACTGTAGCAACATGAAAGAACTCTGTGGACCAAAAATCAACTCGAAAAGAGAGGTTAGTCCCTGGATTCGTCTCCAGAGGAATACCACCTTACCACAAGCACCTCAAGAGGAGGCTTCTCTCAGCTCTAGGTATGTGAGAGGGACCCTGAGTTTGCGGCCTCAAGTGGAATGGACACCGCGATGCCCTGACTCGAAATAAGGCCGGGTATCCCTGCAGTGACTTCAATGCAGGCTCCTCTTGCATCTCCCAGGACGAAAGGATGTCTGAATCCCCTGTGGAAAGCACAGAGAAAGACTTAGTTCCCCACCTCATCGCGACCGATAGCCTCACATCCTTTGAAAACTCCAGAGGTACGCGGAGATCAGTGCCTCCAAAGGAGACGATGCCTGACTCCTCGTGAAACTTGATAGGAGTCCCAGGATTCTTGTGGCACGTGGAAAGGGACACTTGGTCTCCCGCCTCAGCTGGAGAGGCGTCCCAATTGCCCTGCCAAGCCTCGAGGAGAATCCAGAGTTGTCCCTCGCAACTAGGCAGGAGTCCTGACGTCGCTAAAGAAACAAGTGGGTGGAAGGGCCATCCCCGTCGTAACTCGAGAATATACCCCAGGTTCCCGCCGCAACTCGAGAAAAACCATGAGACTTCCCCCTCGCCGCGAGATGAGGCCCGATTCCCCTGCACTGCGTGCAGAGCAATTCCGTGTTGCACATCAGACATGAAACGAGCCTTGATTTCCTTCATGGCACTCCAGAGAAACCCCAAGAACACTGTTTCAAGGCTAGAGGGATCCTGAGGTAACTGTAGCAACACGAAAGAGCTCCGTGGACCAAAAATCAACTCGAGATGAGAGGTTAGTCCCTGGCTTCGACTCCAGAGGAATACCACCTTACCACAAGCACCTCAAGAGGAGGCTTCTCTCAGCTCTAGGTATGTGAGAGGGACCCTGAGTTTGCGGCCTCAAGTGGAATGGACACCGTGATGCCCTGACGCGACATAAGGCTGGATATCCCTGCAGTGACTTGAATGCAGGCTCGTCTTGCATCTCCCAAGATGAAAGGATGTCTGAATCCCCTGTGGAGACCACAGAGAAAGACCTAGTTCCCCACCTCACCGCGACCGGAGGCCTCACATCCTTTGAAAACTCCAGAGGTATGTGGAGATCAGTGCCTCCAAAGGAGACGATGCCTGACTCCTCGTGAAACTTGATAGGAGACCCAGGATTCCTGTGGCACGTGGAAAGGGATTCTTGGTCTCCCGCCTCAGCTGGAGAGGCGTCCCAATTGCCTTGCCAAGCCTCGAGGAGAATCCCGAGTTGTGTCTCGCAACTAGGTAAGAGTCCTGACGTCGTTGAACAAACACGTGTGTGGAAGGGCCATCCCCGTCGTAACTCGAGAATATACCCCAGGTTCCCGCCGCAACTCGAGAAAAACCATGAGACTTCCCCCTCGATGCGAGATGAGGCCCGATTCCCCTGCACTGCGTGCAGAGCAATTCCGTCTTGCACATCACACATGAAAGGAGCCTTGATTTCCTTGATGGCACTCCAGAGAAACCCCAAGAACACTGTTTCAAGGCTAGAGGGATCCTGACGTCACTGTAGCAACACGAAAGAACTCTGTGGACCAAAAATCAACTCGAAAAGAGAGGTTAGTCCCTGGATTCGTCTCCAGAGGAATACCACCTTACCACAAGCACCTCAAGAGGAGGCTTCTCTCAGCTCTAGGTATGTGAGAGGGACCCTGAGTTTGCGGCCTCAAGTGGAATGGACACCGCGATGCCCTGACTCGAAATAAGGCCGGATATCCCTGCAGTGACTTCAATGCAGGCTCGTCTTGCATCTCCCAGGACGAAAGGATATCTGAATCCCCTGTGGAAAGCACAGAGAAAGACTTAGTTCCCCACCTCATCGCGACCGATAGCCTCACATCCTTTGAAAACTCCAGAGGTACGCGGAGATCAGTGCCTCCAAAGGAGACGATGCCTGACTCCTCGTGAAACTTGATAGGAGTCCCAGGATTCCTGTGGCACTTGGAAAGGGACACTTGGTCTCCCGCCTCAGCTGGAGAGGCGTCCCAATTGCCCTGCCAAGCCTCGAGGAGAATCCAGAGTTGTCCCTTGCAACTAGGCAGGAGTCCTGACGTCGCTGAAGAAACACGTGGGTGGAAGGGCCATCCTCGTCGTAACTCGAGAATATACCCCAGTTTCCCGCCGCAACTCGAGAAAAACCATGAGACTTCCCCCTCGCCGCGAGATGAGGCCCGATTCCCCTGCACTGCGTGCAGAGCAATTCTGTGTTGCACATCACACATGAAAGGAGCCTTGATTTCCTTCATGGCACTCCAGAGAAACCCCAAGAACACTGTTTCAAGGCTAGATGGATCCTGAGGTCACTGTAGCAACACGAAAGAGCTCCGTGGACCAAAAATCAACTCGAGATGAGAGGTTAGTCCCTGGCTTCGACTCCAGAGGAATACCACCTTACCAAAAGCACCTCAAGAGGAGGCTTCTCTCAGCTCTAGGTATGTGAGAGGGACCCTGAGTTTGCGGCCTCAAGTGGAATGGACACCGCGATGCCCTGACTCGAAATAAGGCTGGATATCCGTGCAGTGACTGGAATGCAGGCTCGTCTTGCATCTCCCAAGAAGAAAGGGTGTCTGAATCCCCTGTGGAGACCACAGAGAAAGACCTAGTTCCCCACCTCATCGCGACAGGAGCCCTCAAATCCTTTGGAAACTCCAGAGGTATGCGGAGATCAGTGCCTCCAAAGGAGACGATGCCTGACTCCTCGTGAAACTTGATAGGAGACCCAGGATTCCTGTGGCACGTGGAAAGGGACCCTTGGTCTTCCGTCTCAGCTGGAGAGGCGTCCCAATTGCCCTGCAAAGCCTCGAGGAGAATCCCGAGTTGTCCCTCGCAAGTAGGGAGGAGTCCTGACGTCGCTGAAGAAACACGTGGGTGGAACGGCCATCCCCGTCGTAACTCGAGAATATACCCCAGGTTCCCGCCGCAACTCGAGAAAAACCATGAGACTTCCCCCTCGCCACGAGATGAGGCCCGATTCCCCTGCACTGCGTGCAGAGCACTTCCGTGTTGCACATCACACATGAAAGGAGCCTTGATTTCCTTGATGGCACTCCAGAGAAAACCCAAGAACACTGTTTCAAGGATAGAGTGATCCTGAGGTCCCTGTAGCAACACGAAAGAGCTCCGTGGACCAAGAATCAACAAGAGATGAGAGGTTAGTCCCTGGCTTCGACTCCAGAGGAATACCACCTTACCACAAGCACCTCAAGAGGAGGCTTCTCTCAGCTCTAGGTATGTGAGAGGGACCCTGAGTTTGCGGCCTCAAGTGGAATGGACACCGCGATGCCCTGACGCGACATAAGGCTGGATATCACTGCAGTGACTTGAATGCAGGCTCGTCTTGCATCTCCCAAGATGAAAGGATGTCTGAATCCCCTGTGGAGACCACAGAGAAAGACCTAGTTCCCCACCTCACCGCGACCGGAGGCCTCACATCCTTTGAAAACTCCAGAGGTATGCGGAGATCAGTGCCTCCAAAGGAGACGATGCCTGACTCCTCGTGAAACTTGGTAGGAGTCCCAGGATTCCTGTGGCACGTGGAAAGGGACCCTTGGTCTCCCGCCTCAGCTGGAGAGGCGTCCCAATTGCCTTGCCAAGCCTCGAGGAGAATCCCGAGTTGTGTCTCGCAACTAGGTAAGAGTCCTGACGTCGTTGAACAAACACGTGTGTGGAAGGGCCATCCCCGTCGTAACTCGAGAATATACCCCAGGTTCCCGCCGCAACTCGAGAAAAACCATGAGACTTCCCCCTCGATGCGAGATGAGGCCCGATTCCCCTGCACTGCGTGCAGAGCAATTCCGTCTTGCACATCACACATGAAAGGAGCCTTGATTTCCTTGATGGCACTCCAGAGAAACCCCAAGAACACTGTTTCAAGGCTAGAGGGATCCTGAGGTCACTGTAGCAACACGAAACAACTCTGTGGACCAAAAATCAACTCGAAAAGAGAGGTTAGTCCCTGGATTCGTCTCCAGAGGAATACCACCTTACCACAAGCACCTCAAGAGGAGGCTTCTCTCAGCTCTTGGTATGTGAGAGGGACCCTGAGTTTGCGGCCTCAAGTGGAATGGACACCGCGATGCCCTGACTCGAAATAAGGCCGGATATCCCTGCAGTGACTTCAATGCAGGCTCGTCTTGCATCTCCCAGGACGAAAGGATGTCTGAATCCCCTGTGGAAAGCACAGAGAAAGACTTAGTTCCCCACCTCATCGCGACCGATAGCCTCACATCCTTTGAAAACTCCAGAGGTACGCGGAGATCAGTGCCTCCAAAGGAGACGATGCCTGACTCCTCGTGAAACTTGATAGGAGTCCCAGGATTCCTGTGGCACTTGGAAAGGGACACTTGGTCTCCAGCCTCAGCTGGAGAGGCGTCCCAATTGCCCTGCCAAGCCTCGAGGAGAATCCAGAGTTGTTCCTTGCAACTAGGCAGGAGTCCTGACGTCGCTGAAGAAACACGTGGGTGGAAGGGCCATCCCCGTCGTAACTCGAGAATATACCCCAGTTTCCCGCCGCAACTCGAGAAAAACCATGAGACTTCCCCCTCGCCGCGAGATGAGGCCCGATTCCCCTGCACTGCGTGCAGAGCAATTCTGTGTTGCACATCACACATGAAAGGAGCCTTGATTTCCTTCATGGCACTCCAGAGAAACCCCAAGAACACTGTTTCAAGGCTAGAGGGATCCTGAGGTCACTGTAGCAAAACGAAAGAGCTCCGTGGACCAAAAATCAACTCGAGATGAGAGGTTAGTCCCTGGCTTCGACTCCAGAGGAATACCTCCTTACCAAAAGCACCTCAAGAGGAGGCTTCTCTCAGCTCTAGGTATGTGAGAGGGACCCTGAGTTTGCGGCCTCAAGTGGAATGGACACCGCGATGCCCTGACTCGAAATAAGGCTGGATATCCCTGCAGTGACTGGAATGCAGGCTCGTCTTGCATCTCCCAAGAAGAAAGGGTGTCTGAATCCCCTGTGGAGACCACAGAGAAAGACCTAGTTCCCCACCTCATCGCGACAGGAGGCCTCAAATCCTTTGGAAACTCCAGAGGTATGCGGAGATCAGTGCCTCCAAAGGAGACGATGCCTGACTCCTCGTGAAACTTGATAGGAGACCCAGGATTCCTGTGGCACGTGGAAAGGGGCCCTTGGTCTCCCGTCTCAGCTGGAGAGGCGTCCCAATTGCCCTGCAAAGCCTCGAGGAGAATCCCGAGTTGTCCCTCGCAAGTAGGGAGGAGTCCAGACGTCGCTGAAGAAACACGTGGGTGGAACGGCCATCCCCGTCGTAACTCGAGAATATAGCCCAGGTTCCCGCCGCAACTCGAGAAAAACCATGAGACTTCCCCCAGCGCCGCGGGATGAGGCCCGATTCCCCTGCACTTCGTGCAGAGCAATTCCGTGTTGCACATCACACATGAAAGGAGCCTTGATTTCCTTGATGGCACACCAGAGAAACCCCAAGAACACTGTTTCAAGGCTAGAGGGATCCTGAGGTCACTGTAGCAACACGAAAGAGCTCCGTGGACCAAGAATCAACACGAGATGAGAGGTTAGTCCCTGGCTTCGACTCCTGAGGAATACCACCTTACCACAAGCACCTCAAGAGGAGGCTTCTCTCAGCTCTAGGTATGTGAGAGGGATCCTGATTTTGCGGCCTCAAGTGGAATGGACACCGTGATGCCCTGACTCGAAATAAGGCCGAATATCCCTGCAGTGACTTGAATGCAGGCTCGTCTTGCATCTCCTAAGAAGAAAGGATGTCTGAATCCCCTGTTGAGACCACAGAGAAAGACCTAGTTCCCCACATCATCGCGACCGGAGGCCTCACATCCTTTGAAAACTCCAGAGGTACGCGGAGATCAGTGCCTCCAAAGGAGACGATGCCTGACTCCTCGTGAAACTTGATAGGAGTCCCAGGATTCCTGTGGCACGTGGAAAGGGACCCTTGGTCTCCCGCCTCAGCTGGAGAGGCGTTCCAATTGCCCTGCCAAGCCTCGAGGAGAATCCCGAGTTGTCCCTCGCAACTAGGTAGGAGTCCTAACGTGGCTGAACAAACACGTGGGTGGAAGGGCCATCCCCGTCGTAACTCGAGAATATACCCCAGGTTCCGGCCGCAACTCGAGAAAAACCATGAGACTTCCCCCTCGATGTGAGATGAGGCCCGATTCCCCTGTACTGCATGCAGAGCAATTCCGTCTTGCACATCACACATGAAAGGAGCCTTGATTTCCTTGATGGCACTCCAGAGAAACCCCAAGAGCACTGTTTCAAGATTAGAGGGATCCTGAGGTCACTGTAGCAACACGAAAGAACTCTGTGGACCAAAAATCAACTCGAAAAGAGAGGTTAGTCCCTGGATTCGTCTCCAGAGGAATACCACCTTACCACAAGCACCTCAAGAGGAGGCTTCTCTCAGCTCTAGGTATGTGAGAGGGACCCTGAGTTTGCGGCCTCAAGTGGAATGGACACCGCGATGCCCTGACTCGAAATAAGGCCGGATATCCCTGCAGTGACTTCAATGCAGGCTCGTCTTGCATCTCCCAGGACGAAAGGATGTCTGAATCCCCTGTGGAAAGCACAGAGAAAGACTTAGTTCCCCACCTCATCGCGACCGATAGCCTCACATCCTTTGAAAACTCCAGAGGTACGCGGAGATCAGTGTCTCCAAAGGAGACGATGCCTGACTCCTCGTGAAACTTGATAGGAGTCCCAGGATTCCTGTAGCACTTGGAAAGGGACACTTGGTCTCCCGCCTCAGCTGGAGAGGCGTCCCAATTGCCCTGCCAAGCCTCGAGGAGAATCCAGAGTTGTCCCTCGCAACTAGGCAGGAGTCCTGACGTCGCAGAAGAAACACGTGGGTGGAAGGGCCATCCCCGTCGTAACTCGAGAATATACCCCAGGTTCCCGCTGCAATTCGAGAAAAACCATGAGACTTCCCCCTCGCCGCGAGATGAGGCCCGATTCCCCTGCACTGCGTGCAGAGCAATTCCGTGTTGCACATCACACATGAAAGGAGCCTTGATTTCCTTGATGGCACTCCAGAGAAACCCCAAGAACACTGTTTCAAGGCTAGAGGGATCCTGAGGTCACTGTAGCAACACGAAAGAGCTCCGTGGGCCAAAAATCAACTCGAGATGAGAGGTTAGTCCCTGGCTTCGACTCCAGAGGAATACCACCTTACCACAAGCACCTCAAGAGGAGGCTCCTCTCAGCTCTAGGTATGTGAGAGGGACCCTGAGTTAGCGGCCTCAAGTGGAATGAACACCGCGATGCCCTGACGCGAAATAAGGCTGGATATCCCTGCAGTGACTTGAATGCAGGCTCGTCTTGCATCTCCCAAGATGAAAGGATGTCTTAATCCCCTGTGGAGACCACAGAGAAAGACCTAGTTCCCCACCTCATCGCGACCGGAGGCCTCACATCCTTTGAAAACTCCAGAGGTATGCGGAGATCAGTGCCTCCAAAGGAGACGATGCCTGACTCCTCGTGAAACTTGATAGGAGTCCCAGGATTCCTGTGGCACGTGGAAAGGGACCCTTGGTCTCCCGCCTCAGCTGGAGAGGCGTCCCAATTGCCTTGCCAAGCCTCGAGGAGAATCCCGAGTTGTGTCTCGCAACTAGGCAGGAGTCCTGACGTGGCTGAACAAACACGTGTGTGGAAGGGCCATCCCCGTCGTAACTCGAGAATATACCCCAGGTTCCCGCCGCAACTCGAGAAAAACCATGAGACTTCCCCCTCGCCGCGAGATGAGGCCCGATTCCCCTGCACTGCGTGCAGAGCAATTCTGTGTTGCACATCACACATGAAAGGAGCCTTGATTTCCTTCATGGCACTCCAGAGAAACCCCAAGAACACTGTTTCAAGGCTAGAGGGATCCTGAGGTCACTGTAGCAACACGAAAGAGCTCCGTGGACCAAGAATCAACTCGAGATGAGAGGTTAGTCCCTGGCTTCGACTCCTGAGGAATACCACCTTACCACAAGCACCTCAAGAGGAGGCTTCTCTCAGCTCTAGGTATGTGAGAGGGACCCTGAGTTTGCGGCCTCAAGTGGAATGGACACCGCGATGCCCTGACTCGAAATAAGGCCGGATATCCCTGCAGTGACTGGAACGCAGGCTCGTCTTGCATCTCCCAAGGCGAAAGGGTGTCTGAATCCCCTGTGGAGACAACAGAGAAAGACCGAGTTCCCCACCTCATCGCGACAGGAGGCCTCAAATCCTTTGAAAACTCCAGAGGTATGCGGAGATCAGTGCCTCCAAAGGAGACGATGCCTGACTCCTCGTGAAACTTGATAGGAGACCCAGGATTCCTGTGGCACGTGGAAAGGGACCCTTGGTCTCCCGTCTCAGCTGGAGAGGCGTCCCAATTGCCCTGCAAAGCCGCGAGGAGAATCCCGAGTTGTCCCTCGAAACTAGGCAGGAGTCCTGACATGGCTGAACACACACGTGTGTGGAAGGGCCATCCCCGTCGTAACTCGAGAATATACCCCAGGTTCCCACCGCAACTCGAGAAAAACTATGAGACTTCCCCCTCGCCGCGAGATGAGGCCCGATTCCCCTGCACTGCGTGCAGAGCAATTCCGTGTTGCACATCACACATGAAAGGAGCCTTGATTTCCTTGATGGCACTCCAGAGAAACCTCAAGAACACTGTTTCAAGGCTAGAGGGATCCTGAGGTAACTGTAGCAACACGAAAGAGCTCCGTGGACCAAGAATCAACACGAAATGAGAGGTTAGTCCCTGGCTTCGACTCCTGAGGAATACCACCTTACCACAAGCACCTCAAGAGGAGGCTTCTCTCAGCTCTAGGTATGTGAGAGGGATCCTGAGTTTGCGGCCTCAAGTGGAATGGACACCGTGATGCCCTGACTCGAAATAAGGCCGGATATCCCTGCAGTGACTTGAATGCAGGCTCGTCTTGCATCTCCCAAGATGAAAGGATGTCTGAATCCCCTGTGGAGACCACAGAGAAAGACCTAGTTTCCCACCTCATCGCGACCGGAGGCCTCACATCCTTTGAAAACTCCAGAGGTACGCGGAGATCAGTGCCTCCAAAGGAGACGATGCCTGACTCCTCGTGAAACTTGATAGGAGTCCCAGGATTCCTGTGGCACGTGGAAAGGGACCCTTGGTCTCCCGCCTCAGCTGGAGAGGCGTTCCAATTGCCCTGCCAAGCCTCGAGGAGAATCCCGAGTTGTCCCTCGCAACTAGGCAGGAGTCCTGACGTGGCTGAACAAACACGTGGGTGGAAGGGCCATCCCCGTCTTAACTCGAGAATATACCCCAGGTTCCCGCCGCAACTCGAGAAAAACCATGAGACTTCCCCTTCGATGCGAGATGAGGCCCGATTCCCCTGTACTGCGTGCAGAGCAATTCTGTCTTGCACATCACACATGAAAGGAGCCTTGATTTCCTTGATGGCACTCCAGAGAAACCCCAAGAACACTGTTTCAAGGATAGAGGGATCCTGAGGTCACTGTAGCAACACGAAAGAACTCTGTGGACCAAAAATCAACTCGAAAAGAGAGGTTAGTCCCTGGATTCGTCTCCAGAGGAATACCACCTTACCACAAGCACCTCAAGAGGAGGCTTCTCTCAGCTCTAGGTATGTGAGAGGGACCCTGAGTTTGCGGCCTCAAGTGGAATGGACACCGCGATGCCCTGACTCGAAATAAGGCCGGATATTCCTGCAGTGACTTCAATGCAGGCTCGTCTTGCATCTCCCAGGATGAAAGGATATCTGAATCCCCTGTGGAAAGCACAGAGAAAGACTTAGTTCCCCACCTCATCGCGACCGATAGCCTCACATCCTTTGAAAACTCCAGAGGTACGCGGAGATCAGTGCCTCCAAAGGAGACGATGCCTGACTCCTCGTGAAACTTGATAGGAGTCCCAGGATTCCTGTGGCACTTGGAAAGGGACCCTTGGTCTCCCGCCTCAGCTGGAGAGGCGTCCCAATTGCCCTGCCAAGCCTCGAGGAGAATCCAGAGTTGTCCCTCGCAACTAGGCAGGAGTCCTGACGTCGCTGAAGAAACACGTGGGTGGAAGGGCCATCCCCGTCGTAACTCGAGAATATACCCCAGGTTCCCGCCGCAACTCGAGAAAAACCATGAGACTTCCCCCTCGCCGCGAGATGAGGTCCGATTCCCCTGCACTGCGTGCAGAGCAATTTCGTGTTGCACATCACACATGAAAGGAGCCTTGATTTCCTTGATGGCACTCCAGAGAAACCCCAAGAACACTGTTTCAAGGCTAGAGGGATCCTGAGGTCACTGTAGCAACACGAAAGAGCTCCGTGGGCCAAAAATCAACTCGAGATGAGAGGTTAGTCCCTGGCTTCGACTCCAGAGGAATACCACCTTACCACAAGCACCTCAAGAGGAGGCTTCTCTCAGCTCTAGGTATGTGAGAGGGACCCTGAGTTTGTGGCCTCAAGTGGAATGGACACCGCGATGCCCTGACTCGAAATAAGGCCGGATATCCCTGCAGTGACTTGAATGCAGGCTCGTCTTTCATCTCCCAAGATGAAAGGATGTCTGAATCCCCTGTGGAGACCACAGAGAAAGACCTAGTTCCCCACCTCATCGCGACCGGAGGCCTCACATCCTTTGAAAACTCCAGAGGTACGCGGAGATCAGTGCCTCCAAAGGAGACGATGCCTGACTCCTCGTGAAACTTAATAGGAGTCAAAGGATTCCTGTGGCACGTGAAAAGGGACACTTGGTCTCCCGCCTCAGCTGGAGAGGCGTTCCAATTGCCCTGCCAAGCCTCGAGGAGAATCCCGAGTTGTCCCTCGCAACTAGGCAGGAGTCCTGACGTGGCTGAATAAACACGTGGGTGGAAGGGCCATCCCCGTCGTAACTCGAGAATATACCCCAGGTTCCCGCCGCAACTCGAGAAAAACCATGAGACTTCCCCCTCGATGCGAGATGAGGCCCGATTCCCCTGTACTGCGTGCAGAGCAATTCCGTCTTGCACATCACACATGAAAGGAGCCTTGATTTCCTTGATGGCACTCCAGAGAAACCCCAAGAACACTGTTTCAAGGATAGAGGGATCCTGAGGTCACTGTAGCAACACGAAAGAACTCTGTGGACCAAAAATCAACTGGAAAAGAGACGTTAGTCCCTGGATTCGTCTCCAGAGGAATACCACCTTACCACAAGCACCTCAAGAGGAGGCTTCTCTCAGCTCTAGGTATGTGAGAGGGACCCTGAGTTTGCGGCCTCAAGTGGAATGGACACCGCGATGCCCTGACTCGAAATAAGGCCGGATATCCCTGCAGTGACTTCAATGCAGGCTCGTCTTGCATCTCCCAGGACGAAAGGATGTCTGAATCCCCTGTGGAAAGCAAAGAGAAAGACTTAGTTCCCCACCTCATCGCGACCGATAGCCTCACATCCTTTGAAAACTCCAGAGGTACGCGGAGATCAGTGCCTCCAAAGGAGACGATGCCTGACTCCTCGTGAAACTTGATAGGAGTCCCAGGATTCCTGTGGCACTTGGAAAGGGACCCTTGGTCTCCCGTCTCAGCTGGAGAGGCGTTCCAATTGCCCTGCCAAGCCTCGAGGAGAATCCCGAGTTGTCCCTCGCAACTAGGCAGGAGTCCTGACGTGGCTGAACAAACACGTGGGTGGAAGGGCCATCCCCGTCGTAACTCGAGAATATACCCCAGGTTCCCACCGCAACTCGAGAAAAACCATGAGACATCCCCCTCGATGCGAGATGAGGCCTGATTCCCCTGCACTGCGTGCAGAGCAATACCGTGTTGCACATCACACATGAAAGGAGCCTTGATTTCCTTGATGGCACCCCAGAGAATCCCCAAGAACACTGTTTCAAGGCTAGAGGGATCCTGAGGTCACTGTAGCAACACGAAAGAGCTCCGTGGACGAAGAATCAACACGAGATGAGAGGTTAGTCCCTGGCTTCGACTCCTGAGGAATACCACCTTACCACAAGCACCTCAAGAGGAGGCTTCTCTCAGCTCTAGGTATGTGAGAGGGACCCTGAGTTTGCGGCCTCAAGTGGAATGGACACCGCGATGCCCTGACGCGAAATAAGGCCGGATATCCCTGCAGTGACTGGAATGCAGGCTCATCTTGCATCTCCCAAGACGAAAGGGTGTCTGAATCCCCTGTGGAGACCACAGAGAAAGACCTAGTTCCCCACCTCATCGCGACAGGAGGCCTCAAATCCTTTGAAAACTCCAGAGGTATGCGGAGATCAGTGCCTCCAAAGGAGACGATGCCTGACTCCTCGTGAAACTTGATAGGAGACCCAGGATTCCTGTGGCACGTGGAAAGGGACCCTTGGTCTCCCGCCTCAGCTGGAGAGGCGTTCCAATTGCCCTGCAAAGCCTCGAGGAGAATCCCGATTTGTCCCTCGCAACTAGGCAGGAGTCCTGACGTGGCTGAAGAAACACGTGGGTGGAAGGGCCATCCCCGTCGTAACTCGAGAATATACCCCAGGTTCCCGCCGCAACTCGAGAAAAACCATGAGACTTCCCCCTCGATGTGAGATGAGGCCCGATTCCCCTGTACTGCGTGCAGAGCAATTCCGTGTTGCACATCACACATGAAAGGAGCCTTGATTTCCTTGATGGCACTCCAGAGAAACCCCAAGAACACTGTTTCAAGGCTAGAGGGATCCTGAGGTCACTGTAGCAACACAAAAGAGCTCCGTGGACCAAGAATCAACACGAGATGAGAGGTTAGTCCCTGGCTTCGACTCCTGAGGAATACCACCTTACCACAAGCACCTCAAGAGGAGGCTTCTTTCAGCTCTAGGTATGTGAGAGGGACCCTGAGTTTGCGGCCTCAAGTGGAATGGACACCGCGATGCCCTGACTCGAAATAAGGCCGGATATCCCTGCAGTGACTTCAATGCAGGCTCGTCTTGCATCTCCCAGGACGAAAGGATGTCTGAATCCCCTGTGGAAAGCACAGAGAAAGACTTAGTTCCCCACCTCATCGCGACCGATAGCCTCACATCCTTTGAAAACTCCAGAGGTACGCGGAGATCAGTGCCTCCAAAGGAGACGATGCCTGACTCCTCGTGAAACTTGATAGGAGTCCCAGGATTCCTGTGGCACTTGGAAAGGGACACTTGGTCTCCCGCCTCAGCTGGAGAGGCGTCCCAATTGCCCTGCCAAGCCTCGAGGAGAATCCAGAGTTGTCCCTCGCAACTAGGCAGGAGTCCTGACGTCACTGAAGAAACACGTGGGTGGAAGGGCCATCCCCGTCGTAACTCGAGAATATACCCCAGGTTCCCGCCGCAACTCGAGAAAAACCATGAGACTTCCCCCTCGCCGCGAGATGAGGCCCGATTCCCCTGCACTGCGTGCAGAGCAATTCCGTGTTGCACATCACACATGAAAGGAGCCTTGATTTCCTTGATGGCACTCCAGAGAAACCCCAAGAACACTGTTTCAAGGCTAGAGGGATCCTGAGGTCACTGTAGCAACACGAAAGAGCTCCGTGGGCCAAAAATCAACTCGAGATGAGAGGTTAGTCCCTGGCTTCGACTCCAGAGGAATACCACCTTACCACAAGCACCTCAAGAGGAGGCTTCTCTCAGCTCTAGGTATGTGAGAGGGACCCTGAGTTTGCGGCCTCAAGTGGAATGGACACCGCGATGCCCTGACTCGAAATAAGGCCGGATATCCCTGCAGTGACTTCAATGCAGGCTCGTCTTGCATCTCCCAGGAAGAAAGGATGTCTGAATCCCCTGTGGAAAGCACAGAGAAAGACTTAGTTCCCCACCTCATCGCGACCGATAGCCTCACATCCTTTGAAAACTCGAGAGGTACGCGGAGATCAGTGCCTCCAAAGAGACGATGCCTGACTCCTCGTGAAACTTGATAGGAGTCCCAGGATTCCTGTGGCACTTGGAAAGGGACCCTTGGTCTCCCGCCTCAGCTGGAGAGGCGTCCCAATTGCCCTGCCAAGCCTCCAGGAGAATCCAGAGTTGTCCCTCGCAACTAGGCAGGAGTCCTGACGTTGCTGAAGAAACACGTGGGTGGAAGGGCCATCCCCGTCGTAACTCGAGAATATACCCCAGGTTCCCGCCGCAACTCGAGAAAAACCATGAGACTTCCCCCTCGATGCGAGATGAGGCCCGATTCCCCTGCACTGCGTGCAGAGCAATTCCGTGTTGCACATCACACATGAAAGGAGCCTTGATTTCCTTGATGGCACTCCAGAGAAACCCCAAGAACACTGTTTCAAGGCTAGAGGGATCCTGAGGTCACTGTAGCAACACGAAAGAGCTCCCTGGACCAAGAATCAACACGAGATGAGAGGTTAGTCCCTGGCTTCGACTCCTGAGGAATACCACCTTACCACAAGCACCTCAAGAGGAGGCTTCTCTCAGCTCTAGGTATGTGAGAGGGACCCTGAGTTTGCGGCCTCAAGTGGAATGGACACCGCGATGCCCTGACGCGAAATAAGGCTGGATATCCCTGCAGTGACTTGAATGCAGGCTCGTCTTGCATCTCCCAAGATGAAAGGATGTCTGAATCCCCTGTGGAGACCACAGAGAAAGACCTAGTTCCCCACCTCATCGCGACCGGAGGCCTCACATCCTTTGAAAACTCCAGAGGTACGCGGAGATCAGTGCCTCCAAAGGAGACGATGCCTGACTCCTCGTGAAACTTGATAGGAGTCCCAGGATTCCTGTGGCACGTGGAAAGGGACCCTTGGTCTCCCGCCTCAGCTGGAGAGGCATCCCAATTGCCTTGCCAAGCCTCGAGGAGAATCCCGAGTTGTGTCTCGCAACTAGGCAAGAGTCCTGACTTGGCTGAACAAACACGTGTGTGGAAGGGCCATCCCCGTCGTAACTGGAGAATATACCCTAGGTTCCCGCCGCAACTCGAGAAAAACCATGAGACTTCCCCCTCGCCACGAGATGAGGCCCGATTCCCCTGCACTGCGTGCAGAGCAATTCCGTGTTGCACATCACACATGAAAGGAGCCTTGATTTCCTTGATGGCACTCCAGAGAAACCCCAAGAACACTGTTTCAAGGCTAGAGTGATCCTGAGGTCACTGTAGCAACACGAAAGAGCTCCGTGGGCCAAAAATCAACTCGAGATGAGAGGTTAGTCCCTGGCTTCGACTCCAGAGGAATACCACCTTAACACAAGCACCTCAAGAGGAGGCTTCTCTCAGCTCTAGGTATGTGAGAGGGACCCTGAGTTTGCGGCCTCAATTGGAATGGACACCGCGATGCCCTGACTCGAAATAAGGCCGGATATCCCTGCAGTGACTTGAATGCAGGCTCGTCTTGCATCTCCCAAGAAGAAAGGATGTCTGAATCCCCTGTGGAGACCACAGAGAAACACCTAGTTCCCCACCTCATCGCGACCGGAGGCCTCACATCTTTTGAAAACTCCAGAGGTACGTGGAGATCAGTGCCTCCAAAGGAGACGATGCCTGACTCCTCGTGAAACTTGATAGGAGTCCCAGGATTCTGGTGGCACGTGGAAAGGGACCCTTGGTCTCCCGCCTCAGCTGGAGAGGCGTTCCAATTGCCCTGCCAAGCCTCGAGGAGAATCCCGAGTTGTCCCTCCCAACTAGGCAGGAGTCCTGACGTGGCTGAAGAAACACGTGGGTGGACGGGCCATCCCCGTCGTAACTCGAGAATATACCCCAGGTTCCCGCCGCAACTCGAGAAAAACCATGAGACTTCCCCCTCGCCTCGAGATGAGGCCCGATTCCCCTGCACTGCATGCAGAGCAATTCCTTGTTGCACATCACACAAGAAAGGAGCCTTGATTTCCTTGATGGCACTCCAGAGAAACCCCAAGAACACTGTTTCAAGGCTAGAGGGATCCTGAGGTCACTGTAGCAACACGAAAGAGCTCCGTGGACCAAGAATCAACACGAGATGAGAGGTTAGTCCCTGGCTTCGACTCCTGAGGAATACCACCTTACCACAAGCACCTCAAGAGGAGGCTTCTCTCAGCTCTAGGTATGTGAGAGGGATCCTGAGTTTGCGGCCTCAAGTGGAATGGACACCGCGATGCCCTGAGTCGAAATAAGGCCGGATATCCCTGCAGTGACTTCAATGCAGGCTCGTCTTGCATCTCCCAAGACGAAAGGGTGTCTGAATCCCCTGTGGAGACCACAGAGAAAGACCTAGTTCCCCACCTCATCGCGACAGGAGGCCTCAAATCCTTTGAAAACTCCAGAGGTATGCGGAGATCAGTGCCTCCAAAGGAGACGATGCCTGACTCCTCGTGAAACTTGATAGGAGACCCAGGATTCCTGTGGCACGTGGAAAGGGACCCTTGGTCTCCCGTCTCAGCTGGAGAGGCGTTCCAATTGCCCTGCCAAGCCTCGAGGAGAATCCCGAGTTGTCCCTCGAAACTAGGCAGGAGTCCTGACGTCGCTGAACACACACGTGTGTGGAAGGGCCATCCCCGTCGTAACTCGAGAATATACCCCAGGTTCCCGCCGCAACTCGAGAAAAACCATGAGACTTCCCCCTCGCCGCGAGATGAGGCCCGATTCCCCTGCACTGCGTGCAGAGCAATTCCGTGTTGCACATCACACATGAAAGGAGCCTTGATTTCCTTGATGGCACTCCAGAGAAACCCCAAGAACACTGTTTCAAGGCTAGAGGGATCCTGAGGTCACTGTAGCAACACGAAAGAGCTCCGTGGACCAAGAATCAACACGAGATGAGAGGTTAGTCCCTGGCTTCGACTCCTGAGGAATACCACCTTACCACAAGCACCTCAAGAGGAGGCTTCTCTCAGCTCTAGGTATGTGAGAGGGACCCTGAGTTTGCGGCTTCAAGTGGAATGGACACCGCAATGCCGTGACGCAAAATAAGGCTGGATATCCCTGCAGTGACTTGAATGCAGGCTCGTCTTGCATCTCCCAAGATGAAAGGATGTCTGAATCCCCTGTGGAGACCACAGAGAAAGACCTAATTCCCCACCTCATCACGACCGGAGGCCTCACATCCTTTGAAAACTCCAGAGGTACGCGGAGATCAGTGCCTCCAAAGGAGACGATGCCTGACTCCTCGTGAAACTTGATAGGAGTCCCAGGATTCTTGTGGCACGTGGAAAGGGACCCTTGGTCTCCCGCCTCAGCTGGAGAGGCGTTCCAATTGCCCTGCCAAGCCTCGAGGAGAATCCCGAGTTGTCCCTCGCAACTAGGCAGGAGTCATGACGTAGCTGAACAAACACGTGGGTGGAAGGGCCATCCCCGTCGTAACTCGAGAATATACCCCAGGTTCCCGCCGCAACTCGAGAAAAACCATGAGACTTCCCCTTGATGCGAGATGAGGCCCGATTCCACTGTACTGCGTGCAGAGCAATTCCGTCTTGCACATCACATATGAAAGGAGCCTTGATTTCCTTCATGGCACTCCAGAGAAACCCAAAGAACACTGTTTCAAGGATAGAGGGATCCTGAGGTCACTGTAGCAACACGAAAGAACTCTGTGGACCAAAAATCAAGTCGAAAAGAGAGGTTAGTCCCTGGATTCGTCTCCAGAGGAATACCACCTTACCACAAGCACCTCAAGAGGAGGCTTCTCTCAGCTCTAGGTATGTGAGAGGGACCCTGAGTTTGCGGCCTCAAGTGGAATGGACACCGCGATGCCCTGACTCGAAATAAGGCCGGATATCCCTGCAGTGACTGGAATGCAGGCTCGTCTTGCATCTCCCAAGACGAAAGGGTGTCTGAATCCCCTGTGGAGACCACAGAGAAAGACCTAGTTCCCCACCTCATCGCGACAGGAGGCCTCACATCCTTTGAAAACTCCAGAGGTACGCGGAGATCTGTGCCTCCAAAGGAGCCGATGCCTGACTCCTCGAGAAACTTGATAGGAGTCCCAGGATTCCTGTGGCACGTGGAAAGGGACACTTGGTCTCCCGCCTCAGCTGGAGAGGCGTTCCAATTGCCTTGCCAAGCCTCGAGGAGAATCCTGAGTTGTGTCTCGCAACTAGGCAAGAGTCCTGACGTCGCTGAACAAACACGTGGGTGGAAGGGCCATCCCCGTCGTAACTCGAGAATATACCCCAGGTTCCCGCCGCAACTCGAGAAAAACCATGAGACTTCCCCCTCGCCGCGAGATGAGGCCCGATTCCCCTGCACTGCGTGCAGAGCAATTCCGTGTTGCACATCACACATGAAAGGAGCCTTTATTTCCTTGATGGCACTCCAGAGAAACCCCAAGAACACTGTTTCAAGGCTAGAGGGATCCTGAGGTCACTGTAGCAACACGAAAGAGCTCCGTGGACCAAATTTCAACTCGAGATGAGAGGTTAGTCCCTGGCTGCGTCTCCGGAGGAATACCACCTTACCACCAGCACCTCAAGAGGAGGCTTCTCTCAGCTCTAGGTATGTGAGAGGGACCCTGAGTTTGCGGCCTCAAGTGGAATGGACACCGCGATACCCTGACTCGAAATAAGGCCGGATATCCCTGCAGTGACTGGAATGCAGGCTCGTCTTGCATCTCCCAAGAAGAAAGGGTGTCTGAATCCCCTGTGGAGACCACAGAGAAAGACCTAGTTCCCCACCTCATCGTGACAGGAGGCCTCAAATCCTTTGAAAACCCCAGAGGTATGCGGAGATCAGTGCCTCCAAAGTAGACGATGCCTGACTCCTCGTGAAACTTGATAGGAGACCCAGGATTCCTGTGGCACGTGGAAAGGGACCCTAGGTCTCCCGCCTCAGCTGGAGAGGCGTTCCAATTGCCTTGCCAAGCCTCGAGGAGAATCCCGAGTTGTCCCTCGCAACTAGGCAGAAGTCCTGACGTCGCTGAAGAAACATGTGGGTGGAAGGGCCATCCCCGTCGTAACTCGAGAATATACCCCAGGTTCCCGCCGCAACTCGAGAAAAACCATGAGACTTCCCCCTCGCCGCGAGATGAGGCCCGATTCCCCTGCACTGCGTGCAGAGCAATTCCGTGTTGCACATCACACATGAAAGGAGCCTTGATTTCCTTGATGGCACTCCAGAGAAACCCCAAGAACACTGTTTCAAGGCTAGAGGGATCCTGAGGTCACTGTAGCAACACGAAAGAGCTCCGTGGGCCAAAAATCAACTCGAGATGAGAGGTTAGTCCCTGGCTTCGACTCCAGAGGAATACCACCTTACCACAAGCACCTCAAGAGGAGGCTTCTCTCAGCTCTAGGTATGTGAGAGGGACCCTGAGTTTGCGGCCTCAAGTGGAATGGACACCGCGATGCCCTGACGCGAAATAAGGCTGGATATCCCTGCAGTGACTTGAATGCAGGCTCGTCTTGCATCTCCCAGGACGAAAGGATGTCTGAATCCCCTGTGGAGACCACAGAGAAAGACCTAGTTCCCCACCTCATCGCGACCAGAGGCCTCACATCCTTTGAAAACTCCAGAGGTACGCGGAGATCAGTGCCTCCAAAGGAGACGATGCCTGACTCCTCGTGAAACTTGATAGGAGTCCCAGGATTACTGTGGCACGTGGAAAGGGACCCTTGGTCTCCCGCCTCAGCTGGAGAGGCGTCCCAATTGCCTTGCCAAGCCTCGAGGAGAATCCCGAGTTGTGTCTCGCAACTAGGCAAGAGTCCTGACGTGGCTGAACAAACACGTGTGTGGAAGGGCCATCCCCGTCGTAACTCGAGAATATACCCCAGGTTCCCGCCGCAACTCGAGAAAAACCATGAGACTTCCCCCTCGCCGCGAGATGAGGCCCGATTCCCCTGCACTGCGTGCAGAGCAATTCTGTGTTGCACATCACACATGAAAGGAGCCTTGATTTCCTTGATGGCACTCCAGAGAAACCCCAAGAACACTGTTTCAAGGCTAGAGGGATCCTGAGGTCACTGTAGCAACACGAAAGAGCTCCGTGGACCAAAAACCAACTCGAGATGAGAGGTTAGTCCCTGGCTTCGACTCCAGAGGAATACCACCTTACCACAAGCACCTCAAGAGGAGGCTTCGCTCAGCTCTAGGTATGTGAGAGGGACCCTGAGTTTGCGGCCTCAAGTGGAATGGACACCGTGATGCCCTGACTCGAAATAAGGCCGGATATCCATGCAGTGACTGGAATGCAGGCTCGTCTTGCATCTCCCAAAAAGAAAGGGTGTCTGAATCCCATGTGGAGACCACAGAGAAAGACCTAGTTCCCCACCTCATCGCGACAGGAGGCCTCAAATCCTTTGAAAACTCCAGAGGTACGCGGAGATCAGTGCCTCCAAAGGAGACGATGCCTGACTCCTCGTGAAACTTGATAGGAGACCCAGGATTCCTGTGGCCCGTGGAAAGGGACCCTTGGTCTCCCGTCTCAGCTGGAGAGGCGTCCCAATTGCCCTGCAAAGCCTCGAGGAGAATCCCGAGTTGTCCCTCGCAACTAGGCAGGAGTCCTGACATGGCTGAACACACACGTGTGTGGAAGGGCCATCCCCGTCGTAACTCGAGAATATACCCCAGGTTCCCGCCGCAACTCGAGAAAAACCATGAGACTTCCCCCTCGCCGCGAGATGAGGCCCGATTCCCCTGCACTGCGTGCAGAGCAATTCTGTGTTGCACATCACACATGAAAGGAGCCTTGATTTCCCTCATGGCACTCCAGAGACACCCCAAGAACACTGTTTCAAGGCTAGAGGGATCCTGAGGTAACTGTAGCAACACGAAAGAGCTACGTGGGCCAAAAATCAACTCGAGATGAGAGGTTAGTCCCTGGCTTCGACTCCAGAGGAATACCACCTTACCACAAGCACCTCAAGAGGAGGCTTCTCTCAGCTCTAGGTATGTGAGAGGGACCCTGAGTTTGCGGCCTCAAGTGGAATGGACACCGCGATGCCCTGACGGGAAATAAGGCTGGATATCCCTGCAGTGACTTGAATGCAGGCTCGTCTTGCATCTCCCAAGATGAAAGGATGTCTGAATCCCCTGTGGAGACCACAGAGAAAGACCTACTTCCCCACCTCATCCCGACCGGAGGCCTCACATCCTTTGAAAACTCCAGAGGTACGTGGAAATCAGTGCCTCCAAAGGAGACGATGCCTGACTCCTCGTGAAACTTGATAGGAGTCCCAGGATTCCTGTGGCACGTGGAAAGGGACCCTTGGTCTCCCGCCTCAGCTGGAGAGGCGTCCCAATTGCCTTGCCAAGCCTCGAGGAGAATCCCGAGTTGTGTCTCGCAACTAGGCAAGAGTCCTGACGTGGCTGAACAAACACGTGTGTGGAAGGGCCATCCCCGTCGTAACTCGAGAATATACCCCAGGTTCCCGCCGCAAATCGAGAAAAACCATGAGACTTCCCCCTCGCCGCGAGCTGAGGCCCGATTCCCCTGCACTGTGTGCAGAGCAATTCTGTGTTGCACATCACACATGAAAGGAGCCTTGATTTCCTTGATGGCACTCCAGAGAAACCCCAAGAACACTGTTTCAAGGCTAGAGGGATCCTGAGGTCACTGTAGCAACACGAAAGAGCTCCGTGGACCAAAAATCAACTCGAGATGAGAGGTTAGTCCCTGGCTTCGACTCCAGAGGAATACCACCTTACCACAAGCACCTCAAGAGGAGGCTTCTCTCAGCTCTAGGTATGTGAGAGGGACCCTGAGTTTGCGGCCTCAAGTGGAATGGACACCGCGATGCCCTGACTCGAAATAAGGCCGGATATCCCTGCAGTGACTGGAATGCAGGCTCGTCTTGCATCTCCCAAGACGAAAGGGTGTCTGAATCCCCTGTGGAGACCACAGAGAAAGACCTAGTTCCCCACATCATCGCGACAGGAGGCCTCAAATCCTTTGAAAACTACAGAGGTATGCGGAGATCAGTGCCTCCAAAGGAGACGATGCCTGACTCCTCGTGAAACTTGATAGGAGACCCAGGATTCCTGTGGCACGTGGAAAGGGACCCTTGGTCTCCCGTCTCAGGTGGAGAGGCGTCCCAATTGCCCTGCAAAGCCTCGAGGAGAATCCCGAGTTGTCCCTCGCAACTAGGCAGGAGTCCTGACATGGCTGAACACACACGTGTGTGGAAGGGCCATCCCCGTCGTAACTCGAGAATATACCCCAGGTTCCCGCCGCAACTCGAGAAAAACCATGAGACTTCCCCCTCGCCGCGAGATGAGGCCCGATTCCCCTGCACTGCGTGCAGAGCAATTCCGTCTTGCACATCACACATGAAAGGAGCCTTGATTTCCTTGATGGCACTCCAGAGAAACCCCAAGAACACTGTTTCAAGGCTAGAGGGATCCTGAGGTCACTGTAGCAACACAAAAGAGCTCCGTGGACCAAGAATCAACACGAGATGAGAGGTTAGTCCCTGGCTTCGACTCCTGAGGAATACCACCTTACCACAAGCACCTCAAGAGGAGGCTTCTCTCAGCTCTAGGTATGTGAGAGGGATCCTGAGTTTGCGGCCTCAAGTGGAATGGACACCACGATGCCCTGACTCGAAATAAGGCCGGATATCCCTGCAGTGACTTAAATGCAGGCTCGTCTTGCATCTCCCATGAAGAAAGGATATCTGAATCCCCTGTGGAGACCACAGAGAAAGACCTAGTTCCCCACCTCATCGCGACCGGAGGCCTCACATCCTTTGAAAACTCCAGAGGTACTCAGAGATCAGTGCCTCCAAAGGAGACGATGCCTGACTCCTCGTGAAACTTGATAGGAGTCCCAGGATTCTTGTGGCACGTGGAAAGGGACCCTTGGTCTCCCGCCTCAGCTGGAGAGGCGTTCCAATTGCCCTGCCAAGCCTCGAGGAGAATCCCGAGTTGTCCCTCGCAACTAGGCAGGAGTCCTGACGTGGCTGAACAAACACGTGGGTGGAAGGGCCATCCCCGTCGTAACTCGAGAATATACCCCAGGTTCCCGCCGCAACTCGAGAAAAACCATGAGACTTCCCCCTCGATGCGAGATGAGGCCCGATTCCCCTGTACTGCGTGCAAAGCAATTCCGTCTTGCACATCACACATGAAAGGAGCCTTGATTTCCTTGATGGCACTCCAGAGAAACCCCAAGAACACTGTTTCAAGGATAGAGGGATCCTGAGGTCACTGTAGCAACACGAAAGAACTCTGTGGACCAAAAATCAACTCGAAAAGAGAGGTTAGTCCCTGGATTCGTCTCCAGAGGAATACCACCTTACCACAAGCCCCTCAAGAGGAGGCTTCTCTCAGCTCTAGGTATGTGAGAGGGACCCTGAGTTTGCGGCCTCAAGTGGAATGGACACCGTGATGCCCTGACTCGAAATAAGGCCGGATATCCCTGCAGTGACTTCAATGCAGGCTCGTCTTGCATCTCCCAGGACGAAAGGATGTCTGAATCCCCTGTGGAAAGCACAGAGAAAGACTTAGTTCCCCACCTCATCGCGACCGATAGCCTCACATCCTTTGAAAACTCCAGAGGTACGCGGAGATCAGTGCCTCCAAAGGAGACGATGCCTGACTCCTCGTGAAACTTGATAGGAGTCCCAGGATTCCTGTGGCACTTGGAAAGGGACCCTTGGTCTCCCGCCTCAGCTGGAGAGGCGTCCCAATTGCCGTGCCAAGCCTCGAGGAGAATCCAGAGTTGTCCCTCGCAACTAGGCAGGAGTCCTGACGTCGCTGAAGAAACACGTGGGTGGAAGGGCCATCCCCGTCGTAACTCGAGAATATACCCCAGGTTCCCGCCGCAACTCGAGAAAAACCATGAGACTTCCCCCTCGCCGCGAGATGAGGCCCGATTCCCCTGTAGTGCGTGCAGAGCAATTCCGTCTTGCACATCACACATGAAAGGAGCCTTGATTTCCTTGATGGCACTAAAGAGAAACCCCAAGAACACTGTTTCAAGTATAGAGGGATCCTGAGGTCACTGTAGCAACACGAAAGAGCTCCGTGGGCCAAAAATCAACTCGAGATGAGAGGTTAGTCCCTGGCTTCGACTCCAGAGGAATACCACCTTACCACAAGCACCTCAAGAGGAGGCTTCTCTCAGCTCTAGGTATGTGAGAGGGACCCTGAGTTTGCGGCCTCAAGTGGAATGGACACCGCGATGCCCTGACGCGAAATAAGGCTGGATATCCCTGCAGTGACTTGAATGCAGGCTCGTCTTGCACCTCCCAAGATGAAAGGATGTCTGAATCCCCTGTGGAGACCACAGAGAAAGACCTAGTTCCCCACCTCATCGCGACCGGAGGCCTCACATCCTTTGAAAACTCCAGAGGTACGCGGAGATCAGTGCCTCCAAAGGAGACGATGCCTGACTCCTCGTGAAACTTGATAGGAGTCCCAGGATTCCTGTGGCACGTGGAAAGGGACCCTTGGTCTCCCGCCTCAGCTGGAGAGGCGTCCCAATTGCCTTGCCAAGCCTCGAGGAGAATCCCGAGTTGTGTCTCGCAACTAGGCAAGAGTCCTGACGTGGCTGAACAAACACGTGTGTGGAAGGGCCATCCCCGTCGTAACTCGAGAATATACCCCAGGTTCCCGCCGCAACTCGAGAAAAACCATGAGACTTCCCCAACGCCGCGAGATGAGGCCCGATTCCCCTGCACTGCGTGCAGAGCAATTCTGTGTTGCACATCACACATGAAAGAGCCTTGATTTCCTTCATGGCACTCCAGAGAAACCCCAAGAACACTGTTTCAAGGCTAGAGGGATCCTGAGGTCACTGTAGCAACACGAAAGAGCTCTGTGGACCAAAAATCAACTCGAGATGAGAGGTTAGTCCCTGGCTTCGACTCCAGAGGAATACCACCTTACCACAAGCACCTCAAGAGGAGGCTTCTCTCAGCTCTAGGTATGTGAGAGGGACCCTGAGTTTGCGGCCTCAAGTGGAATGGACACCGCGATGTCCTGACTCGAAATAAGGCCAGATATCCCTGCAGTGACTGGAATGCAGGCTCGTCTTGCATCTCCCAAGACGAAAGGATGTCTGAATCCCCTGTGGAGACCACAGAGAAAGACCTAGTTCCCCACCTCATCGCGACCGGAGGCCTCACATCCTTTGAAAACTCCAGAGGTACGCGGAGATCAGTGCCTCCAAAGGAGACGATGCCTGACTCCTCGTGAAACTTGATAGGAGTCCCAGGATTCTTGTGGCACGTGGAAAGGGACCCTTGGTCTCCCGCCTCAGCTGGAGAGGCGTCCCAATTGCCCTGCCAAGCCTCGAGGAGAATCCCGAGTTGTCCCTCGCAACTAGGCAGGAGTCCTGACGTGGCTGAACAAACACGTGGGTGGAAGGGCCATCCCCGTCTTAACTCGAGAATATACCCCAGGTTCCCGCCGCAACTCGAGAAAAACCATGAGACTTCCCCCTCGATGCGAGATGAGGCCCGATTCCCCTGTACTGCGTGCAGAGCAATTCCGTGTTGCACATCACACATGAAAGGAGCCTTGATTTCCTTGATGGCACTCCAGAGAAACCCCAAGAACACTGTTTCAAGGATAGAGGGATCCTGAGGTCACTGTAGCAACACGAAAGAACTCTGTGGACCAAAAATCAACTCGAAAAGAGAGGTTAGTCCCTGGATTCGTCTCCAGAGGAATACCACCTTACCACAAGCACCTCAAGAGGAGGCTTCTCTCAGCTCTAGGTATGTGAGAGGGACCCTGAGTTTGCGGCCTCAAGTGGAATGGACACCGCGATGCCCTGACTCGAAATAAGGCCGGATATCCCTGCAGTGACTTCAATGCAGGCTCGTCTTGCATCTCCCAAGACGAAAGGGTGTCTGAATCCCCTGTGGAAAGCACAGAGAAAGACTTAGTTCCCCACCTCATCGCGACCGATAGTCTCACATCCTTTGAAAACTCCAGAGGTACGCGGAGATCAGTGCCTCCAAAGGAGACGATGCCTGACTCCTCGTGAAACTTGATAGGAGTCCCAGGATTCCTGTGGCACTTGGAAAGGGACACTTGGTCTCCCGCCTCAGCTGGAGAGGCGTCCCAATTGCCCTGCCAAGCCTCGAGGAGAATCCAGAGTTGTCCCTCGCAACTAGGCAGGAGTCCTGACGTCGCTGAAGAAACACGTGGGTGGAAGGGCCATCCCCGTCGTAACTCGAGAATATACCCCGGGTTCCCGCCGCAACTCGAGAAAAACCATGAGACTTCCCCCTCGCCGCGAGATGAGGCCCGATTCCCCTGCACTGCGTGCAGAGCAATTCCGTGTTGCACATCACACATGAAAGGAGCCTTGATTTCCTTGATGGCACTCCAGAGAAACCCCAAGAACACTGTTTCAAGGCTAGAGGGATCCTGAGGTCACTGTAGCAACACGAAAGAGCTCCGTGGGCCAAAAATCAACTCGAGATGAGAGCTTACTCCCTGGCTTCGACTCCAGAGGAATACCACCTTACCACAAGCACCTCAAGAGGAGGCTTCTCTCAGCTCTAGGTATGTGAGAGGGACCCTGAGTTTGCGGCCTCAAGTGGAATGGACACCGCGATGCCCTGACGCGAAATAAGGCTGGATATCCCTGCAGTGACTTGAATGCAGGCTCGTCTTGCATCTCCCAAGAAGAAAGGATGTCTGAATCCCCTGTGGAGACCACAGAGAAACACCTAGTTCCCCACCTCATCGCGACCGGAGGCCTCACATCCTTTGAAAACTGCAGAGGTACGCGGAGATCAGTGCCTCCAAAGGAGACGATGCCTGACTCCTCGTGAAAATTGATAGGAGTCCCAGGATTCTTGCGGCACGTGGAAAGGGACCCTTGGTCTCCCGCCTCAGCTGGAGAGGCGTTCCAATTGCCCTGCCAAGCCTCGAGGAGAATCCCGAGTTGTCCCTCGCAACTAGGCAGGAGTCCTGACGTGGCTGAACAAACACGTGGGTGGAAGGGCCATCCCCGTCGTAACTCGAGAATATACCCCAGGTTCCCGCCGCAACTCGAGAAAAACCATGAGACTTCCCCCTCGATGCGAGATGAGGCCCGATTCCCCTGTACTGCGTGCAGAGCAATTCCGTGTTGCACATCACACATGAAAGGAGCCTTGATTTCCTTGATGGCACTCCAGAGAAACCCCAAGAACACTGTTTCAAGGATAGAGGGATCCTGAGGTCACTGTAGCAACACGAAAGAACTCTGTGGACCAAAAATCAACTCGAAAAGAGAGGTTAGTCCCTGGATTCGTCTCCAGAGGAATACCACCTTACCACAAGCACCTCAAGAGGAGGCTTCTCTCAGCTCTAGGTATGTGAGAGGGACCCTGAGTTTGCGGCCTCAAGTGGAATGGACACCGCGATGCCCTGACTCGAAATAAGGCCGGATATCCCTGCAGTGACTTCAATGCAGGCTCGTCTTGCATCTCCCAGGACGAAAGGATGTCTGAATCCCCTGTGGAGACCACAGAGAAAGACCTAGATCCCCACCTCATCGCGACAGGAGGCCTCAAATCCTTTGAAAACTCCAGAGGTATGCGGAGATCAGTGCCTCCAAAGGAGACGATGCCTGACTCCTCGTGAAACTTGATAGGAGACCCAGGATTCCTCTGGCACGTGGAAAGGGACCCTTGGTCTCCCGTCTCAGCTGGAGAGGCGTCCCAATTGCCCTGCAAAGCCTCGAGGAGAATCCAGAGTTGTCCCTCGCAAGTAGGCAGGAGTCCTGACGTCGCTGAAGAAACACGTGGGTGGAAGGGCCATCCCCGTCGTAACTCGAGAATATACCCCAGGTTCCCGCCGCAACTCGAGAAAAACCATGAGACTTCCCCCTCGCCGCGAGATGAGGCCCGATTCCCCTGCACTGCGTGCAGAGCAATTCCGTGTTGCATATCACACATGAAAGGAGCCTTGATTTCCTTGATGGCACTCCAGAGAAACCCCAAGAACACTGTTTCAAGGCTAGAGGGATCCTGAGGTCACTGTAGCAACATGAAAGAGCTCCGTGGACCAAGAATCAACACGAGATGAGAGGTTAGTCCCTGGCTTCGACTCCAGAGGAATACCACCTTACCACAAGCACCTCAAGAGGAGGCTTCTCTCAGCTCTAGGTATGTGAGAGGGATGTTGAGTTTGCGGCCTCAAGTGGAATGGACACCGTGATGCCCTGACTCGAAATAAGGCCGGATATCCCTGCAGTGACTTGAATGCAGGCTCGTCTTGCATCTCCCAAGAAGAAAGGATGTCTGAATCCCCTGTGGAGACCACAGAGAAAGACCTAGTTCCTCACCTCATCGCGACCGGAGGCCTCACATCCTTTGAAAACTCCAGAGGTATGCGGAGATCAGTGCCTCCAAAGGAGACGATGCCTGACTCCTCGTGAAACTTGATAGGAGACCCAGGATTCCTGTGGCACGTGGAAAGGGACCCTTGGTCTCCCGTCTCAGCTGGAGAGGCGTCCCAATTGCCCTGCAAAGCCTCGAGGAGAATCCCGAGTTGTCCCTCACAACTAGGCAGGAGTCCTGACATGGCTGAACACACACGTGTGTGGAAGGGCCATCCCCGTCGTAACTCGAGAATATACCCCAGGTTCCCGCCGCAACTCGAGAAAAACCATGAGACTTCCCCCTCGCC
Source organism: Cervus elaphus (assembly GCF_910594005.1). Lineage (NCBI taxonomy): Eukaryota > Metazoa > Chordata > Mammalia > Artiodactyla > Cervidae > Cervus > Cervus elaphus. The sequence goes on along the minus strand of NW_025316687.1, from coordinate 1,779,952 downwards.
GCGAGATGAGGCCCGATTCCCCTGCACTGCGTGCAGAGCAATTCCGTGTTGCACATCACACATGAAAGGAGCCTTGATTTCCTTGATGGCACTCCAGAGAAACCCCAAGAACACTGTTTCAAGTATAGAGGGATCCTGAGGTCACTGTAGCAACACGAAAGAAATCTGTGGACCAAAAATCAACTCGAAAAGAGAGGTTAGTCCCTGGATTCGTCTCCAGAGGAATACCACCTTACCACAAGCACCTCAAGAGGAGGCTTCTCTCAGCTCTAGGTATGTGAGAGGGACCCTGAGTTTGCGGCCTCAAGTGGAATGGACACCGCGATGCCCTGACTCGAAATAAGGCCGGATATCCCTGCAGTGACTTCAATGCAGGCTCGTCTTGCCTCTCCCAGGACGAAAGGATGTCTGAATCCCCTGTGGAAAGCACAGAGAAAGACTTAGTTCCCCACCTCATCGCGACCGATAGCCTCACATCCTTTGAAAGTTCCAGAGGTATGCGGAGATCAGTGCCTCCAAAGGAGACGATGCCTGACTCCTCGTGAAACTTGATAGGAGTCCCAGGATTCCTGTGGCACTTGGAAAGGGACCCTTGGTCTCCCGCCTCAGCTGGAGAGGCGTCCCAATTCCCCTGCCAAACCTCGAGGAGAATCCAGAGTTGTCCCTTGCAACTAGGCAGGAGTCCTGACTTCGCTGAAGAAACACGTGGTGGAAGGGCCATCCCCGTCGTAACTCGAGAATATACCCCAGGTTCCCGCCGCAACTCGAGAAAAACCATGAGACTTCCCCCTCGCCGCGAGATGAGGCCCGATTCCCCTGCACTGCGTGCAGAGCAATTCCGTGTTGCACATCACACATGAAAGGAGCCTTGATTTCCTTGATGGCACTCCAGAGAAACCCCAAGAACACTGTTTCAAGGCTAGAGGGATCCTGAGGTCACTGTAGCAACACGAAAGAGCTCCGTGGGCAAAAATCAACTCGAGATGAGAGGTTAGTCCCTGGCTTCGACTCCAGAGGAATACCACCTTACCACAAGCACCTCAAGAGGAGGCTTCTCTCAGCTCTAGGTATGTGAGAGGGACCCTGAGTTTGCGGCCTCAAGTGGAATGGACACCGCGATGCCCTGACGCGAAATAAGGCTGGATATCCCTGCAGTGACTTGAACGCAGGCTCGTCTTGCATCTCCCAAGATGAAAGGATGTCTGAATCCCCTGTGGAGACCACAGAGAAAGACCTAGTTCCCCACCTCATCGCGACCGGAGGCCTCACATCCTTTGAAAACTCCAGAGGTACACGGAGATCAGTGCCTCCAAAGGAGACGATGCCTGACTCCTCGTGAAACTTGATAGGAGTCCCAGGATTCTTGTGGCACGTGGAAAGGGACCCTTGGTCTCCCGTCTCAGCTGGAGAGGCGTCCCAATTGCCCTGCAAAGCCTCGAGGAGAATCCCGAGTTGTCCCTCGCAACTAGGCAGGAGTCCTGACGTCGCTGAAGAAACACGTGGGTGGAAGGGCCATCCCCGTCGTAACTCGAGAATATACCCCAGGTTCCCGCCGCAACTCGAGAAAAACCATGAGACTTCCCCCTCGCCGCGAGATGAGGCCCGATTCCCCTGCACTGCGTGCAGAGCAATTCCGTGTTGCATATCACACATGAAAGGAGCCTTGATTTCCTTGATGGCACTCCAGAGAAACCCCAAGAACACTGTTTCAAGGCTAGAGGGATCCTGAGGTCACTGTAGCAACATGAAAGAGCTCCGTGGACCAAGAATCAACACGAGATGAGAGGTTAGTCCCTGGCTTCGACTCCTGAGGAATACCACCTTACCACAAGCACCTCAAGAGGAGGCTTCTCTCAGCTCTAGGTATGTGAGAGGGATCTTGAGTTTGCGGCCTCAAGTGGAATGGACACCGTGATGCCCTGACTCGAAATAAGGCCGGATATCCCTGCAGTGACTGGAATGCAGGCTCGTCTTGCATCTCCCAAGAAGAAAGGATGTCTGAATCCCCTGTGGAGACCACAGAGAAACACCTAGTTCCCCACCTCATCGCGACCGGAGGCCTCACATCCTTTGAAAACTCCAGAGGTACGCGGAGATCAGTGTCTCCAAAGGAGACGATGCCTGACTCCTCGTGAAACTTGATAGGAGTCCCAGGATTCTGGTGGCACGTGGAAAGGGACCCTTGGTCTCCCGCCTCAGCTGGAGAGGCGTTCCAATTGCCCTGCCAAGCCTCGAGGAGAATCCCGAGTTGTCCCTCGCAACTAGGCAGGAGTCCTGACGTGGCTGAACAAACACGTGGGTGGAAGGGCCATCCCCGTCGTAACTCGAGAATATACCCCAGGTTCCCGCCGCAACTCGAGAAAAACCATGAGACTTCCCCCTCGATGCGAGATGAGGCCCGATTCCCCTGTACTGCATGCAGAGCAATTCCGTCTTGCACATCACACATGAAAGGAGCCTTGATTTCCTTGATGGCACTCCAGAGAAACCCCAAGAACACTGTTTCAAGGCTAGAGGGATCCTGAGGTCACTGTAGCAACACGAAAGATCTCCGTGGGCCAAAAATCAACTCGAGATGAGAGGTTTGTCCCTGGATTCGACTCCAGAGGAATACCACCTTACCACAAGCACCTCAAGAGGAGGCTTCTCTCAGCTCTAGGTATGTGAGAGGGACCCTGAGTTTGCGGCCTCAAGTGGAATGGACACCGCGATGCCCTGACGCGAAATAAGGCTGGATATCCCTGCAGTGACTTGAATGCAGGCTCGTCTTGCATCTCCCAAGATGAAAGGATGTCTGAATCCCCTATGGAGACCACAGAGAAAGACCTAGTTCCCCACCTCATCGCGACCGGAGGCCTCACATCCTTTGAAAATTCCAGAGGTTTACGGAGATCAGTGCCTCCAAAGGAGACGATGCCTGACTCCTCGTGAAACTTGATAGGAGACCCAGGATTCCTGTGGCACGTGGAAAGGGACCCTTGGTCTCCCGTCTCAGCTGGAGAGGCGTCCCAATTGCCTTGCCAAGCCTCGAGGAGAATCCCGAGTTGTGTCTCGCAACTAGGCAAGAGTCCTGACGTGGCTGAACAAACACGTGTGTGGAAGGGCCATCCCCGTCTTAACTCGAGAATATACCCCAGGTTCCCGCCGCAACTCGAGAAAAACCATGAGACTTCCCCCTCGCCGCGAGATGAGGCCCGATTCCCCTGCACTGCGTGCAGAGCAATTCCGTGTTGCACGTCACACATGAAAGGAGCCTTGATTTCCTTGATGGCACTCCAGAGAAACCCCAAGAACACTGTTTCAAGGCTAGAGGGATCCTGAGGTCACTGTAGCAACACGAAAGAGCTCCGTGGACCAAGAATCAAGACGAGATGAGAGGTTAGTCCCTGGCTTCGACTCCTGAGGAATACCACCTTACCACAAGCACCTCAAGAGGAGGCTTCTCTCAGCTCTAGGTATGTGAGAGGGATCCTGAGTTTGCGGCCTCAAGTGGAATGGACACCGCGATGCCCTGAGTCGAAATAAGGCCGGATATCCCTGCAGTGACTTGAATGCAGGCTCGTCTTGCATCTCCCAAGAAGAAAGGATGTCTGAATCCCCTGTGGAGACCACAGAGAAACACCTAGTTCCCCACCTCATCGCGACCGGAGGCCTCACATCCTTTGAAAACTCCAGAGGTACGCGGAGATCAGTGCCTCCAAAGGAGACGATGCCTGACTCCTCGTGAACCTTGATAGGAGTCCCAGGATTCTTGTGGCACGTGGAAAGGGACCCATGGTCTCCCGCCTCAGCTGGAGAGGCGTTCCAATTGCCCTGCCAAGCCTCGAGGAGAATCCCGAGTTGTCCCTCGCAACTAGGCAGGAGTCCTGACGTGGCTGAACAAACACGTGGGTGGAAGGGCCATCCCCGTCGTAACTCGAGAATATACCCCAGGTTCCCGCCGCAACTCGAGAAAAACCATGAGACTTCCCCCTCGATGCGAGATGAGGCCCGATTCCCCTGCACTGCGTGCAGAGCAATTCTGTCTTGCACATCACACATGAAAGGAGCCTTGATTTCCTTGATGGCACTCCAGAGAATCCCCAAGAACACTGTTTCAAGGCTAGAGGGATCCTGAGGTCACTGTAGCAACACGAAAGAGCTCCGTGGGCCAAAAATCAACTCGAGATGAGAGGTTAGTCCCTGGCTTCGATTCCAGAGGAATACCACCTTACCACAAGCACCTCAAGAGGAGGCTTCTCTCAGCTCTAGGTATGTGAGAGGGACCCTGAGTTTGTGGCCTCAAGTGGAATGGACACCGCGATGCCCTGACTCGAAATAAGGCCGGATATCCCTGCAGTGACTTGAATGCAGGCTCGTCTTGCATCTCCCAAGATGAAAGGATGTCTGAATCCCCTGTGGAGACCACAGAGAAAGACCTAGTTCCCCACCTCATCGCGACCGGAGGCCTCACATCCTTTGAAAACTCCAGAGGTACGCGGAGATCAGTGTCTCCAAAGGAGACGATGCCTGACTCCTCGTGAAACTTGATAGGAGTCCCAGGATTCTGGTGGCACGTGGAAAGGGACCCTTGGTCTCCCGCCTCAGCTGGAGAGGCGTTCCAATTGCCCTGCCAAGCCTCGAGGAGAATCCCGAGTTGTCCCTCGCAACTAGGCAGGAGTCCTGACGTGGCTGAACAAACACGTGGGTGGAAGGGCCATCCCCGTCGTAACTCGAGAATATACCCCAGGTTCCCGCCGCAACTCGAGAAAAACCATGAGACTTCCCCCTCGATGCGAGATGAGGCCCGATTCCCCTGTACTGCATGCAGAGCAATTCCGTCTTGCACATCACACATGAAAGGAGCCTTGATTTCCTTGATGGCACTCCAGAGAAACCCCAAGAACACTGTTTCAAGGCTAGAGGGATCCTGAGGTCACTGTAGCAACACGAAAGATCTCCGTGGGCCAAAAATCAACTCGAGATGAGAGGTTTGTCCCTGGATTCGACTCCAGAGGAATACCACCTTACCACAAGCACCTCAAGAGGAGGCTTCTCTCAGCTCTAGGTATGTGAGAGGGACCCTGAGTTTGCGGCCTCAAGTGGAATGGACACCGCGATGCCCTGACGCGAAATAAGGCTGGATATCCCTGCAGTGACTTGAATGCAGGCTCGTCTTGCATCTCCCAAGATGAAAGGATGTCTGAATCCCCTATGGAGACCACAGAGAAAGACCTAGTTCCCCACCTCATCGCGACAGGAGGCCTCACATCCTTTGAAAATTCCAGAGGTTTACGGAGATCAGTGCCTCCAAAGGAGACGATGCCTGACTCCTCGTGAAACTTGATAGGAGACCCAGGATTCCTGTGGCACGTGGAAAGGGACCCTTGGTCTCCCGTCTCAGCTGGAGAGGCGTCCCAATTGCCTTGCCAAGCCTCGAGGAGAATCCCGAGTTGTGTCTCGCAACTAGGCAAGAGTCCTGACGTGGCTGAACAAACACGTGTGTGGAAGGGCCATCCCCGTCTTAACTCGAGAATATACCCCAGGTTCCCGCCGCAACTCGAGAAAAACCATGAGACTTCCCCCTCGCCGCGAGATGAGGCCCGATTCCCCTGCACTGCGTGCAGAGCAATTCCGTGTTGCACGTCACACATGAAAGGAGCCTTGATTTCCTTGATGGCACTCCAGAGAAACCCCAAGAACACTGTTTCAAGGCTAGAGGGATCCTGAGGTCACTGTAGCAACACGAAAGAGCTCCGTGGACCAAGAATCAACACGAGATGAGAGGTTAGTCCCTGGCTTCGACTCCTGAGGAATACCACCTTACCACAAGCACCTCAAGAGGAGGCTTCTCTCAGCTCTAGGTATGTGAGAGGGATCCTGAGTTTGCGGCCTCAAGTGGAATGGACACCGCGATGCCCTGAGTCGAAATAAGGCCGGATATCCCTCCAGTGACTTGAATGCAGGCTCGTCTTGCATCTCCCAAGAAGAAAGGATGTCTGAATCCCCTGTGGAGACCACAGAGAAACACCTAGTTCCCCACCTCATCGCGACCGGAGGCCTCACATCCTTTGAAAACTCCAGAGGTACGCGGAGATCAGTGCCTCCAAAGGAGACGATGCCTGACTCCTCGTGAACCTTGATAGGAGTCCCAGGATTCTTGTGGCACGTGGAAAGGGACCCATGGTCTCCCGCCTCAGCTGGAGAGGCGTTCCAATTGCCCTGCAAAGCCTCGAGGAGAATCCCGAGTTGTCCCTCGCAACTAGGCAGGAGTCCTGACGTGGCTGAACAAACACGTGGGTGGAAGGGCCATCCCCGTCGTAACTCGAGAATATACCCCAGGTTCCCGCCGCAACTCGAGAAAAACCATGAGACTTCCCCCTCGATGCGAGATGAGGCCCGATTCCCCTGCACTGCGTGCAGAGCAATTCTGTCTTGCACATCACACATGAAAGGAGCCTTGATTTCCTTGATGGCACTCCAGAGAATCCCCAAGAACACTGTTTCAAGGCTAGAGGGATCCTGAGGTCACTGTAGCAACACGAAAGAGCTCCGTGGGCCAAAAATCAACTCGAGATGAGAGGTTAGTCCCTGGCTTCGATTCCAGAGGAATACCACCTTACCACAAGCACCTCAAGAGGAGGCTTCTCTCAGCTCTAGGTATGTGAGAGGGACCCTGAGTTTGTGGCCTCAAGTGGAATGGACACCGCGATGCCCTGACTCGAAATAAGGCCGGATATCCCTGCAGTGACTTGAATGCAGGCTCGTCTTGCATCTCCCAAGATGAAAGGATGTCTGAATCCCCTGTGGAGACCACAGAGAAAGACCTAGTTCCCCACCTCATCGCGACCGGAGGCCTCACATCCTTTGAAAACTCCAGAGGTACGCGGAGATCAGTGCCTCCAAAGGAGACGATACCTGACTCCTCGTGAAACTTGATAGGAGTCCCAGGATTCTTGTGGCACGTGGAAAGGGACCCTTGGTCTCCCGCCTCAGCTGGAGAGGCGTTCCAATTGCCCTGCCACGCCTCGAGGAGAATCCCGAATTGTCCCTCGCAACTAGGCAGGAGTCCTGACGTGGCTGAACAAACACGTGGGTGGAAGGGCCATCCCCGTCGTAACTCGAGAATATACCCCAGGTTCCCGCCGCAACTCGAGAAAAACCATGAGACTTCCCCCACGATGCGAGATGAGGCCTGATTCCCCTGTACTGCGTGCAGAGCTATTTCGTCTTGCACATCACACATGAAAGGAGCCTTGATTTCCTTGATGGCACTCCAGAGAAACCCCAAGAACACTGTTTCAAGGATAGAGGGATCCTGAGGTCACTTTAGCAACACGAAAGAAATCTGTGGACCAAAAATCAACTCGAAAAGAGAGGTTAGTCCCTGGATTCGTCTCCAGAGGAATACCACCTTACCACAAGCACCTCAAGAGGAGGCTTCTCTCAGCTCTAGGTATGTGAGAGGGACCCTGAGTTTGTGGCCTCAAGTGGAATGGACACCGTGATGCCCTGACTCGAAATAAGGCCGGATATCCCTGCAGTGACTTCAATGCAGGCTCGTCTTGCCTCTCCCAGGACGAAAGGATGTCTGAATCCCCTGTGGAAAGCACAGAGAAAGACTTAGTTCCCCACCTCATCCCGACCGATAGCCTCACATCCTTTGAAAATTCCAGAGGTATGCGGAGATCAGTGCCTCCAAAGGAGACGATGCCTGACTCCTCGTGAAACTTGATAGGAGTCCCAGGATTCCTGTGGCACTTGGAAAGGGACCCTTGGTCTCCCGCCTCAGCTGGAAAGGCGTCCCAATTGCCCTGCCAAGCCTCGAGGAGAATCCCGAGTTGTCCCTTGCAACTAGGCAGGAGTCCTGACTTCGCTGAAGAAACACGTGGGTGGAAGGGCCATCCCCATCGTAACTCGAGAATATACCCCAGGTTCCCGCCGCAACTCGAGAAAAACCATGAGACTTCCCCCTCGCCGCGAGATGAGGCCCGATTCCCCTGCACTGCGTGCAGAGCAATTCCGTGTTGCACATCACACATGAAAGGAGCCTTGATTTCCTTGATGGCACTCCAGAGAAACCCCAAGAACACTGTTTCAAGGCTAGAGGGATCCTGAGGTCACTGTAGCAACACGAAAGAGCTCCGTGGACCAAGAATCAACACGAGATGAGAGGTTAGTCCCTGGCTTCGACTCCTGAGGAATACCACCTTACCACAAGCACCTCAAGAGGAGGCTTCTCTCAGCTCTAGGTATGTGAGAGGGATCCTGAGTTTGCGGCCTCAAGTGGAATGGACACCGCGATGCCCTGAGTCGAAATAAGGCCGGATATCCCTGCAGTGACTTGAATGCAGGCTCGTCTTGCATCTCCCAAGAAGAAAGGATTTCTGAATCCCCTGTGGAGACCACAGAGAAAGACCTAGTTCCCCACATCATCGCGACCGGAGGCCTCACATCCTTTGAAAACTCCAGAGGTACGCGGAGATCAGTGCCTCCAAAGGAGACGATGCCTGACTCCTCGTGAAACTTGATAGGAGTCCCAGGATTCTTGTGGCACGTGGAAAGGGACCCATGGTCTCCCGCCTCAGCTGTAGAGGCGTTCCAATTGCCCTGCCAAGCCTCGAGGAGAATCCCGAGTTGTCCCTCGCAACTAGGCAGGAGTCCAGACGTGGCTGAACAAACACGTGGGTGGAAGGGCCATCCCCGTCGTAACTCGAGAATATACCCCAGGTTCCCGCCGCAACTCGAGAAAAACCATGAGACTTCCCCCTCGATGTGAGATGAGGCCCGATTCCCCTCCACTGCGTGCAGAGCAATTCTGTCTTGCACATCACACATGAAAGGAGCCTTGATTTCCTTGATGGCACTCCAGAGAAACCCCAAGAACACTGTTTCAAGGATAGAGGGATCCTGAGGTCACTGTAGCAACACGAAAGAACTCTGTGGACCAAAAATCAACTGGAAAAGAGAGGTTAGACCCTGGATTCGTCTCCAGAGGAATACCACCTTACCACAAGCACCTCAAGAGGAGGCTTCTCTCAGCTCTAGGTATGTGAGAGGGACCCTGAGTTTGCGGTCTCAAGTGGAATGGACACCGCGATGCCCTGACTCGAAATAAGGCCGGATATCCCTGCAGTGACTTCAATGCAGGCTCGTCTTGCATCTCCCAGGACGAAAGGATGTCTGAATCCCCTGTGGAAAGCACAGAGAAAGACTTAGTTCCCCACCTCATCGCGACCGATAGCCTCACATCCTTTGAAAACTCCAGAGGTACGCGGAGATCAGTTCCTCCAAAGGAGACGATGCCTGACTCCTCCTTAAACTTGATAGGAGTCCCAGGATTCCTGTGGCACTTGAAAAGGGACACTTGGTCTCCCGCCTCAGCTGGAGAGGCGTCCCAATTGCCCTGCCAAGCCTCGAGGAGAATCCAGAGTTGTCCCTCGCAACTAGGCAGGAGTCCTGACGTCGCTGAAGAAACACGTGGGTGGAAGGGCCATCCCCGTCGTAACTCGAGAATATACCCCAGGTTCCCACCGCAACTCGAGAAAAACCATGAGACTTCCCCCTCGCCGCGAGATGAGGCCCGATTCCCCTGCACTGCGTGCAGAGCAATTCTGTCTTGCACATCACACATGAAAGGAGCCTTGATTTCCTTGATGGCACTCCAGAGAAACCCCAAGAACACTGTTTCAAGGCTAGAGGGATCCTGAGGTCACTGTAGCAACACGAAAGAGCTCCGTGGGCCAAAAATCAACTCGAGATGAGAGGTTAGTCCCTGGCTTCGATTCCAGAGGAATACCACCTTACCACAAGCACCTCAAGAGGAGGCTTCTCTCAGCTCTAGGTATGTGAGAGGGACCCTGAGTTTGTGGCCTCAAGTGGAATGGACACCGCGATGCCCTGACTCGAAATAGGCCGGATATCCCTGCAGTGACTTGAATGCAGGCTCGTCTTGCATCTCCCAAGATGAAAGGATGTCTGAATCCCCTGTGGAGACCACAGAGAAAGACCTAGTTCCCCACTTCATCGCGACCGGAGGCCTCACATCCTTTGAAAACTCCAGAGGTACGCGGAGATCAGTGCCTCCAAAGGAGACGATGCCTGACTCCTCGTGAAACTTGATAGGAGTCCCAGGATTCTTGTGGCACGTGGAAAGGGACCCTCGGTCTCTCGCCTCAGCTGGAGAGGCGTTCCAATTGCCCTGCCATGCCTCGAGGAGAATCCCGAATTGTCCCTCGCAACTAGGCAGGAGTCCTGACGTGGCTGAACAAACACGTGGGTGGAAGGGCCATCCCCGTCGTAACTCGAGAATATACCCCAGGTTCCCGCCGCAACTCGAGAAAAACCATGAGACTTCTCCCTCGATGCGAGATGAGGCCCGATTCCCCTGTACTGCGTGCAGAGCAATTCCGTCTTGCACATCACACATGAAAGGAGCCTTGATTTCCTTGATGGCACTCCAGAGAAACCCCAAGAACACTGTTTCAAGGCTAGAGGGATCCTGAGGTCACTGTAGCAACACGAAAGAACTCTGTGGACCAAAAATCAACTCGAAAAGAGAGGTTAGTCCCTGGATTCGTCTCCAGAGGAATACCACCTTACCACAAGCACCTCAAGAGGAGGCTTCTCTCAGCTCTAGGTATGTGAGAAGGACCCTGAGTTTGCGGCCTCAAGTGGAATGGACACCGCGATGCCCTGACTCGAAATAAGGCCGGATATCCCTGCAGTGACTTCAATGCAGGCTCGTCTTGCATCTCCCAGTACGAAAGGATGTCTGAATCCCCTGTGGAAAGCACAGAGAAAGACTTAGTTCCCCACCTCATCGCGACCGATAGTCTCACATCCTTTGAAAACTCCAGATGTACGCGGAGATCAGTGCCTCCAAAGGAGACGATGCCTGACTCCTCGTGAAACTTGATAGGAGTCCGAGGATTCCTGTGGCACTTGGAAAGGGACCCTTGGTCTCCCGCCTCAGCTGGAGAGGCGTCCCAATTGCCCTGCCAAGCCTCGAGGAGAATCCAGAGTTGTCCCTCGCAACTAGGCAGGAGTCCTGACGTCGCTGAAGAAACACGTGGGTGGAAGGGCCATCCCCGTCGTAACTCGAGAATATATCCCAGGTTCCCGCCGCAACTCGAGAAAAACCATGAGACTTCCCCCTCGCCGCGAGATGAGGCCCGATTCCCCTGCACTGCGTGCAGAGCAATTCCGTGTTGCACATCACACATGAAAGGAGCCTTGATTTCCTTGATGGCACTCCAGAGAAACCCCAAGAACACTGTTTCAAGTCTAGAGGGATCCTGAGGTCACTGTAGCAACACGAAAGAGCTCCGTGGGCCAAAAATCAACTCGAGATGAGAGGTTAGTCCCTGGCTTCGACTCCAGAGGAATACCACCTTACCACAAGCACCTCAAGAGGAGGCTTCTCTCAGCTCTAGGTATGTGAGAGGGACCCTGAGTTTGCGGCCTCAAGTGGAATGGACACTGCGATGCCCTGACTCGAAATAAGGCTGGATATCCCTGCAGTGATTTGAATGCAGGCTCGTCTTGCATCTCCCAAGATGAAAGGATGTCTGAATCCCCTGTGGAGACCACAGAGAAAGACCTAGTTCCCCACCTCATCGCGACAGGAGGCCTCACATCCTTTGAAAACTCCAGAGGTACGTGGAGATCAGTGCCTCCAAAGGAGACGATGCCTGACTCCTCGTGAAACTTGATAGGAGTCCCAGGATACCTGTGGCACGTGGAAAGGGACCCTTGGTCTCCCGCCTCAGCTGGAGAGGCGTCCCAATTGCCTTGCCAAGCCTCGAGGAGAATCCCGAGTTGTGTCTCGCAACTAGGCAAGAGTCCTGACGTGGCTGAACAAACACGTGAGTGGAAGGGCCATCCCCGTCGTAACTCGAGAATATACCCCAGGTTCCCGCCGCAACTCGAGAAAAACCATGAGACTTCCCCCTCGCCGCGAGATGAGGCCCGATTCCCCTGCACTGCGTGCAGAGCAATTCCGTGTTGCACATCACACATGAAAGGAGCCTTGATTTCCTTGATGGCACTCCAGAGAAACCCCAAGAACACTGTTTCAAGGCTAGAGGGATCCTGAGGTCACTGTAGCAACATGAAAGAGCTCCGTGGACCAAAAATCAACTCGAGATGAGAGGTTAGTCCCTGGCTTCGACTCCAGAGGAATACCACCTTACCACAAGCACCTCAAGAGGAGGCTTCTCTCAGCTCTAGGTATGTGAGAGGGACCCTGAGTTTGCGGCCTCAAGTGGAATGGACACCACGATGCCCTGACTTGAAATAAGGCCGGATATCCCTGCAGTGACTGGAATGCAGGCTCGTCTTGCATCTCCCAAGACGAAAGGGTGTCTGAATCCCCTGTGGAGACCACAGAGAAAGACGTAGTTCCCCACCTCATCGCGACAGGAGGCCTCAAATCCTTTGAAAACTCCAGAGGTATGCGGAGATCAGTGCCTCCAAAGGAGACGATGCCTGACTCCTCGTGAAACTTGATAGGAGACCCAGGATTCCTGTGGCACGTGGAAAGGGACCCTTGGTCTCCCGTCTCAGCTGGAGAGGCGTCCCAATTGCCCTGCAAAGCCTCGAGGAGAATCCCGAGTTGTCCCTCACAACTAGGCAGGAGTCCTGACATGGCTGAACACACACGTGTGTGGAAGGGCCATCCCCGTCGTAACTCGAGAATATACCCCAGGTTCCCGCCGCAACTCGAGAAAAACCATGAGACTTCCCCCTCGCCGCGAGATGAGGCCCGATTCCCCTGAACTGCGTGCAGAGCAATTCCGTGTTGCACATCACACATGAAAGGAGCCTTGATTTCCTTGATGGCACTCCAGAGAAACCCCAAGAACACTGTTTCAAGGCTAGAGGGATCCTGAGGTCACTGTAGCAACACGAAAGAGCTCCGTGGACCAAGAATCAACACGAGATGAGAGGTTAGTCCCTGGCTTCGACTTCTGAGGAATACCACCGTACCACAAGCACCTCAAGAGGAGGCTTCTCTCAGCTCTAGGTATGTGAGAGGGACCCTGAGTTTGCGGCCTCAAGTGGAATGGACACCGCGATGCCCTGACGCGAAATAAGGCTGGATATCCCTGCAGTGACTTCAATGCAGGCTCGTCTTGCATCTCCCAAGATGAAAGGATGTCTGAATCCCCTGTGGAGACCACAGAGAAAGACCTAGTTCCCCACCTCATCGCGACCGGAGGCCTCACATCCTTTGAAAACTCCAGAGGTACGCGGAGATCAGTGCCTCCAAAGGAGACGATGCCTGACTCCTCGTGAAACTTGATAGGAGTCCCAGGATTCCTGTGGCACGTGGAAAGGGACCCTTGGTCTCCCGCCTCAGCTGGAGAGGCGTCCCAATTGCCTTGCCAAGCCTCGAGGAGAATCCCGAGTTGTGTCTCGCAACTAGGCAAGAGTCCTGACGTGGCTGAACAAACACGTGTGTGGAAGGGCCATCCCCGTCGTAACTCGAGAATATACCCCAGGTTCCCGCCGCAACTCGAGAAAAACCATGAGACTTCCCCCTCGCCGCGAGATGAGGCCCGATTCCCCTGCACTGCGTGCAGAGCAATTCCGTGTTCACACATGAAAGGAGCCTTGATTTCCTTCATGGCACTCCAGAGAAACCCCAAGAACACTGTTTCAAGGCTAGAGGGATCCTGAGGTCACTGTAGCAACACGAAAGAGCTCCGTGGACCAAGAATCAACACGAGATGAGAGGTTAGTCCCTGGCTTCGACTCCAGAGGAATACCACCTTACCACAAGCACCTCAAGAGGAGGCTTCTCTCAGCTCTAGGTATGTGAGAGGGACCCTGAGTTTGCGGCCTCAAGTGGAATGGACACCGCGATGCCCTGACTCGAAATAAGGCCGGATATCCCTGCAGTGACTGGAATGCAGGCTCGTCTTGCATCTCCCAAGACGAAAGGGTGTCTGAATCCCCTGTGGAAAGCACAGAGAAAGACATAGTTCCCCACCTCATTGCGACAGGAGGCCTCAAATCCTTTGAAAACTCCAGAGGTATGCGGAGATCAGTGCCTCCAAAGGAGACGATGCCTGACTCCTCTTGAATCTTGATAGGAGACCCAGGATTCCTGTGGCACGTGGAAAGGGACACTTGGTCTCCCGTCTCAGCTGGAGAGGCGTCCCAATTGTCCTGCAAAGCCTCGAGGAGAATCCCGAGTTGTCCCTCGTAACTAGGCAGGAGTCCTGACATGGCTGAACACACACGTGTGTGGAAGGGCCATCCCCGTCGTAACTCGAGAATATACCCCAGGTTCCCGCCGCAACTCGAGAAAAACCATGAGACTTCCCCCTCGCCGCGAGATGAAGCCCGATTCCCCTGCACTGCGTGCAGAGCAATTCCGTGTTGCACATCACACATGAAAGGAGCCTTGATTTCCTTGATGGCACTCCAGAGAAACCCCAAGAACACTGTTTCAAGGCTAGAAGGATCCTGAGGTCACTGTAGCAACACGAAAGAGCTCCGTGGACCAAGAATCAACACGAGATGAGAGGTTAGTCCCTGGCTTCGACTCCAGAGGAATACCACCTTACCACAAGCACCTCAAGAGGAGGCTTCTCTCAGCTCTAGGTATGTGAGAGGGATCCTGAGTTTGCGGCCTCAAGTGGAATGGACACCGCGATGCCCTGACTCGAAATAAGGATATCCCTCCAGTGACTTGAATGCAGGCTCGTCTTGCATTTCCCAAGAAGAAAGGATGTCTGAATCCCCTGTGGAGACCACAGAGAAACACCTAGTTCCCCACCTCATCGCGACCGGAGGCCTCACATCCTTTGAAAACTCCAGAGGTATGCGGAGATCAGTGCCTCCAAAGGATACGATGCCTGACTCCTCGTGAAACTTGATAGGAGTCCCAGGATTCCTGTGGCACTTGGAAAGGGACACTTGGTCTCCCGCCTCAGCTGGAGAGGCGTCCCAATTGCCTTGCCAAGCCTCGAGGAGAATCCAGAGTTGTCCCTCGCAACTAGGCAGGAGTCCTGACGTCGCTGAAGAAACACGTGGGTGGAAGGGCCATCCCCGTCGTAACTCGAGAATATACCCCAGGTTCCCGCCGCAACTCGAGAAAAACCATGAGACTTCCCCCTCGCCGCGAGATGCGGCCCGATTCCCCTGCACTGCGTGCAGAGCAATTCCGTGTTGCACATCACACATGAAAGGAGCCTTGATTTCCTTGATGGCACTCCAGAGAAACCCCAAGAACACTGTTTCAAGGCTAGAGGGATCCTGAGGTCACTGTAGCAACACGAAAGAGCTCCGTGGGCCAAAAATCAACTCGAGATGAGAGGTTAGTCCCTGGCTTCGACTCCAGAGGAATACCACCTTACCACAAGCACCTCATGAGGAGGCTTCTCTCAGCTCTAGGTATGTGAGAGGGACCCTGAGTTTGCGGCCTCAAGTGGAATGGACACCGCGATGCCCTGACTCGAAATAAGGCCGGATATCCCTGCAGTGACTTGAATGCAGGCTCGTCTTGCATCTCCCAAGAAGAAAGGATGTCTGAATCCCCTGTGGAGACCACAGAGAAAGACCTAGTTCCCCACCTCATCGCGACCGGAGGCCTCACATCCTTTGAAAACTCCAGAGGTACGCGGAGATCAGTGCCTCCAAAGGAGACGATGCCTGACTCCTCGTGAAACTTGATAGGAGTCCCAGGATTCTTGTGGCACGTGGAAAGGGACCCTTGGTCTCCCGCCTCAGCTGGAGAGGCGTTCCAACTGCCCTGCCAAGCCTCGAGGAGAATCCCGAGTTGTCCTTCGCAACTAGGCAGGAGTCCTGACGAGGCTGAACAAACACGTGGGTGGAAGGGCCTTCCCCGTTGTAACTCGAAAATATACCCCAGGTTCCCGCCGCAACTCTAGAAAAACCATGAGACTTCCCCCTCGATGCGAGATGAGGCCCGATTCCCCTGTACTGCGTGCAGAGCAATTCCGTGTTGCACATCACACATGAAAGGAGCCTTGATTTCCTTGATGGCACTCCAGAGAAACCCCAAGAACACTGTTTCAAGGATAGAGGGATCCTGAGGTCACTGTAGCAACACGAAAGAACTCTGTGGACCAAAAATCAACTCGAAAAGAGAGGTTAGTCCCTGGATTCGTCTCCAGAGGAATACCACCTTACCACAAGCACCTCAAGAGGAGGCTTCTCTCAGCTCTAAGTATGTGAGAGGGACCCTGAGTTTGCGGCCTCAAGTGGAATGGACACCGCGATGCCCTGACTCGAAATAAGGCCGGATATCCCTGCAGTGACTTCAATGCAGGCTCCTCTTGCATCTCCCAGGACAAAAGGATGTCTGAATCCCCTGTGGAATGCACAGAGAAAGACTTAGTTTCCCACCTCATCGCGACCGATAACCTTACATCCTTTGAAAACTCCAGAGGTACGCGGAGATCAGTGCCTCCAAAGGAGACGATGCCTGACTCCTCGTGAAACTTGATAGGAGTCCCAGGATTCCTGTGGCACTTGGAAAGGGACCCTTGGTCTCCCGCCTCAGCTGGAGAGGCGTCCCAATTGCCCTGCCAAGCCTCGAGGAGAATCCAGAGTTGTCCCTCGCAACTAGGCAGGAGTCCTGACGTCGCTGAAGAAACACGTGGGTGGAAGGGCCATCCCCGTCGTAACTCGAGAATATACCCCAGGTTCCCGCCGCAACTCGAGAAAAACCATGAGACTTCCCCCTCGCTGCGAGATGAGGCCCGATTCCCCTGCACTGCGTGCAGAGCAATTCCGTGTTGCACATCACACATGAAAGGAGCCTTGATTTCCTTGATGGCACTCCAGAGAAACCCCAAGAACACTGTTTCAAGGATAGAGGGATTCTGAGGTCACTGTAGCAACACGATAGAACTCTGTGGACCAAAAATCAACTCGAAAAGAGAGGTTAGTCCCTGGCTTCGACTCCAGAGGAATACCACCTTACCACAAGCACCTCAAGAGGAGGCTTCTCTCAGCTCTAGGTATGTGAGAGGGACCCTGAGTTTGCGGCCTCAAGTGGAATGGACACCACGATGCCCTGACTTGAAATAAGGCCGGATATCCCTGCAGTGACTGGAATGCAGGCTCGTCTTGCATCTCCCAAGACGAAAGGGTGTCTGAATCCCCTGTGGAGACCACAGAGAAAGACGTAGTTCCCCACCTCATCGCGACAGGAGGCCTCAAATCCTTTGAAAACTCCAGAGGTATGCGGAGATCAGTGCCTCCAAAGGAGACGATGCCTGACTCCTCGTGAAACTTTATAGGAGACCCAGGATTCCTGTGGCACGTGGAAAGGGACCCTTGGTCTCCCGTCTCAGCTGGAGAGGCGTCCCAATTGCCCTGCAAAGCCTCGAGGAGAATCCCGAGTTGTCCCTCACAACTAGGCAGGAGTCCTGACATGGCTGATCACACACGTGTGTGGAAGGGCCATCCCCGTCGTAACTCGAGAATATACCCCAGGTTCCCGCCGCAACTCGAGAAAAACCATGAGACTTCCCCCTCGCCGCGAGATGAGGCCCGATTCCCCTGCACTGCGTGCAGAGCAATTCTGTGTTGCACATCACACATGAAAGGAGCCTTGATTTCCTTCATGGCACTCCAGAGAAACCCCAAGAACACTGTTTCAAGGCTAGAGGGATCCTGAGGTCACTGTAGCAACACGAAAGAGCTCCGTGGACCAAAAATCAACTCGAGATGAGAGGTTAGTCCCTGGCTTCGACTCCAGAGGAATACCACCTTACCACAAACACCTCAAGAGGAGGCTTCTCTCAGCTCTAGGTATGTGAGAGGGACCCTGAGTTTGCGGCCTCAAGTGCAATGGACACTGCGATGCCCTGACTTGAAATAAGGCCGGATATCCCTGCAGTGACTGGAATGCAGGCTCGTCTTGCATCTCCCAAGACGAAAGGGTGTCTGAATCCCCTGTGGAGACCACAGAGAAAGACGTAGTTCCCCACCTCATCACGACAGGAGGCCTCAAATCCTTTGAAAACTCCAGAGGTATGCGGAGATCAGTGCCTCCAAAGGAGACGATGCCTGACTCCTCGTGAAACTTGATAGGAGACCCAGGATTCCTGTGGCACGTGGAAAGGGACCCTTGGTCTCCCGTCTCAGCTGGAGAGGCGTCCCAATTGCCCTGCAAAGCCTCGAGGAGAATCCCGAGTTGTCCCTCACAACTAGGCAGGAGTCCTGACATGGCTGAACACACACGTGTGTGGAAGGGCCATCCCCGTCGTAACTCGAGAATATACCCCAGGTTCCCGCCGCAACTCGAGAAAAACCATGAGACTTCCCCCTCGCCGCGAGATGAGGCCCGATTCCCCTGAACTGCGTGCAGAGCAATTCCGTGTTGCACATCACACATGAAAGGAGCCTTGATTTCCTTGATGGCACTCCAGAGAAACCCCAAGAACACTGTTTCAAGGCTAGAGGGATCCTGAGGTCACTGTAGCAACACGAAAGAGCTCGGTGGACCAAGAATCAACACGAGATGAGAGGTTAGTCCCTGGCTTCGACTCCTGAGGAATACCACCTTACCACAAGCACCTCAAGAGGAGGCTTCTCTCAGCTCTAGGTATGTGAGAGGGACCCTGAGTTTG
Source organism: Cervus elaphus (assembly GCF_910594005.1). Classification (NCBI taxonomy): domain Eukaryota; kingdom Metazoa; phylum Chordata; class Mammalia; order Artiodactyla; family Cervidae; genus Cervus; species Cervus elaphus. The sequence goes on along the minus strand of NW_025316687.1, from coordinate 1,761,359 downwards.
CGGCCTCAAGTGGAATGGACACCGCGATGCCCTGACTCGAAATAAGGCCGGGTATCCCTGCAGTGACTTCAATGCAGGCTCCTCTTGCATCTCCCAGGACGAAAGGATGTCTGAATCCCCTGTGGAAAGCACAGAGAAAGACTTAGTTTCCCACCTCATCGCGACCGATAACCTTACATCCTTTGAAAACTCCAGAGGTACGCGGAGATCAGTGCCTCCAAAGGAGACGATGCCTGACTCCTCGTGAAACTTGATAGGAGTCCCAGGATTCCTGTGGCACTTGGAAAGGGACCCTTGATCTCCCGCCTCTGCTGGAGAGGTGTCCCAATTGCCCTGCCGAGCCTCGAGGAGAATCCAGAGTTGTCCCTCGCAACTAGGCAGGAGTCCTGACGTCGCTGAAGAAACACGTGGGTGGAAGGGCCATCCCCGTCGTAACTCGAGAATATACCCCAGGTTCCCGCCGCAACTCGAGAAAAACCATGAGACTTCCCCCTCGCTGCGAGATGAGGCCCGATTCCCCTGCACTGCGTGCAGAGCAATTCCGTGTTGCACATCACACATGAAAGGAGCCTTGATTTCCTTGATGGCACTCCAGAGAAACCCCAAGAACACTGTTTCAAGGATAGAGGGATTCTGAGGTCACTGTAGCAACAGGATAGAACTCTGTGGACCAAAAATCAACTCGAAAAAAGAGGTTAGTCCCTGTATTCGTCTCCAGAGGAATACCACCTTACCACAAGCACCTCAAGAGGAGGCTTCTCTCAACTCTAGGTATGTGAGAGGGACCCTGAGTTTGCGGCCTCAAGTGGAATGGACACCGCGATGCCCTGACTCGAAATAAGGCCGGATATCCCTGCAGTGACTTCAATGCAGGCTCGTCTTGCATCTCCCAGGACGAAAGGATGTCTGAATCCCCTGTGGAAAGCACAGAGAAAGACTTAGTTCCCCACCTCATCGCGACCGATAGCCTCACATCCGTTGAAAACTCCAGAGGTATGCGGAGATCAGTGCCTCCAAAGGAGACGATGCCTGACTCCTCGTGAAACTTGATAGGAGTCCCAGGATTCCTGTGGCACTTGGAAAGGGACACTTGGTCTCCCGCCTCAGCTGGAGAGGCGTCCCAATTGCCCTGCCAAGCCTCGAGGAGAATCCAGAGTTGTCCCTCGCAACTAGGCAGGAGTCCTGACGTCGCTGAAGAAACACGTGGGTGGAAGGGCCATCCCCGTCGTAACTCGAGAATATACCCCAGGTTCCCGCCGCAACTCGAGAAAAACCATGAGACTTCCCCCTCGCCGCGAGATGAGGCCCGATTCCCCTGCACTGCGTGCAGAGCAATTCGTGTTGCACATCACACATGAAAGGAGCCTTGATTTCCTTGATGGCACTCCAGAGAAACCCCAAGAACACTGTTTCAAGGCTGGAGGGATCCTGAGGTCACTGTAGCAACACGAAAGAGCTCCGTGGGCCAAAAATCAACTCGAGATGAGAGGTTAGTCCCTGGCTTCGACTCCAGAGGAATACCACCTTACCACAAGCACCTCAAGAGGAGGCTTCTCTCAGCTCTAGGTATGTGAGAGGGACCCTGAGTTTGCGGTCTCAAGTGGAATGGACACCGCGATGCCCTGACGCGAAATAAGGCTGGATATCCCTGCAGTGACTTGAATGCAGGCTCGTCTTGCATCTCCCAAGATGAAAGGATGTCTGAATCCCCTGTGGAGACCACAGAGAAATACCTAGTTCCCCACCTCATCGCGACCGGAGGCCTCACATCCTTTGAAAACTCCAGAGGTACGCAGAGATCAGTGCCTCCAAAGGAGACGATGCCTGACTCCTCGTGAAACTTGATTGGAGTCCCAGGATTCCTGTGGCACGTGGAAAGGGACCCTTGGTCTCCCGCCTCAGCTGGAGAGGCGTCCCAATTGCCTTGCCAAGCCTCGAGGAGAATCCCGAGTTGTGTCTCGCAACTAGGTAAGAGTCCTGACGTGGCTGAACAAACACGTGTGTGGAAGGGCCATCCCCGTCGTAACTCGAGAATATACCCCAGGTTCCCGCCGCAACTCGAGAAAAACCATGAGACTTCGCCCTCGCCGCGAGATGAGGCCCGATTCCCCTGAACTGCGTGCAGAGCAATTCCGTGTTGCACATCACACATGAAAGGAGCCTTGATTTCCTTCATGGCACTCCAGAGAAACCCCAAGAACAGTGTTTCAAGGCTAGAGGGATCCTGAGGTCACTGTAGCAACACGAAAGAGCTCCGTGGACCAAAAATCAACTCGAGATGAGAGGTTAGTCCCTGGCTTCGACTCCAGAGGAATACCACCTTACCACAAGCACCTCAAGAGGAGGCTTCTCTCAGCTCTAGGTATGTGAGAGGGACCCTGAGTTTGCGGCCTCAAGTGGAATGGACACCGCGATGCCCTGACTCGAAATAAGGCCGGATATCCCTGCAGTGACTGGAATGCAGGCTCGTCTTGCATCTCCCAAGACGAAAGGGTGTCTGAATCCCCTGTGGAGACCACAGAGAAAGACCTAGTTCCCCACCTCATCGCGACAGGAGGCCTCAAATCCTTTGAAAACTCCAGAGGTATGCGGAGATCAGTGCCTCCAAAGGAGACGATGCCTGACTCCTCGTGAAACTTGATAGGAGACCCAGGATTCCTCTGGCACGTGGAAAGGGACCCTTGGTCTCCCGTCTCAGCTGGAGAGGCGTCCCAATTGCCCTGCAAAGCCTCGAGGAGAATCCCGAGTTGTCCCTCACAACTAGGCAGGAATCCTGACATGGCTGAACACACACGTGTGTGGAAGGGCCATCCCCGTCGTAACTCGAGAATATACCCCAGGTTCCCGCCGCAACTCGAGAAAAACCATGAGACTTCCCCCTCGCCGCGAGATGAGGCCCGATTCCCCTGAACTGCGTGCAGAGCAATTCCGTGTTGCACATCACACATGAAAGGAGCCTTGATTTCCTTGATGGCACTCCAGAGAAACCCCAAGAACACTGTTTCAAGGCTAGAGGGATCCTGAGGTCACTGTAGCAACACGAAAGAGCTCCGTGGACCAAGAATCAACACGAGATGAGAGGTTAGTCCCTGGCTTCGACTCCTGAGAAATACCACCTTACCACAAGCACCTCAAGAGGAGGCTTCTCTCAGCTCTAGGTATGTGAGAGGGACCCTGAGTTTGCGGCCTCAAGTGGAATGGACACCATGATGCCCTGACGCGAAATAAGGCTGGATATCCCTGCAGTGACTTGAATGCAGGCTCGTCTTGCATCTCCCAAGATGAAAGGATGTCTGAATCCCCTGTGGAGACCACAGAGAAAGACCTAGTTCCCCACCTCATCGCGACCGGAGGCCTCACATCCTTTGAAAACTCCAGAGGTACGCGGAGATCAGTGCCTCCAAAGGAGACGATGCCTGACTCCTCGTGAAACTTGATAGGAGTCCCAGGATTCCTGTGGCACGTGGAAAGGGACCCTTGGTCTTCCGCCTCAGCTGGAGAGGCGTCCCAATTGCCTTGCCAAGCCTCGAGGAGAATCCCGAGTTGTGTCTCGCAACTAGGCAAGAGTCCTGACGTGGCTGAACAAACACGTGTGTGGAAGGGCCATCCCCGTCGTAACTCGAGAATATACCCCAGGTTCCCGCCGCAACTCGAGAAAAACCATGAGACGTCCCCCTCGCCGCGAGATGAGGCCCGATTCCCCTGCACTGCGTGCAGAGCAATTCCGTGTTGCACATCACACATGAAAGGAGCCTTGATTTCCTTCATGGCACTCCAGAGAAACCCCAAGAACACTGTTTCAAGGCTAGAGGGATTCTGAGGTCACTGTAGCAACACGAAAGAGCTCCGTGGACCAAAAATCAACTCGAGATGAGAGGTTAGTCCCTGGCTTCGACTCCAGAGGAATACCACCTTACCACAAGCACCTCAAGAGGAGGCTTCTCTCAGCTCTAGGTATGTGAGAGGGACCCTGAGTTTGCGGCCTCAAGTGGAATGGACACCGCGATGCCCTGACTCGAAATAAGGCCGGATATCCCTGCAGTGACTGGAATGCAGGCTCGTCTTGCATCTCCCAAGACGAAAGGGTGTCTGAATCCCCTGTGGAGACCACAGAGAAAGACATAGTTCTCCACCTCATCGCGACAAGAGGCCTCAAATCCTTTGAAAACTCCAGAGGTATGCGGAGATCAGTGCCTCCAAAGGAGACGATGCCTGACTCCTCCTGAAACTTGATAGGAGACCCAGGATTCTTGTGGCACGTGGAAAGGGACCCTTGGTCTCCCGTCTCAGCTGGAGAGGCGTCCCAATTGCCCTGCAAAGCCTCGAGGAGAATCCCGAGTTGTCCCTCGCAACTAGGCAGGAGTCCTGACATGGCTGAACACACACGTGTGTGGAAGGGCCATCCCCATCGTAACTCGAGAATATACCCCAGGTTCCCGCCGCAACTCGAGAAAAACCATGAGACTTCCCCCTCGCCGCGAGATGAAGCCCGATTCCCCTGCACTGCGTGCAGAGCAATTCCGTGTTGCACATCACACATGAAAGGAGCCTTGATTTCCTTGATAGCACTCCAGAGAAACCCCAAGAACACTGTTTCAAGGCTTGAGGGATCCTGAGGTCACTGTAGCAACACGAAAGAGCTCCGTGGACCAAGAATCAACACGAGATGAGAGGTTAGTCCCTGGCTTCGACTCCTGAGGAACACCACCTTACCACAAGCACCTCAAGAGGAGGCTTCTCTCAGCTCTAGGTATGTGAGAGGGATCCTGAGTTTGCGGCCTCAAGTGGAATGGACACCGCGATGCCCTGACTCGAAATAAGGCCGGATATCCCTCCAGTGACTTGAATGCAGGCTCGTCTTGCATCTCCCAAGAAGAAAGGATGTTTGAATCCCCTGTGGAGACCACAGAGAAACACCTAGTTCCCCACCTCATCGCGACCGGAGGCCTCACATCCTTTGAAAACTCCAGAGGTACGCGGAGATCAGTGCCTCCAAAGGAGACGATGCCTGACTCCTCGTGAAACTTGATAGGAGTCCCAGGATTCTTGTGGCACGTGGAAAGGGACCCTTGGTCTCCCGCCTCAGCTGGAGAGGCGTTCCAATTGCCCTGCCAAGCCTCGAGGAGAATCCCGAGTTGTCCCTCGCAACTAGGCAGGAGTCCTGACGTGGCTGAACAAACACGTGGGTGGAAGGGCCATCCCCGTTGTAACTCGAGAATATACCCCAGGTTCCCGCCGCAACTCGAGAAAAACCATGAGACTTCCCCCTCGATGCGAGATGAGGCCCGATTCCCCTGTACTGCGTGCAGAGCAATTCCGTCTTGCACATCACACATGAAAGGAGCCTTGATTTCCTTAATGGCACTCCAGAGAAACCCCAGGAACACTGTTTCAAGGATAGAGGGATCCTGAGGTCACTGTAGCAACACGAAAGAACTCTGTGGACCAAAAATCAACTCGAAAAGAGAGGTTAGTCCCTGGATTCGTCTCCAGAGGAATACCACCTTACCACAAGCACCTCAAGAGGAGGCTTCTCTCAGCTCTAGGTATGTGAGAGGGACCCTGAGTTTGCGGCCTCAAGTGGAATGGACACCGCGATGCCCTGACTCGAAATAAGGCCGGATATCCCTGCAGTGACTTCAATGCAGGCTCGTCTTGCATCTCCCAGGACGAAAGGATGTCTGAATCCCCTGTGGAAAGCACAGAGAAAGACTTAGTTCCCCACCTCATCGCGACCGATAGCCTCACATCCTTTGAAAACTCCAGAGGTATGCGGAGATCAGTGCCTCCAAAGGAGACGATGCTTGACTCCTCGTGAAACTTGATAGGAGTCCCAGGATTCCTGTGGCACTTGGAAAGGGACACTTGGTCTCCCGCCTCAGCTGGAGAGGCGTCCCAATTGCCCTTCCAAGCCTCGAGGAGAATCCAGAGTTGTCCCTCGCAACTAGGCAGGAGTCCTGACGTCGCTGAAGAAACACGTGGGTGGAAGGGCCATCCCCGTCGTAACTCGAGAATATACCCCAGGTTCCCGCCGCAACTCGAGAAAAACCATGAGACTTCCCCCTCGCCGCGAGATGAGGCCCGATTCCCCTGAACTGCGTGCAGAGCAATTCCGTGTTGCACATCACACATGAAAGGAGCCTTGATTTCCTTGATGGCACTCCAGAGAAACCCCAAGAACACTGTTTCAAGGCTAGAGGGATCCTGAGGTCACTGTAGCAACACAAAAGAGCTCCGTGGGCCAAAAATCAACTCGAGATGAGAGGTTAGTCCCTGGCTTCGACTCCAGAGGAATACCACCTTACCACAAGCACAAGAGGAGGCTTCTCTCAGCTCTAGGTATGTGAGAGGGACCCTGAGTTTGCGGCCTCAAGTGGAATGGACACCGCGATGCCCTGACGCGAAATAAGGCTGGATATCCCTGCAGTGACTTGAATGCAGGCTCGTCTTGCATCTCCCAAGAAGAAAGGATGTCTGAATCCCCTGTGGAGACCACAGAGAAACACCTAGTTCCCCACCTCATCGCGACCGGAGGCCTCACATCCTTTGAAAACTCCAGAGGGACGCGGAGATCAGTGCCTCCAAAGGAGACGATGCCTGACTCCTCGTGAAACTTGATAGGAGTCCCAGGATACCTGTGGCACGTGGAAAGGGACCCTTGGTCTCCCGCCTCAGCTGGAGAGGCGTCCCAATTGCCTTGCCAAGCCTCGAGGAGAATCCCGAGTTGTGTCTCGCAACTAGGCAAGAGTCCTGACGTGGCTGAACAAACACGTGAGTGGAAGGGCCATCCCCGTCGTAACTCGAGAATATACCCCAGGTTCCCGCCGCAACTCGAGAAAAACCATGAGACTTCCCCCTCGCCGCGAGATGAGGCCCGATTCCCCTGCACTGCGTGCAGAGCAATTCTGTGTTGCACATCACACATGAAAGGAGCCTTGATTTCCTTCATGGCACTCCAGAGAAACCCCAAGAACACTGTTTCAAGGCTAGAGGGATCCTGAGGTCACTGTAGCAACACGAAAGAGCTCCGTGGACCAAAAATCAACTCGAGATGAGAGGTTAGTCCCTGGCTTCGACTCCAGAGGAATACCACCTTACCACAAACACCTCAAGAGGAGGCTTCTCTCAGCTCTAGGTATGTGAGAGGGACCCTGAGTTTGCGGCCTCAAGTGCAATGGACACCGCGATGCCCTGACTTGAAATAAGGCCGGATATCCCTGCAGTGACTGGAATGCAGGCTCGTCTTGCATCTCCCAAGACGAAAGGGTGTCTGAATCCCCTGTGGAGACCACAGAGAAAGACCTAGTTCCCCACCTCATCGCGACAGGAGGCCTCAAATCCTTTGAAAACTCCAGAGGTATGCGGAGATCAGTGCCTCCAAAGGAGACGATGCCTGACTCCTCGTGAAACTTGATAGGAGACCCAGGATTCCTGTGCAACGTGGAAAGGGACCCTTGGTCTCCCGTCTCAGCTGGAGAGGCGTCCCAATTGCCCTGCAAAGCCTCGAGGAGAATCCCGAGTTGTGTCTCGCAACTAGGCAAGAGTCCTGACGTGGCTGAACAAACACGTGTGTGGAAGGGCCATCCCCGTCGTAACTCGAGAATATACCCCAGGTTCCCGCCGCAACTCGAGAAAAACCATGAGACTTCCCCCTCGCCGCGAGATGAGGCCCGATTCCCCTGCACTGCGTGCAGAGCAATTCCGTGTTGCACATCACACATGAAAGGAGCCTTGATTTCCTTGATGGCACTCCAGAGAAACCCCAAGAACACTGTTTCAAGGCTAGAGGGATCCTGAGGTCACTGTAGCAACACGAAAGAGCTCCGTGGACCAAGAATCAACACGAGATGAGAGGTTAGTCCCTGGCTTCGACTCCTGAGGAATACCACCTTACCACAAGCACCTCAAGAGGAGGCTTCTCTCAGCTCTAGGTATGTGAGAGGGACCCTGAGTTTGCGGCCTCAAGTGGAATGGACACCGCGATGCCCTGACGCGAAATAAGGCTGGATATCCCTGCAGTGACTTGAATGCAGGCTCGTCTTGCATCTCCCAAGATGAAAGGATGTCTGAATCCCCTGTGGAGACCACAGAGAAAGACCTAGTTCCCCACCTCATCGCGACCGGAGGCCTCACATCCTTTGAAAACTCCAGAGGTACGCGGAGATCAGTGCCTCCAAAGGAGACGATGCCTGACTCCTCGTGAAACTTGATAGGAGTCCCAGGATTCCTGTGGCACGTGGAAAGGGACCCTTGGTCTCCCGTCTCAGCTGGAGAGGCGTCCCAATTGCCTTGCCAAGCCTCGAGGAGAATCCCGAGTTGTGTCTCGCAACTAGGCAAGAGTCCTGACGTGGCTGAACAAACACGTGTGTGGAAGGGCCATCCCCGTCGTAACTCGAGAATATACCCCAGGTTCCCGCCGCAACTCGAGACAAACCATGAGACTTCCCCCTCGCCGCGAGATGAGGCCCGATTCCCCTGCACTGCGTGCAGAGCAATTCCGTGTTGCACATCACACATGAAAGGAGCCTTGATTTCCTTCATGGCACTCCAGAGAAACCCCAAGAACACTGTTTCAAGGCTAGAGGGATCCTGAGGTCACTGTAGCAACACGAAAGAGCTCCGTGGACCAAAAATCAACTCGAGATGAGAGGTTAGTCCCTGGCTTCGACTCCAGAGGAATACCACCTTACCACAAGCACCTCAAGAGGAGGCTTCTCTCAGCTCTAGGTATGTGAGAGGGACCCTGAGTTTGCGGCCTCAAGTGGAATGGACACCGCGATGCCCTGACTCGAAATAAGGCCGGAAATCCCTGCAGTGACTGGAATGCAGGCTCGTCTTGCATCTCCCAAGACGAAAGGGTGTCTGAATCCCCTGTGGAGACCACAGAGAAAGACCTAGTTCCCCACCTCATCGCGACAAGAGGCCTCAAATCCTTTGAAAACTCCAGAGGTATGCGGAGATCAGTGCCTCCAAAGGAGACGATGCCTGACTCCTCCTGAAACTTGATAGGAGACCCAGGATTCTTGTGGCACGTGGAAAGGGACCCTTGGTCTCCCGTCTCAGCTGGAGAGGCGTCCGAATTGCCCTGCAAAGCCTCGAGGAGAATCCCGAGTTGTCCCTCGCAACTAGGCAGGAGTCCTGACATGGCTGAACACACACGTGTGTGGAAGGGCCATCCCCATCGTAACTCGAGAATATACCCCAGGTTCCCGCCGCAACTCGAGAAAAACCATGAGACTTCCCCCTCGCCGCGAGATGAAGCCCAATTCCCCTGCACTGCGTGCAGAGCAATTCCGTGTTGCACATCACACATGAAAGGAGCCTTGATTTCCTTGATGGCACTCCAGAGAAACCCCAAGAACACTGTTTCAAGGCTAGAGGGATCCTGAGGTCACTGTAGCAACACGAAAGAGCTCCGTGGACCACGAATCAACACGAGATGAGAGGTTAGTCCCTGGCTTCGACACCTGAGGAACACCACCTTACCACAAGCACCTCAAGAGGAGGCTTCTCTCAGCTCTAGGTATGTGAGAGGGATCCTGAGTTTGCGGCCTCAAGTGGAATGGACACCGCGATGCCCTGACTCGAAATAAGGCCGGATATCCCTCCAGTGACTTGAATGCAGGCTCGTCTTGCATCTCCCAAGAAGAAAGGATGTTTGAATCCCCTGTGGAGACCACAGAGAAAGACCTAGTTCCCCACCTCATCGCGACCGGAGGCCTCACATCCTTTGAAAACTCCAGAGGTACGCGGAGATCAGTGCCTCCAAAGGAGACGATGCCTGACTCCTCGTGAAACTTGATAGGAGTCCCAGGATTCTTGTGGCACGTGGAAAGGGACCCTTGGTCTCCCGCCTCAGCTGGAGAGGCTTTCCAATTGCCCTGCCAAGCCTCGAGGAGAATCCCGAGTTGCCCCTCGCAACTAGGCAGGAGTCCTGACGTGGCTGAACAAACACGTGGGTGGAAGGGCCATCCCCGTTGTAACTCGAGAATATACCCCAGGTTCCCGCCGCAACTCGAGAAAAACCATGAGACTTCCCCCTCGATGCGAGATGAGGCCCGATTCCCCTGTACTGCGTGCAGAGCAATTCCGTCTTGCACATCACACATGAAAGGAGCCTTGATTTCCTTAATGGCACTCCAGAGAAACCCCAGGAACACTGTTTCAAGGATAGAGGGATCCTGAGGTCACTGTAGCAACACGAAAGAACTCTGTGGACCAAAAATCAACTCGAAAAGAGAGGTTAGTCCCTGGATTCGTCTCCAGAGGAATACCACCTTACCACAAGCACCTCAAGAGGAGGCTTCTCTCAGCTCTAGGTATGTGAGAGGTTCCCTGAGTTTGCGGCCTCAAGTGGAATGGACACCGCGATGCCCTGACTCGAAATAAGGCCGGATATCCCTGCAGTGACTTCAATGCAGGCTCGTCTTGCATCTCCCAGGACGAAAGGATGTCTGAATCCCCTGTGGAAAGCACAGAGAAAGACTTAGTTCCCCACCTCATCGCGACCGATAGCCTCACATCCTTTGAAAACTCCAGAGGTATGCGGAGATCAGTGCCTCCAAAGGAGACGATGCTTGACTCCTCGTGAAACTTGATAGGAGTCCCAGGATTCCTGTGGCACTTGGAAAGGGACACTTGGTCTCCCGCCTCAGCTGGAGAGGCGTCCCAATTGCCCTGCCAAGCCTCGAGGAGAATCCAGAGTTGTCCCTCGCAACTAGGCAGGAGTCCTGACGTCGCTGAAGAAACACGTGGGTGGAAGGGCCATCCCCGTCGTAACTCGAGAATATACCCCAGGTTCCCGCCGCAACTCGAGAAAAACCATGAGACTTCCCCCTCGCCGCGAGATGAGGCCCGATTCCCCTGAACTGCGTGCAGAGCAATTCCGTGTTGCACATCACACATGAAAGGAGCCTTGATTTCCTTGATGGCACTCCAGAGAAACCCCAAGAACACTGTTTCAAGGCTAGAGGGATCCTGAGGTCACTGTAGCAACACGAAAGAGCTCCGTGGACCAAAAATCAACTCGAGATGAGAGGTTAGTCCCTGGCTTCGACTCCAGAGGAATACCACCTTACCAAAAACACCTCAAGAGGAGGCTTCTCTCAGCTCTAGGTATGTGAGAGGGACCCTGAGTTTGCGGCCTCAAGTGCAATGGACACCGCGATGCCCTGACTTGAAATAAGGCCGGATATCCCTGCAGTGACTGGAATGCAGGCTCGTCTTGCATCTCCCAAGACGAAAGGGTGTCTGAATCCCCTGTGGAGACCACAGAGAAAGACCTAGTTCCCCACCTCATCGCGACAGGAGGCCTCAAATCCTTTGAAAACTCCAGAGGTATGCGGAGATCAGTGCCTCCAAAGGAGACGATGCCTGACTCCTCGTGAAACTTGATAGGAGACCCAGGATTCCTGTGGCACGTGGAAAGGGACCCTTGGTCTCCCGTCTCAGCTGGAGAGGGGTCCCAATTGCCCTGCAAAGCCTCGAGGAGAATCCCGAGTTGTCCCTCACAACTAGGCAGGAGTCCTGACATGGCTGAACACACACGTGTGTGGAAGGGCCATCCCCGTCGTAACTCGAGAATATACCCCAGGTTCCCGCCGCAACTCGAGAAAAACCATGAGACTTCCCCCTCGCCGCGAGATGAGGCCCGATTCCCCTGCACTGCGTGCAGAGCAATTCTGTGTTGCACATCACACATGAAAGGAGCCTTGATTTCCTTCATGGCACTCCAGAGAAACCCCAAGAACACTGTTTCAAGGCTAGAGGGATCCTGAGGTCACTGTAGCAACACGAAAGAGCTCCGTGGACCAAAAATCAACTCGAGATGAGAGGTTAGTCCCTGGCTTCGACTCCAGAGGAATACCACCTTACCACAAACACCTCAAGAGGAGGCTTCTCTCAGCTCTAGGTATGTGAGAGGGACCCTGAGTTTGCGGCCTCAAGTGCAATGGACACCGCGATGCCCTGACTTGAAATAAGGCCGGATATCCCTGCAGTGACTGGAATGCAGGCTCGTCTTGCATCTCCCAAGACGAAAGGGTGTCTGAATCCCCTGTGGAGACCACAGAGAAAGACCTAGTTCCCCACCTCATCGCGACAGGAGGCCTCAAATCCTTTGAAAACTCCAGAGGTATGCGGAGATCAGTGCCTCCAAAGGAGACGATGCCTGACTCCTCGTGAAACTTGATAGGAGACCCAGGATTCCTGTGGCACGTGGAAAGGGACCCTTGGTCTCCCGTCTCAGCTGGAGAGGCGTCCCAATTGCCCTGCAAAGCCTCGAGGAGAATCCCGAGTTGTCCCTCACAACTAGGCAGGAGTCCTGACATGGCTGAACACACACGTGTGTGGAAGGGCCATCCCCGTCGTAACTCGAGAATATACCCCAGGTTCCCGCCGCAACTCGAGAAAAACCATGAGACTTCCCCCTCGCCGCGAGATGAGGCCCGATTCCCCTGCACTGCGTGCAGAGCAATTCCGTGTTGCACATCACACATGAAAGGAGCCTTGATTTCCTTGATGGCACTCCAGAGAAACCCCAAGAACACTGTTTCAAGGCTAGAGGGATCCTGAGGTCACTGTAGCAACACGAAAGAGCTCCGTGGACCAAGAATCAACACGAGATGAGAGGTTAGTCCCTGGCTTCGACTCCTGAGGAATACCACCTTACCACAAGCACCTCAAGAGGAGGCTTCTCTCAGCTCTAGGTATGTGAGAGGGACCCTGAGTTTGCGGCCTCAAGTGGAATGGACACCGCGATGCCCTGACGCGAAATAAGGCTGGATATCCCTGCAGTGACTTGAATGCAGGCTCGTCTTGTATCTCCCAAGAAGAAAGGATGTCTGAATCCCCTGTGGAGACCACAGAGAAACACCTAGTTCCCCACCTCATTGCGACCGGAGGCCTCACATCCTTTGAAAACTCCAGAGGTACGCGGAGATCAGTGCCTCCAAAGGAGACGATGCCTGACTCCTCGTGAAACTTGATTGGAGACCCAGGATTCCTGTGGCACGTGGAAAGTTACCCTTGGTCTCCCGCCTCAGCTGGAGAGGCGTCCCAATTGCCTTGCCAAGCCTGAAGGAGAATCCCGAGTTGTGTCCCGCAACTAGGCAAGAGTCCTGACGTGGCTGAACAAACACGTGTGTGGAAGGGCCATCCCCGTCGTAACTCGAGAATATACCCCAGGTTCCCGCCGCAACTCGAGAAAAACCATGAGACTTCCCCCTCGCCGCGAGATGAGGCCCGATTCCCCTGCACTGCGTGCAGAGCAATTCCGTGTTGCACATCACACATGAAAGGAGCCTTGATTTCCTTCATGGCACTCCAGAGAAACCCCAAGAACACTGTTTCAAGGATAGAGGGATCCTGAGGTCACTGTAGCAACACGAAAGAGCTCCGTGGACCAAAAATCAACTCGAGATGAGAGGTTAGTCCCTGGCTTCGACTCCAGAGGAATACCACCTTACCACAAGCACCTCAAGAGGAGGCTTCTCTCAGCTCTAGGTATGTGAGAGGGACCCTGAGTTTGCGGCCTCAAGTGGAATGGACACCGCGATGCCCTGACTCGAAATAAGGCCGGATATCCCTGCAGTGACTGGAATGCAGGCTCGTCTTGCATCTCCCAAGACGAAAGGGTGTCTGAATCCCCTGTGGAGACCACAGAGAAAGACATAGTTCCCCACCTCATCGCGACAGGAGGCCTCAAATCCTTTGAAAACTCCAGAGGTATGCGGAGATCAGTGCCTCCAAAGGAGACGATGCCTGACTCCTCGTGAAACTTGATAGGAGACCCAGGATTCCTGTGGCACGTGGAAAGGGACCCTTGGTCTCCCGTCTCAGCTGGAGAGGCGTCCCAATTGCCCTGCAAAGCCTCGAGGAGAATCCCGAGTTGTCCCTCACAACTAGGCAGGAGTCCTGACATGGCTGAACACACACGTGTGTGGAAGGGCCATCCCCGTCGTAACTCGAGAATATACCCCAGGTTCCCGCCGCAACTCGAGAAAAACCATGAGACTTCCCCCTCGCCGCGAGATGAGGCCCGATTCCCCTGAACTGCGTGCAGAGCAATTCCGTGTTGCACATCACACATGAAAGGAGCCTTGATTTCCTTGACGGCACTCCAGAGAAACCCCAAGAACACTGTTTCAAGGCTAGAGGGATCCTGAGGTCACTGTAGCAACATGAAAGAGCTCCGTGGACCAAAAATCAACTCGAGATGAGAGGTTAGTCCCTGGCTTCGACTCCAGAGGAATACCACCTTACCACAAGCACCTCAAGAGGAGGCTTCTCTCAGCTCTAGGTATGTGAGAGGGACCCTGAGTTTGCGGCCTCAAGTGCAATGGACACCGCGATGCCCTGACTCGAAATAAGGCCGGATATCCCTGCAGTGACTGGAATGCAGGCTCGTCTTGCATCTCCCAAGACGAAAGGGTGTCTGAATCCCCTGTGGAGACCACAGAGAAAGACATAGTTCCCCACCTCATCGCGACCGGAGGCCTCACATCCTTTGAAAACTCCAGAGGTACGCGGAGATCAGTGCCTCCAAAGGAGACGATGCCTGACTCCTCGTGAAACTTGATAGGAGACCCAGGATTCCTGTGGCACGTGGAAAGGGACCCTTGGTCTCCCGCCTCAGCTGGAGAGGCGTCCCAATTGCCTTGCCAAGCCTCGAGGAGAATCCCGAGTTGTGTCTCGCAACTAGGCAGGAGTCCTGACATGGCTGAACACACACGTGAGTGGAAGGGCCATCCCCGTCGTAACTCGAGAATATACCCCAGGTTCCCGCCGCAACTCGAGAAAAACCATGAGACTTCCCCCTCGCCGCGAGATGAGGCCCGATTCCCCTGCACTGCGTGCAGAGCAATTCTGTGTTGCACATCACACATGAAAGGAGCCTTGATTTCCTTCATGGCACTCCAGAGAAAACCCAAGAACACTGTTTCAAGGCTAGAGGGATCCTGAGGTCACTGTAGCAACACGAAAGAGCTCCGTGGACCAAAAATCAACTCGAGATGAGAGGTTAGTCCCTGGCTTCGACTCCAGAGGAATACCACCTTACCACAAACACCTCAAGAGGAGGCTTCTCTCAGCTCTAGGTATGTGAGAGGGACCCTGAGTTTGCGGCCTCAAGTGGAATGGACACCGCGATGCCCTGACTCGAAATAAGGCCGGATATCCCTGCAGTGACTGGAATGCAGGCTCGTCTTGCATCTCCCAAGACGAAAGGGTGTCTGAATCCCCTGTGGAGACCACAGAGAAACACCTAGTTCTCCACCTCATCGCGACCGGAGGCCTCACATCCTTTGAAAACTCCAGAGGTACGTGGAGATCAGTGCCTCCAAAGGAGACGATGCCTGACTCCTCGTGAAACTTGATAGGAGTCCCAGGATTCTTGTGGCACGTGGAAAGGGACCCTTGGTCTCCCGCCTCAGCTGGAGAGGCGTCCCAATTGCCCTGCCAAGCCTCGAGGAGAATCCCGAGTTGTCCCTCGCAACTAGGCAGGAGTCCTGACGTGGCTGAACAAACACGTGGGTGGAAGGGCCATCCCCGTCGTAACTGGAGAATATACCCCAGGTTCCCGCCGCAACTCGAGAAAAACCATGAGACTTCCCCCTCGCCGCGAGATGAGGCCCGATTCCCCTGTACTGCGTGCAGAGCAATTCCGTGTTGCACATCACACATGAAAGGAGCCTTGATTTCCTTCATGGCACTCCAGAGAAACCCCAAGAACACTGTTTCAAGGCTAGAGGGATCCTGAGGTCACTGTAGCAACACGAAAGAGCTCCGTGGACCAAAAATCAACTCGAGATGAGAGGTTAGTCCCTGGCTTCGACTCCAGAGGAATACCACCTTACCACAAACACCTCAAGAGGAGGCTTCTCTCAGCTCTATGTATGTGAGAGGGAACCTGAGTTTGCGGCCTCAAGTGCAATGGACACCGCGATGCCCTGACTTGAAATAAGGCCGGATATCCCTGCAGTGACTGGAATGCAGGCTCGTCTTGCATCTCCCAAGACGAAAGGGTGTCTGAATCCCCTGTGGAGACCACAGAGAAAGACCTAGTTCCCCACCTCATCGCGACAGGAGGCCTCAAATCCTTTGAAAACTCCAGAGGTATGCGGAGATCAGTGCCTCCAAAGGAGACGATGCCTGACTCCTCGTGAAACTTGATAGGAGACCCAGGATTCCTGTGGCACGTGGAAAGGGACCCTTGGTCTCCCGTCTCAGCTGGAGAGGCGTCCCAATTGCCCTGCAAAGCCTCGAGGAGAATCCCGAGTTGTCCCTCACAACTAGGCAGGAGTCCTGACATGGCTGAACACACACGTGTGTGGAAGGGCCATCCCCGTCGTAACTCGAGAATATACCCCAGGTTCCCGCCGCAACTCGAGAAAAACCATGAGACTTCCCCCTCGCCGCGAGATGAGGCCCGATTCCCCTGCACTGCGTGCAGAGCAATTCTGTGTTGCACATCACACATGAAAGGAGCCTTGATTTCCTTGATGGCACTCCAGAGAAACCCCAAGAACACTGTTTCAAGGCTAGAGGGATCCTGAGGTAACTGTAGCAACACGAAAGAGCTCCGTGGACCAAAAATCAACTCGAGATGAGAGGTTAGTCCCTGGCTTCGACTCCAGAGGAATACCACCTTACCACAAACACCTCAAGAGGAGGCTTCTCTCAGCTCTAGGTATGTGAGAGGGACCCTGAGTTGGCGGCCTCAAGTGCAATGGACACCGCGATGCCCTGACTTGAAATAAGGCCGGATATCCCTGCAGTGACTCGAATGCAGGCTCGTCTTGCATCTCCCAAGACGAAAGGGTGTCTGAATCCCCTGTGGAGACCACAGAGAAAGACCTAGTTCCCCACCTCATCGCGACAGGAGGCCTCAAATCCTTTGAAAACTCCAGAGGTATGCGGAGATCAGTGCCTCCAAAGGAGACGATGCCTGACTCCTCGTGAAACTTGATAGGAGACCCAGGATTCCTGTGGCACGTGGAAAGGGACCCTTGGTCTCCCGTCTCAGCTGGAGAGGCGTCCCAATTGCCCTGCAAAGCCTCGAGGAGAATCCCGAGTTGTCCCTCACAACTAGGCAGGAGTCCTGACATGGCTGAACACACACGTGTGTGGAAGGGCCATCCCCGTCGTAACTCGAGAATATACCCCAGGTTCCCGCCGCAACTCGAGAAAAACCATGAGACTTCCCCCTCGCCGCGAGATGAGGCCCGATTCCCCTGAACTGCGTGCAGAGCAATTCCGTGTTGCACATCACACATGAAAGGAGCCTTGATTTCCTTGATGGCACTCCAGAGAAACCCCAAGAACACTGTTTCAAGGCTAGAGGGATCCTGAGGTCACTGTAACAACACGAAAGAGCTCCGTGGACCAAGAATCAACACGAGATGAGAGGTTAGTCCCTGGCTTCGACTCCTGAGGAATACCACCTTACCACAAGCACCTCAAGAGGAGGCTTCTCTCAGCTCTAGGTATGTGAGAGGGACCCTGAGTTTGCGGCCTCAAGTGGAATGGACACCGCGATGCCCTGACGCGAAATAAGGCTGGATATCCCTGCAGTGACTTGAATGCAGGCTCGTCTTGCATCTCCCAAGATGAAAGGATGTCTGAATCCCCTGTGGAGACCACAGAGAAAGACCTAGTTCCCCACCTCATCGCGACAGGAGGCCTCAAATCCTTTGAAAACTCCAGAGGTACGCGGAGATCAGTGCCTCCAAAGGAGACGATGCCTGACTCCTCGTGAAACTTGATTGGAGTCCCAGGATTCCTGTGGCACGTGGAAAGGGACCCTTGGTCTCCCGCCTCAGCTGGAGAGGCGTCCCAATTGCCTTGCCAAGCCTCGAGGAGAATCCCGAGTTGTGTCTCGCAACTAGGCAAGAGTCCTGACGTGGCTGAACAAACACATGTGTGGAAGGGCCATCCCCGTCGTAACTCGAGAATATACCCCAGGTTCCCGCCGCAACTCGAGAAAAACCATGAGACTTCCCCCTCGATGCGAGATGAGGCCCGATTCCCCTGTACTGCGTGCAGAGCAACTCCGTCTTGCACAACACACATGAAAGGAGCCTTGATTTCCTTAATGGCACTCCAGAGAAACCCCAGGAACACTGTTTCAAGGCTAGAGGGATCCTGAGGTCACTGTAGCAACACGAAAGAACTCTGTGGACCAAAAATCAACTCGAAAAGAGAGGTTAGTCCCTGGATTTGTCTCCAGAGGAATACCACCTTACCACAAGCACCTCAAGAGGAGGCTTCTCTCAGCTCTAGGTATGTGAGAGGGACCCTGAGTTTGCGGCCTCAAGTGGAATGGACACCGCGATGCCCTGACTCGAAATAAGGCCGGATATCCCTGCAGTGACTTCAATGCAGGCTCGTCTTGCATCTCCCAGGACGAAAGGATGTCTGAATCCCCTGTGGAAAGCACAGAGAAAGACTTAGTTCCCCACCTCATCGCGACCGATAGCCTCACATCCTTTGAAAATTCCAGAGGTATGCGGAGATCAGTGCCTCCAAAGGAGACGATGCTTGACTCCTCGTGAAACTTGATAGGAGTCCCAGGATTCCTGTGGCACTTGGAAAGGGACACTTGGTCTCCCGCCTCAGCTGGAGAGGCGTCCCAATTGCCCTGCCAAGCCTCGAGGAGAATCCAGAGTTGTCCCTCGCAACTAGGCAGGAGTCCTGACGTCGCTGAAGAAACACGTGGGTGGAAGGGCCATCCCCGTCGTAACTCGAGAATATACCCCAGGTTCCCGCCGCAACTCGAGAAAAACCATGAGACTTCCCCCTCGCCGCGAGATGAGGCCCGATTCCCCTGCACTGCGTGCAGAGCAATTCCGTGTTGCACATCACACATGAAAGGAGCCTTGATTTCCTTGATGGCACTCCAGAGAAACCCCAAGAACACTGTTTCAAGGCTAGAGGGATCCTGAGGTCACTGTAGCAACACGAAAGAGCTCCGTGGGCCAAAAATCAACTCGAGATGAGAGGTTAGTCCCTGGCTTCGACTCCAGAGGAATACCACCTTACCACAAGCACCTCAAGAGGAGGCTTCTCTCAGCTCTAGGTATGTGAGAGGGACCCTGAGTTTGCGGCCTCAAGTGGAATGGACACCGCGATGCCCTGACGCGAAATAAGGCTGGATATCCCTGCAGTGACTTGAATGCAGGCTCGTCTTGCATCTCCCAAGATGAAAGGATGTCTGAATCCCCTGTGGAGACCACAGAGAAAGACCTAGTTCCCCACCTCATCGCGACCGGAGGCCTCACATCCTTTGAAAACTCCAGAGGTACGCGGAGATCAGTGCCTCCAAAGGAGACGATGCCTGACTCCTCGTGAAACTTGATAGGAGTCCCAGGATTCCTGTGGCACGTGGAAAGGGACCCTTGGTCTCCCGCCTCAGCTGGAGAGGCGTCCCAATTGCCTTGCCAAGCCTCGAGGAGAATACCGAGTTGTGTCTCGCAACTAGGCAAGAGTCCTGACGTGGCTGAACAAACACGTGTGTGGAAGGGCCATCCCCGTCGTAACTCGAGAATATACCCCAGGTTCCCGCCGCAACTCGAGAAAAACCATGAGACTTCCCCCTCGCCGCGAGATGAGGCCCGATTCCCCTGCACTGCGTGCAGAGCAATTCCGTGTTGCACATCACACATGAAAGGAGCCTTGATTTCCTTGATGGCACTCCAGAGAAACCCCAAGAACACTGTTTCAAGGCTAGAGGGATCCTGAGGTCACTGTAGCAACACGAAAGAGCTCCGTGGACCAAAAATCAACTCGAGATGAGAGGTTAGTCCCTGGCTTCGACTCCAGAGGAATACCACCTTACCACAAGCACCTCAAGAGGAGGCTTCTCTCAGCTCTAGGTATGTGAGAGGGACCCTGAGTTTGCGGCCTCAAGTGGAATGGACACCGTGATGCCCTGACTCGAAATAAGGCCGGATATCCCTGCAGTGACTGGAATGCAGGCTCGTCTTGCATCTCCCAAGACGAAAGGGTGTCTGAATCCCCTGTGGAGACCACAGAGAAAGACCTAGTTCCCCACCTCATCGCGACAGGAGGCCTCAAATCCTTTGAAAACTCCAGAGGTATGCGGAGATCAGTGCCTCCAAAGGAGACGATGCCTGACTCCTCCTGAAACTTGATAGGAGACCCAGGATTCCTGTGGCACGTGGAAAGGGACCCTTGGTCTCCCGTCTCAGCTGGAGAGGCGTCCCAATTGCCCTGCAAAGCCTCGAGGAGAATCCCGAGTTGTCCCTCGCAACTAGGCAGGAGTCCTGACATGGCTGAACACACACGTGTGTGGAAGGGCCATCCCCGTCGTAACTCGAGAATATACCCCAGGTTCCCGCCGCAACTCGAGAAAAACCTTGAGACTTCCCCCTCGCCGCGAGATGAAGCCCGATTCCCCTGCACTGCGTGCAGAGCAATTCCGTGTTGCACATCACACATGAAAGGAGCCTTGATTTCCTTGATGGCACTCCAGAGAAACCCCAAGAACACTGTTTCAAGGCTAGAGGTATCCTGAGGTCACTGTAGCAACACGAAAGAGCTCCGTGGACCAAGAATCAACACGAGATGAGAGGTTAGTCCCTGGCTTCGACTCCTGAGGAATACCACCTTACCACAAGCACCTCAAGAGGAGGCTTCTCTCAGCTCTAGGTATGTGAGAGGGATCCTGAGTTTGCGGCCTCAAGTGGAATGGACACCGCGATGCCCTGACTCGAAATAAGGCCGGATATCCCTCCAGTGACTTGAATGCAGGCTCGTCTTGCATCTCCCAAGAAGAAAGGATGTTTGAATCCCCTGTGGAGACCACAGAGAAACACCTAGTTCCCCACCTCATTGCGACCGGAGGCCTCACATCCTTTGAAAACTCCAGAGGTACGCGGAGATCAGTGCCTCCAAAGGAGACGATGCCTGACTCCTCGTGAAACTTGATAGGAGTCCCAGGATTCTTGTGGCACGTGGAAAGGGACCCTTGGTCTCCCGCCTCAGCTGGAGAGGCGTTCCAATTGCCCTGCCAAGCCTCGAGGAGAATCCCGAGTTGCCCCTCGCAACTAGGCAGGAGTCCTGAAGTGGCTGAACAAACACGTGGGTAGAAGGTCCATCCCCGTTGTAACTCGAGAATATACCCCAGGTTCCCGCCGCAACTCGAGAAAAACCATGAGACTTCCCCCTCGATGCGAGATGAGGCCCGATTCCCCTGTACTGCGTGCAGAGCAATTCCGTCTTGCACATCACACATGAAAGGAGCCTTGATTTCCTTAATGGCACTCCAGTGAAACCCCAGGAACACTGTTTCAAGGATAGAGGGATCCTGAGGTCACTGTAGCAACACGAAAGAACTCTGTGGACCAAAAATCAACTCGAAAAGAGAGGTTAGTCCCTGGATTCGTCTCCAGAGGAATACCACCTTACCACAAGCACCTCAAGAGGAGGCTTCTCTCAGCTCTAGGTATGTGAGAGGGACCCTGAGTTTGCGGCCTCAAGTGGAATGGACACCGCGATGCCCTGACTCGAAATAAGGCCGGATATCCCTGCAGTGACTTCAATGCAGGCTCGTCTTGCATCTCCCAGGACGAAAGGATGTCTGAATCCCCTGTGGAAAGCACAGAGAAAGACTTAGTTCCCCACCTCATCGCGACCGATAGCCTCACATCCTTTGAAAATTCCAGAGGTATGCGGAGATCAGTGCCTCCAAAGGAGACGATGCTTGACTCCTCGTGAAACTTGATAGGAGTCCCAGGATTCCTGTCGCACTTGGAAAGGGACACTTGGTCTCCCGCCTCAGCTGGAGAGGCATCCCAATTGCACTGCCAAGCCTCGAGGAGAATCCAGAGTTGTCCCTCGCAACTAGGCAGGAGTCCTGACATGGCTGAACACACACGTGGGTGGAAGGGCCATCCCCGTCGTAACTCGAGAATATACCCCAGGTTCCCGCCGCAACTCGAGAAAAACCATGAGACTTCCCCCTCGCCGCGAGATGAGGCCCGATTCCCCTGCACTGCGTGCAGAGCAATTCCGTGTTGCACATCACACATGAAAGGAGCCTTGATTTCCTTGATGGCACTCCAGAGAAACCCCAAGAACACTGTTTCAAGGCTAGAGGGATCCTGAGGTCACTGTAGCAACACGAAAGAGCTCCGTGGGCCAAAAATCAACTCGAGATGAGAGGTTAGTCCCTGGCTTCGACTCCAGAGGAATACCACCTTACCACAAGCACCTCAAGAGGAGGCTTCTCTCATCTCTAGGTATTTGAAAGGGACCCTGAGTTTGCGGCCTCAAGTGGAATGGACACCGCGATGCCCTGACGCGAAATAAGGCTGGATATCCCTGCAGTGACTTGAATGCAGGCTCGTCTTGCATCTCCCAAGATGAAAGGATGTCTGAATCCCCTGTGGAGACCACAGAGAAACACCTAGTTCCCCACCTCATCGCGACCGGAGGCCTCACATCCTTTGAAAACTCCAGAGGTACGCGGAGATCAGTGCCTCCAAAGGAGACGATGCCTGACTCCTCGTGAAACTTGATTGGAGTCCCAGGATTCCTGTGGCACGTGGAAAGGGACCCTTGGTCTCCCGCCTCAGCTGGAGAGGCGTCCCAATTGCCTTGCCAAGCCTCGAGGAGAATCCCGAGTTGTGTCTCGCAACTAGGCAAGAGTCCTGACGTGGCTGAACAAACACGTGTGTGGAAGGGCCATCCCCGTCGTAACTCGAGAATATACCCCAGGTTCCCGCCGCAACTCGAGAAAAACCATGAGACTTCCCCCTCGCCACGAGATGAGGCCCGATTCCCCTGCACTGCGTGCAGAGCAATTCCGTGTTGCACATCACACATGAAAGCAGCCTTGATTTCCTTCATGGCACTCCAGAGAAACCCCAAGAACACTGTTTCAATGCTAGAGGGATCCTGAGGTCACTGTAGCAACACGAAAGAGCTCCGTGGACCAAAAATCAACTCGAGATGAGAGGTTAGTCCCTGGCTTCGACTCCAGAGGAATACCACCTTACCACAAGCACCTCAAGAGGAGGCTTCTCTCAGCTCTAGGTATGTGAGAGGGACCCTGAGTTTGCGGCCTCAAGTGGAATGGACACCGCGATGCCCTGACTCGAAATAAGGCCGGATATCCCTGCAGTGACTGGAATGCAGGCTCGTCTTGCATCTCCCAAGACGAAAGGGTGTCTGAATCCCCTGTGGAGACCACAGAGAAAGACATAGTTCCCCACCTCATCGCGACAGGAGGCCTCAAATCCTTTGAAAACTCCAGAGGTATGTGGAGATCAGTGCCTCCAAAGGAGACGATGCCTGACTCCTCCTGAAACTTGATAGGAGACCCAGGATTCCTGTGGCACGTGGAAAGGGACCCTTGGTCTCCCGTCTCAGCTGGAGAGGCGTCCCAATTGCCCTGCAAAGCCTCGAGGAGAATCCCGAGTTGTCCCTCACAACTAGGCAGGAGTCCTGACATGGCTGAACACACACGTGTGTGGAAGGGCCATCCCAGTCGTAACTCGAGAATATACCCCAGGTTCCCGCCGCAACTCGAGAAAAACCATGAGACTTCCCCCTTGCCGCGAGATGAGGCCCGATTCCCCTGAACTGCGTGCAGAGCAGTTCCGTGTTGCACATCACACATGAAAGGAGCCTTGATTTCCTTGACGGCACTCCAGAGAAACCCCAAGAACACTGTTTCAAGGCTAGAGGGATCCTGAGGTCACTGTAGCAACACGAAAGAGCTCCGTGGACCAAGAATCAACACGAGATGAGAGGTTAGTCCCTGGCTTCGACTCCTGAGGAATACCACCTTACCACAAGCACCTCAAGAGGAGGCTTCTCTCAGCTCTAGGTATGTGAGAGGGACACTGAGTTTGCGGCCTCAAGTGGAATGGACACCGCGATGCCCTGACGCGAAATAAGGCTGGATATCCCTGCAGTGACTTGAATGCAGGCTCGTCTTGCATCTCCCAAGATGAAAGGTTGTCTGAATCCCCTGTGGAGACCACAGAGAAAGACCTAGTTCCCCACCTCATCGCGACCGGAGGCCTCACATCCTTTGAAAACTCCAGAGGTACGCGGAGATCAGTGCCTCCAAAGGAGACGATGCCTGACTCCTCGTGAAACTTGATAGGAGTCCCAGGATTCCTGTGGCACGTGGAAAGGGACCCTTGGTCTCCCGCCTCAGCTGGAGAGGCGTCCCAATTGCCTTGCCAAGCCTCGAGGAGAATCCCGAGTTGTGTCTCGCAACTAGGCAAGAGTCCTGACGTGGCTGAACAAACACGTGTGTGGAAGGGCCATCCCCGTCGTAACTCGAGAATATACCCCAGGTTCCCACCGCAACTCGAGAAAAACCATGAGACTTCCCCCTCGCCGCGAGATGAGGCCCGATTCCCCTGCACTGCGTGCAGAGCAATTCCGTGTTGCACATCACACATGAAAGGAGCCTTGATTTCCTTGATGGCACTCCAGAGAAACCCCAAGAACACTGTTTCAAGGCTAGAGGGATCCTGAGGTCACTGTAGCAACACGAAAGAGCTCCGTGGGCCAAAAATCAACTCG
The DNA here is from genome assembly GCF_910594005.1 of Cervus elaphus. Classification (NCBI taxonomy): domain Eukaryota; kingdom Metazoa; phylum Chordata; class Mammalia; order Artiodactyla; family Cervidae; genus Cervus; species Cervus elaphus. Next base: position 1,736,798 of record NW_025316687.1, on the reverse strand, counting down.
AGATGAGAGGTTAGTCCCTGGCTTCGACTCCAGAGGAATACCACCTTACCACAAGCACCTCAAGAGGAGGCTTCTCTCAGCTCTAGGTATGTGAGAGGGACCCTGAGTTTGCGGCCTCAAGTGGAATGGACACCGCGATGCCCTGACTCGAAATAAGGCCGGATATCCCTGCAGTGACTGGAATGCAGGCTCGTCTTGCATCTCCCAAGACGAAAGGGTGTCTGAATCCCCTGTGGAGACCACAGAGAAAGACCTAGTTCCCCACCTCATCGCGACAGGAGGCCTCAAATCCTTTGAAAACTCCAGAGGTATGCGGAGATCAGTGCCTCCAAAGGAGACGATGCCTGACTCCTCGTGAAACTTGATAGGAGACCCAGGATTCCTGTGGCACGTGGAAAGGGACCCTTGGTCTCCCGTCTCAGCTGGAGAGGCGTCCCAATTGCCCTGCAAAGCCTCGAGGAGAATCCCGAGTTGTCCCTCACAACTAGGCAGGAGTCCTGACATGGCTGAACACACACGTGTGTGGAAGGGCCATCCCCGTCGTAACTCGAGAATATACCCCAGGTTCCCGCCGCAACTCGAGAAAAACCATGAGACTTCCCCCTCGCCGCGAGATGAGGCCCGATTCCCCTGAACTGCGTGCAGAGCAATTCCGTGTTGCACATCACACATGAAAGGAGCCTTGATTTCCTTGATGGCACTCCAGAGAAACCCCAAGAACACTGTTTCAAGGCTAGAGGCATCCTGAGGTCACTGTAGCAACACGAAAGAGCTCCGTGGACCAAGAATCAACACGAGATGAGAGGTTAGTCCCTGGCTTCGACTCCAGAGGAATACCACCTTACCACAAACACCTCAAGAGGAGGCTTCTCTCAGCTCTAGGTATGTGAGAGGGACCCTGAGTTTGCGGCCTCAAGTGGAATGGACACCGCGATGCCCTGACTCGAAATAAGGCCGGATATCCCTCCAGTGACTTGAATGCAGGCTCGTCTTGCATCTCCCAAGAAGAAAGGATGTCTGAATCCCCTGTGGAGACCACAGAGAAACACCTAGTTCCCCACCTCATCGCGTCCGGAGGCCTCACATCCTTTGAAAACTCCAGAGGTACGCGGAGATCAGTGCCTCCAAAGGAGACGATGCCTGACTCCTCGTGAAACTTGATAGGAGTCCCAGGATTCTTGTGGCACGTGGAAAGGGACCCTTGGTCTCCCGCCTCAGCTGGAGAGGCGTCCCAATTGCCCTGCCAAGCCTCGAGGAGAATCCCGAGTTGTCCCTCGCAACTAGGCAGGAGTCCTGACGTGGCTGAACAAACACGTGTGTGGAAGGGCCATCCCCGTCGTAACTGGAGAATATACCCCAGGTTCCCGCCGCAACTCGAGAAAAACCATGAGACTTCCCCCTCGCCGCGAGATGAGGCCCGATTCCCCTGCACTGCGTGCAGAGCAATTCCGTCTTGCACATCACACATGAAAGGAGCCTTGATTTCCTTTATGGCACTCCAGAGAAACCCCAAGAACACTGTTTCAAGGCTAGAGGGATCCTGAGGTCACTGTAGCAACAAGAAAGAACTCTGTGGACCAAAAATCAACTCGAAAAGAGAGGTTAGTCCCTGGATTCGTCTCCAGAGGAATACCACCTTACCACAAGCACCTCAAGAGGAGGCTTCTCTCAGCTCTAGGTATGTGAGAGGGACCCTGAGTTTGCGGCCTCAAGTGGAATGGACACCGCGATGCCCTGACTCGAAATAAGGCCGGATATCCCTGCAGTGACTTCAATGCAGGCTCGTCTTGCATCTCCCAGGACGAAAGGATGTCTGAATCCCCTGTGGAAAGCACAGAGAAAGACTTAGTTCCCCACCTCATCGCGACCGATAGCCTCACGTCCTTTGAAAACTCCAGAGGTATGCGGAGATCAGTGCCTCCAAAGGAGACGATACCTGACTCCTCGTGAAACTTGATAGGAGTCCCAGGATTCCTGTGGCACTTGGAAAGGGACACTTGGTCTCCCGCCTCAGCTGGAGAGGCGTCACAATTGCCCTGCCAAGCCTCGAGGAGAATCCAGAGTTGTCCCTCGCAACTAGGCAGGAGTCCTGACGTCGCTGAAGAAACACGTGGGTGGGAGGGCCATCCCCGTCGTAACTCGAGAATATACCCCAGGTTCCCACCGCAACTCGAGAAAAACCATGAGACTTCCCCCTCGCCGCGAGATGAGGCCCGATTCCCCTGAACTGCGTGCAGAGCAATTCCGTGTTGCACATCACACATGAAAGCAGCCTTGATTTCCTTCATGGCACTCCAGAGAAACCCCAAGAACACTGTTTCAATGCTAGAGGGATCCTGAGGTCACTGTAGCAACACGAAAGAGCTCCGTGGACCAAAAATCAACTCGAGATGAGAGGTTAGTCCCTGGCTTCGACTCCAGAGGAATACCACCTTACCACAAGCACCTCAAGAGGAGGCTTCTCTCAGCTCTAGGTATGTGAGAGGGACCCTGAGTTTGCGGCCTCAAGTGGAATGGACACCGCGATGCCCTGACTCGAAATAAGGCCGGATATCCCTGCAGTGACTGGAATGCAGGCTCGTCTTGCATCTCCCAAGACGAAAGGGTGTCTGAATCCCCTGTGGAGACCACAGAGAAAGACATAGTTCCCCACCTCATCGCGACAGGAGGCCTCAAATCCTTTGAAAACTCCAGAGGTATGTGGAGATCAGTGCCTCCAAAGGAGACGATGCCTGACTCCTCCTGAAACTTGATAGGAGACCCAGGATTCCTGTGGCACGTGGAAAGGGACCCTTGGTCTCCCGTCTCAGCTGGAGAGGCGTCCCAATTGCCCTGCAAAGCCTCGAGGAGAATCCCGAGTTGTCCCTCACAACTAGGCAGGAGTCCTGACATGGCTGAACACACACGTGTGTGGAAGGGCCATCCCCGTCGTAACTCGAGAATATACCCCAGGTTCCCGCCGCAACTCGAGAAAAACCATGAGACTTCCCCCTCGCCGCGAGATGAGGCCCGATTCCCCTGAACTGCGTGCAGAGCAATTCCGTGTTGCACATCTCACATGAAAGGAGCCTTGATTTCCTTGATGGCACTCCAGAGAAACCCCAAGAACACTGTTTCAAGGCTAGAGGCATCCTGAGGTCACTGTAGCAACACGAAAGAGCTCCGTGGACCAAGAATCAACACGAGATGAGAGGTTAGTCCCTGGCTTTGACTCCTGAGGAATACCACCTTACCACAAGCACCTCAAGAGGAGGCTTCTCTCAGATCTAGGTATGTGAGAGGGATCCTGAGTTTGCGGCCTCAAGTGGAATGGACACCGCGATGCCCTGACTCGAAATAAGGCCGGATATCCCTCCAGTGACTTGAATGCAGGCTCGTCTTGCATCTCCCAAGAAGAAAGGATGTCTGAATCCCCTGTGGAGACCACAGAGAAACACCTAGTTCCCCACCTCATCGCGACCGGAGGCCTCACATCCTTTGAAAACTCCAGAGGTACGCGGAGATCAGTGCCTCCAAAGGAGACGATGCCTGACTCCTCGTGAAACTTGATAGGAGTCCCAGGATTCACGTGGCACGTGGAAAGGGACCCTTGGTCTCCCGCCTCAGCTGGAGAGGCGTCCCAATTGCCCTGCCAAGCCTCGAGGAGAATCCCGAGTTGTCCCTCGCAACTAGGCAGGAGTCCTGACGTGGCTGAACAAACACGTGGGTGGAAGGGCCATCCCCGTCGTAACTGGAGAATATACCCCAGGTTCCCGCCGCAACTCGAGAAAAACCATGAGACTTCCCCCTCGCCGCGAGATGAGGCCCGATTCCCCTGCACTGCATGCAGAGCAATTCCGTCTTGCACATCACACATGAAAGGAGCCTTGATTTCCTTTATCGCACTCCAGAGAAACCCCAAGAACACTGTTTCAAGGCTAGAGGGATCCTGAGGTCACTGTAGCAACAAGAAAGAACTCTGTGGACCAAAAATCAACTCGAAAAGAGAGGTTAGTCCCTGGATTCGTCTCCAGAGGAATACCACCTTACCACAAGCACCTCAAGAGGAGGCTTCTCTCAGCTCTAGGTATGTGAGAGGGACCCTGAGTTTGCGGCCTCAAGTGGAATGGACACCGCGATGCCCTGACTCGAAATAAGGCCGGATATCCCTGCAGTGACTTCAATGCAGGCTCGTCTTGCATCTCCCAGGACGAAAGGATGTCTGAATCCCCTGTGGAAAGCACAGAGAAAGACTTAGTTCCCCACCTCATCGCGACCGATAGCCTCACGTCCTTTGAAAACTCCAGAGGTATGCGGAGATCAGTGCCTCCAAAGGAGACGATACCTGACTCCTCGTGAAACTTGATAGGAGTCCCAGGATTCCTGTGGCACTTGGAAAGGGACACTTGGTCTCCCGCCTCAGCTGGAGAGGCGTCACAATTGCCCTGCCAAGCCTCGAGGAGAATCCAGAGTTGTCCCTCGCAACTAGGCAGGAGTCCTGACGTCGCTGAAGAAACACGTGGGTGGGAGGGCCATCCCAGTCGTAACTCGAGAATATACCCCAGGTTCCCGCCGCAACTCGAGAAAAACCATGAGACTTCCCCCTCGCCGCGAGATGAGGCCCGATTCCCCTGAACTGCGTGCAGAGCAATTCCGTGTTGCACATCACACATGAAAGGAGCCTTGATTTCCTTGATGGCACTCCAGAGAAACCCCAAGAACACTGTTTCAAGGCTAGAGGGATCCTGAGGTCACTGTAGCAACACGAAAGAGCTCCGTTGGCCAAAAATCAACTCGAGATGAGAGGTTAGTCCCTGGCTTCAACTCCAGAGGAATACCACCTTACCACAAGCACCTCAAGAGGAGGCTTCTCTCAGCTCTAGGTATGTGAGAGGGACCCTGAGTTTGCGGCCTCAAGTGGAATGGACACCGCGATGCCCTGACGCGAAATAAGGCTGGATATCCCTGCAGTGACTTGAATGCAGGCTCGTCTTGCATCTCCCAAGATGAAAGGATGTCTGAATCCCCTGTGGAGACCACAGAGAAAGACCTAGTTCCCCACCTCATCGCGACCGGAGGCCTCACATCCTTTGAAAACTCCAGAGGTACGCGGAGATCAGTGCCTCCAAAGGAGACGATGCCTGACTCCTCGTGAAACTTGATAGGAGTCCCAGGATTCCTGTGGCACGTGGAAAGGGACCCTTGGTCTCCCGCCTCAGCTGGAGAGGCGTCCCAATTGCCTTGCCAAGCCTCGAGGAGAATCCCGAGTTGTGTCTCGCAACTACGCAAGAGTCCTGACGTGGCTGAACAAACACGTGTGTGGAAGGGCCATCCCCGTCGTAACTCGAGAATATACCCCAGGTTCCCGCCGCAACTCGAGAAAAACCATGAGACTTCCCCCTCGCCGCGAGATGAGGCCCGATTCCCCTGCACTGCGTGCAGAGCAATTCCGTGTTGCACATCACACATGAAAGGAGCCTTGATTTCCTTCATGGCACTCCAGAGAAACCCCAAGAACACTGTTTCAAGGCTAGAGGGATCCTGAGGTCACTGTAGCAACACGAAAGAGCTCCGTGGACCAAAAATCAACTCGAGATGAGAGGTTAGTCCCTGGCTTCGACTCCAGAGGAATACCACCTTACCACAAGCACCTCAAGAGGAGGCTTCTCTCAGCTCTAGGTATGTGAGAGGGACCCTGAGTTTGCGGCCTCAAGTGGAATGGACACCGCGATGCCCTGACTCGAAATAAGGCCGGATATCCCTGCAGTGACTGGAATGCAGGCTCGTCTTGCATCTCCCAAGACGAAAGGGTGTCTGAATCCCCTGTGGAGACCACAGAGAAAGACATAGTTCCCCACCTCATCGCGACAGGAGGCCTCAAATCCTTTGAAAACTCCAGAGGTATGCGGAGATCAGTGCCTCCAAAGGAGACGATGCCTGACTCCTCGTGAAACTTGATAGGAGACCCAGGATTCCTGTGGCACGTGGAAAGGGACCCTTGGTCTCCCGTCTCAGCTGGAGAGGCGTCCCAATTGCCCTGCAAAGCCTCGAGGAGAATCCCGAGTTGTCCCTCACAACTAGGCAGGAGTCCTGACATGGCTGAACACACACGTGTGTGGAAGGGCCATCCCCGTCGTAACTCGAGAATATACCCCAGGTTCCCGCCGCAACTCGAGAAAAACCATGAGACTTCCCCCTCGCCGCGAGATGAGGCCCGATTCCCCTGCACTGCATGCAGAGCAATTCTGTGTTGCACATCACACATGAAAGGAGCCTTGATTTCCTTGATGGCACTCCAGAGAAACCCCAAGAACACTGTTTCAAGGCTAGAGGGATCCTGAGGTCACTGTAGCAACACGAAAGAGCTCCGTGGACCAAAAATCAACTCGAGATGAGAGGTTAGTCCCTGGCTTCGACTCCAGAGGAATACCACCTTACCACAAACACCTCAAGAGGAGGCTTCTCTCAGCTCTAGGTATGTGAGAGGGACCCTGAGTTTGCGGCCTCAAGTGCAATGGACACCGCGATGCCCTGACTTGAAATAAGGCCGGATATCCCTGCAGTGACTGGAATGCAGGCTCGTCTTGCATCTCCCAAGACGAAAGGGTGTCTGAATCCCCTGTGGAGACCACAGAGAAAGACCTAGTTCCCCACCTCATCGCGACCGGAGTCCTCAAATCCTTTGAAAACTCCAGAGGTATGCGGAGATCAGTGCCTCCAAAGGAGACGATGCCTGACTCCTCGTGAAACTTGATAGGAGACCCAGGATTCCTGTGGCACGTGGAAAGGGACCCTTGGTCTCCCGTCTCAGCTGGAGAGGCGTCCCAATTGCCCTGCAAAGCCTCGAGGAGAATCCCGAGTTGTCCCTCACAACTAGGCAGGAGTCCTGACATGGCTGAACACACACGTGTGTGGAAGGGCCATCCCCGTCGTAACTCGAGAATATACCCCAGGTTCCCGCCGCAACTCGAGAAAAACCATGAGACTTCCCCCTCGCCGCGAGATGAGGCCCGATTCCCCTGCACTGCGTGCAGAGCAATTCCGTGTTGCACATCACACATGAAAGGAGCCTTGATTTCCTTGATGGCACTCCAGAGAAACCCCAAGAACACTGTTTCAAGGCTAGAGGGATCCTGAGGTCACTGTAGCAACACGAAAGAGCTCCGTGGACCAAGAATCAACACGAGATGAGAGGTTAGTCCCTGGTTTCGACTCCTGAGGAATACCACCTTACCACAAGCACCTCAAGAGGAGGCTTCTCTCAGCTCTAGGTATGTGAGAGGGATCCTGAGTTTGCGGCCTCAAGTGGAATGGACACCGCGATGCCCTGACTCGAAATAAGGCCGGATATCCCTCCAGTGAATTGAATGCAGGCTCGTCTTGCATCTCCCAAGAAGAAAGGATGTCTGAATCCCCTGTGGAGACCACAGAGAAACACCTAGTTCCCCACCTCATCGCGACCGGAGGCCTCACATCCTTTGAAAACTCCAGAGGTACGCGGAGATCAGTGCCTCCAAAGGAGACGATGCCTGACTCCTCGTGAAACTTGATAGGAGTCCCAGGATTCTTGTGGCACGTGGAAAGGGACCCTTGGTCTCCCGCCTCAGCTGGAGAGGCGTCCCAATTGCCCTGCCAAGCCTCGAGGAGAATCCCGAGTTGTCCCTCGCAACTAGGCAGGACTCCTGACGTGGCTGAACAAACACGTGGGTGGAAGGGCCATCCCCGTCGTAACTGGAGAATATACCCCAGGTTCCCGCCGCAACTCGAGAAAAACCATGAGACTTCCCCCTCCCCTCGAGATGAGGCCCGATTCCCCTGCACTGCATGCAGAGCAATTCCGTCTTGCACATCACACATGAAAGGAGCCTTGATTTCCTTCATGGCACTCCAGAGAAACCCCAAGAACACTGTTTCAAGGATAGAGGGATCCTGAGGTCACTGTAGCAACAAGAAAGAACTCTGTGGACCAAAAATCAACTCGAAAAGAGAGGTTAGTCCCTGGATTCGTCTCCAGAGGAATACCACCTTACCACAAGCACCTCAAGAGGAGGCTTCTCTCAGCTCTAGGTATGTGAGAGGGACCCTGAGTTTGCGGCCTCAAGTGGAATGGACACCGCGATGCCCTGACTCGAAATAAGGCCGGATATCCCTGCAGTGACTTCAATGCAGGCTCGTCTTGCATCTCCCAGGACGAAAGGATGTCTGAATCCCCTGTGGAAAGCACAGAGAAAGACTTAGTTCCCCACCTCATCGCGACCGATAGCCTCACGTCCTTTGAAAACTCCAGAGGTACGCGGAGATCAGTACCTCCAAAGGAGACGATGCCTGACTCCTCGAGAAACTTGATAGGAGTCCCAGGATTCCTGTGGCACTTGGAAAGGGACACTTGGTCTCCCGCCTCAGCTGGAGAGGCGTCACAATTGCCCTGCCAAGCCTCGAGGAGAATCCAGAGTTGTCCCTCGCAACTAGGCAGGAGTCCTGACGTCGCTGAAGAAACACGTGGGTGGAAGGGCCATCCCCGTTGTAACTCGAGAATATACCCCAGGTTCCCGCCGCAACTCGAGAAAAACCATGAGGCTTCCCCCTCGCCGCGAGATGAGGCCCGATTCCCCTCCACTGCGTGCAGAGCAATTCCGTGTTGCACATCACACATGAAAGGAGCCTTGATTTCCTTGATGGCACTCCAGAGAAACCCCAAGAACACTGTTTCAAGGCTAGAGGGATCCTGAGGTCACTGTAGCAACACGAAAGAGCTCCGTTGGCCAAAAATCAACTCGAGATGAGAGGTTAGTCCCTGGCTTCAACTCCAGAGGAATACCACCTTACCACAAGCACCTCAAGAGGAGGCTTCTCTCAGCTCTAGGTATGTGAGAGGGACCCTGAGTTTGTGGCCTCAAGTGGAATGGACACCGCGATGCCCTGACGCGAAATAAGGCTGGATATCCCTGCAGTGACTTGAATGCAGGCTCGTCTTGCATCTCCCATGATGAAAGGATGTCTGAATCCCCTGTGGAGACCACAGAGAAACACCTAGTTCCCCACCTCATCGCGACCGGAGGCCTCACATCCTTTGAAAACTCCAGAGGTACGCGGAGATCAGTGCCTCCAAAGGAGACGATGCCTGACTCCTCGTGAAACTTGATAGGAGTCCCAGGATACCTGTGGCACGTGGAAAGGGACCCTTGGTCTCCCGCCTCAGCTGGAGAGGCGTCCCAATTGCCTTGCCAAGCCTCGAGGAGAATCCCGAGTTGTGTCTCGCAACTAGGCAAGAGTCCTGACGTGGCTGAACAAACACGTGAGTGGAAGGGCCATCCCCGTCGTTACTCGAGAATATACCCCAGGTTCCCGCCGCAACTCGAGAAAAACCATGAGACTTCCCCCTCGCCGCGAGATGAGGCCCGATTCCCCTGCACTGCGTGCAGAGCAATTCTGTGTTGCACATCACACATGAAAGGAGCCTTGATTTCCTTGATGGCACTCCAGAGAAACCCCAAGAACACTGTTTCAAGGCTAGAGGGATCCTGAGGTCACTGTAGCAACACGAAAGAGCTCCGTGGACCAAGAATCAACACGAGATGAGAGGTTAGTCCCTGGCGTCGACTCCTGAGGAATACCACCTTACCACAAGCACCTCAAGAGGAGGCTTCTCTCAGCTCTAGGTATGTGAGAGGGATCCTGAGTTTGCGGCCTCAAGTGGAATGGACCCCGCGATGCCCTGACGCGAAATAAGGCCGGATATCCCTGCAGTGACTTGAATGCAGGCTCGTCTTGCATCTCCCAAGAAGAAAGGATGTCTGAATCCCCTCTGGAGACCACAGAGAAACACCTAGTTCCCCACCTCATCGCGACCGGAGGCCTCACATCCTTTGAAAACTCCAGAGGTACGCGGAGATCAGTGCCTCCAAAGGAGACGATGCCTGACTCCTCGTGAAACTTGATAGGAGTCCCAGGATTCTTGTGGCACGTGGAAAGGGACCCTTGGTCTCCCGCCTCAGCTGGAGAGGCGTCCCAATTGCCCTGCCAAGCCTCGAGGAGAATCCCGAGTTGTCCCTCGCAACTAGGCAGGAGTCCTGACGTGGCTGAACAAACACGTGGGTGGAAGGGCCATCCCCGTCGTAACTCGAGAATATACCCCAGGTTCCCGCCGCAACTCGAGAAAAACCATGAGACTTCCCCCTCGATGCGAGATGAGGCCCGATTCCCCTGTACTGCGTGCAGAGCAATTCCGTGTTGCACATCACACATGAAAGGAGCTTTGATTTCCTTGATGGCACTCCAGAGAAACCCCAAGAACACTGTTTCAAAGATAGAGGGATCCTGAGGTCACTGTAGCAACACGAAAGAACTCTGTGGACCAAAAATCAACTCTAAAAGAGAGGTTAGTCCCTGGATTCGTCTCCAGAGGAATACCACCTTACCACAAGCACCTCAAGAGGAGTCTTCTCTCAGCTCTAGGTATGTGAGAGGGACCCTGAGTTTGCGGCCTCAAGTGGAATGGACACCGCGATGCCCTGACTCGAAATAAGGCCGGATATCCCTGCAGTGACTTCAACGCAGGCTCGTCTTGCATCTCCCAAGACGAAAGGATGTCTGAATCCCCTGTGGAGACCACAGAGAAAGACTTAGTTCCCCACCTCATCGCGACCGATAGCCTCACATCATTTGAAAACTCCAGAGGTACGCGGAGATCAGTGCCTCCAAAGGAGACAATGCCTGACTTCTCGTGAAACTTGATAGGAGTCCCAGGATTCCTGTGGCACTTGGAAAGGGACACTTGGTCTCCCGCCTCAGCTGGAGAGGCGTCCCAATTGCCCTGCCAAGCCTCGAGGAGAATCCCGAGTTGTCCCTCGCAACTAGGCAGGAGTCCTGACGTCGCTGAAGAAACACGTGGGTGGAAGGGCCATCCCCGTCGTAACTCGAGAATATACCCCAGGTTCCCGCCGCAACTCGAGAAAAACCATGAGACTTCCCCCTCGCTGCGAGATGAGGCCCGATTCCCCTGCACTGCGTGCAGAGCAATTCCGTGTTGCACATCACACATGAAAGGAGCCTTGATTTCCTTGATGGCACTCCAGAGAAACGCCAAGAACACTGTTTCAAGGCTAGAGGGATCCTGAGGTTACTGTAGCAACACGAAAGAGCTCCGCGGGCCAAAAATCAACTCGAGATGAGAGGTTAGTCCCTGGCTTCGACTCCTGAGGAATACCACCTTACCACAAGCACCTCAAGAGGAGGCTTCTCTCAGCTGTAGGTATGTGAGAGGGACCCTGAGTTTGCGGCCTCAAGTGGAATGGACACCGCGATGCCCTGACGCGAAATAAGGCTGGATATCCCTGCAGTGACTTGAATGCAGGCTCGTCTTGCATCTCCCAAGATGAAAGGATGTCTGAATCCCCAGTGGAGACCACAGAGAAAGACCTAGTTCCCCACCTCATCGCGACCGGAGGCCTCACATCCTTTGAAAACTCCAGAGGTACGCGGAGATCAGTGCCTCCAAAGGAGACGATGCCTTACTCCTCGTGAAACTTGATAGGAGTCCCAGGATTCCTGTGGCACGTGGAAAGGGACCCTTGGTCTCCCGCCTCAGCTGGAGAGGCGTCCCAATTGCCTTGCCAAGCCTCGAGGAGAATCCCGAGTTGTGTCTCGCAACTAGGCAAGAGTCCTGACGTGGCTGAACAAACACGTGTGTGGAAGGGCCATCCCCGTCGTAACTCGAGAATATACCCCAGGTTCCCGCCGCAACTCGAGAAAAACCATGAGACTTCCCCCTCGCCGCGAGATGAGGCCCGATTCCCCTGCACTGCGTGCAGAGCAATTCTGTGTTGCACATCACACATGAAAGGAGCCTTGATTTCCTTCATGGCACTCCAGAGAAACCCCAAGAACACTGTTTCAAGGCTAGAGGGATCCTGAGGTCACTGTAGCAACACGAAAGAGCTCCGTGGACCAAAAATCAACTCGAGATGAGAGGTTAGTCCCTGGCTTCGACTCCAGAGGAATACCACCTTACCACAAGCACCTCAAGAGGAGGCTTCTCTCAGCTCTAGGTATGTGAGAGGGACCCTGAGTTTGGGGCCTCAAGTGGAATGGACACCGCGATGCCCTGACTCGAAATAAGGCCGGATATCCCTGCAGTGACTGGAATGCAGGCTCGTCTTGCATCTCCCAAGACGAAAGGGTGTCTGAATCCCCTGTGGAGACCACAGAGAAAGACCTAGTTCCCCACCTCATCGCGACAGGAGGCCTCAAATCCTTTGAAAACTCCAGAGGTATGCGGAGATCAGTGCCTCCAAAGGAGACGATGCCTGACTCCTCGTGAAACTTGATAGGAGACCCAGGATTCCTGTGGCACGTGGAAAGGGACCCTTGGTCTCCCGTCTCAGCTGGAGAGGCGTCCCAATTGCCCTGCAAAGCCTCGAGGAGAATCCCGAGTTGTCCCTCGCAACTAGGCAGGACTCCTGACATGGCTGAACACACACGTGTGTGGAAGGGCCATCCCCGTCGTAACTCGAGAATATACCCCAGGTTCCCGCCGCAACTCGAGAAAAACCATGAGACTTCCCCCTCTCCGCAAAATGAGGCCCGATTCCCCTGCACTGCGTGCAGAGCAATTCCGTCTTGCACATCACACATGAAAGGAGCCTTGATTTCCTTGATGGCACTCCAGAGAAACCCCAAGAACACTGTTTCAAGGATAGAGGGATCCTGAGGTCACTGTAGCAACACGAAAGAACTGTGTGGACCAAAAATCAACTCGAAAAGAGAGGTTAGTCCCTGGATTCGTCACCAGAGAAATACCACCTTACCAAAAGCACCTCAAGAGGAGGCTTCTCTTAGCTCTAGGTATTTGAGAGGGACCCTGAGTTTGCGGCCTCAAGTGGAATGGACACCGAGATGCCCTGACTCGAAATAAGTCCGGATATCCCTGCAGTGACTTCAACGCAGGCTCGTCTTGCATCTCCCAAGACGAAAGGATGTCTGAATCCCCTGTGAAAAGCACAGAGAAAGACTTAGTTCCCCACCTCATCGCGACCGATAGCCTCACATCCTTTGAAAACTCCAGAGGTACACGGAGATCAGTGCCTCCAAAGGAGACGATGCCTGACTTCTCGTGAAACTTGATAGGAGACCCAGGATTCCTGTGGCACTTGGAAAGGGACACTTGGTCTCCCGCCTCAGCTGGAGAGGCGTCCCAATTGCCCTGCCAAGCCTCGAGGAGAATCCCGAGTTGTCCCTCGCAACTAGGCAGGAGTCCTGACGTCGCTGAAGAAACACGTGGGTGGAAGGGCCATCCCCGTCGTAACTCGAGAATATACCCCAGGTTCCCGCCGCAGCTCGAGAAAAACCATGAGACTTCCCCCTCGCCGCGAGATGAGGCCCGATTCCCCTGCACTGCGTGCAGAGCAATTCCGTGTTGCACATCACACATGAAAGGAGCCTTGATTTCCTTGATGGCACTCCAGAGAAACCCCAAGAACACTGTTTCAAGGCTAGAGGGATCCTGAGGTCACTGTAGCAACACGAAAGAGCTCCGTGGGCCAAAAATCAACTCGAGATGAGAGGTTAGTCCCTGGCTTCGACTCCAGAGGAATACAACCTAACCACAAGCACCTCAAGAGGAGGCTTCTCTCAGCTCTAGGTATGTGAGAGGGACCCTGAGTTTGCGGCCTCAAGTGGAATGGACACCGCGATGCCCTGACGCGAAATAAGGCTGGATATCCCTGCAGTGACTTGAATGCAGGCTCGTCTTGCATCTCCCAAGATGAAAGGATGTCTGAATCCCCTGTGGAGACCACAGAGAAAGACCTAGTTCCCCACCTCATCGCGACCGGAGGCCTCACATCCTTTGAAAACTCCAGAGGTACGCGGAGATCAGTGCCTCCAAAGGAGACGATGCCTGACTCCTCGTGAAACTTGATAGGAGTCCCAGGATTCCTGTGGCTCGTGGAAAGGGACCCTTGGTCTCCCGCCTCAGCTGGAGAGGCGTCCCAATTGCCTTGCCAAGCCTCGAGGAGAATCCCGAGTTGTGTCTTGCAACTAGGCAAGAGTCCTGACGTGGCTGAACAAACACGTGTGTGGACGGGCCATCCCCGTCGTAACTCGAGAATATACCCCAGGTTCCCGCCGCAATTCGAGAAAAACCATGAGACTTCCCCCTCGCCACGAGATGAGGCCCGATTCCCCTGCACTGCGTGCAGAGCAATTCTGTGTTGCACATCACACATGAAAGGATCCTTGATTTCCTTGATGGCACTCCAGAGAAACCCCAAGAACACTGTTTCAAGGCTAGAGGGATCCTGAGGTCACTGTAGCAACACGAAAGAGCTCCGTGGACCAAAAATCAACTCGAGATGAGAGGTTAGTCCCTGGCTTCGACTCCAGAGGAATACCACCTTACCACAAGCACCTCAAGAGGAGGCTTCTCTCAGCTCTAGTTATGTGAGAGGGACCCTGAGTTTGCGGCCTCAAGTAGAATGGACACCGCGATGCCCTGACTCGAAATAAGGCCGGATATCCCTGCAGTGACTGGAATGCAGGCTCGTCTTGCATCTCCCAAGACGAAAGGGTGTCTGAATCCCCTGTGGAGACCACAGAGAAAGACCTAGTTCCCCACCTCATCGCGACAGGAGGCCTCAAATTCTTTGAAAACTCCAGAGGTATGCGGAGATCAGTGCCTCCAAAGGAGACGATGCCTGACTCCTCGTGAAACTTGATAGGAGACCCAGGATTCCTGTGGCACGTGGAAAGGGACCCTTGGTCTCCCGTCTCAGCTGGAGAGGCGTCCCAATTGCCCTGCCAAGCCTCGAGGAGAATCCCGAGTTGTCCCCCGCAACTAGGCAGGAGTCCTGACATGGCTGAACACACACGTGTGTGGAAGGGCCATCCCCGTCGTAACTCGAGAATATACCCCAGGTTCCCGCCGCAACTCGAGAAAAACCATGAGACTTCCCCCTCTCCGCAAAATGAGGCCCGATTCCCCTGCACTGCGTGCAGAGCAATTCCGTCTTGCACTTCACACATGAAAGGAGCCTTGATTTCCTTGATGGCACTCCAGAGAAACCCCAAGAACACTGTTTCAAGGCTAGAGGGATCCTGAGGTCACTGTAGCAACACGAAAGAGCTCCGTGGGCCAAAAATCAACTCGAGATGAGAGGTTAGTCCCTGGCTTCGACTCCAGAGGAATACAACCTAACCACAAGCACCTCAAGAGGAGGCTTCTCTCAGCTCTAGGTATGTGAGAGGGACCCTGAGTTTGCGGCCTCAAGTGGAATGGACACCGCGATGCCCTGACGCGAAATAAGGCTGGATATCCCTGCAGTGACTTGAATGCAGGCTCGTCTTGCATCTCCCAAGATGAAAGGATGTCTGAATCCCCTGTGGAGACCACAGAGAAAGACCTAGTTCCCCACCTCATCGCGACCGGAGGCCTCACATCCTTTGAAAACTCCAGAGGTACGCGGAGATCAGTGCCTCCAAAGGAGACGATGCCTGACTCCTCGTGAAACTTGATAGGAGTCCCAGGATTCCTGTGGCTCGTGGAAAGGGACCCTTGGTCTCCCGCCTCAGCTGGAGAGGCGTCCCAATTGCCTTGCCAAGCCTCGAGGAGAATCCCGAGTTGTGTCTTGCAACTAGGCAAGAGTCCTGACGTGGCTGAACAAACACGTGTGTGGACGGGCCATCCCCGTCGTAACTCGAGAATATACCCCAGGTTCCCGCCGCAATTCGAGAAAAACCATGAGACTTCCCCCTCGCCACGAGATGAGGCCCGATTCCCCTGCACTGCGTGCAGAGCAATTCTGTGTTGCACATCACACATGAAAGGATCCTTGATTTCCTTGATGGCACTCCAGAGAAACCCCAAGAACACTGTTTCAAGGCTAGAGGGATCCTGAGGTCACTGTAGCAACACGAAAGAGCTCCGTGGACCAAAAATCAACTCGAGATGAGAGGTTAGTCCCTGGCTTCGACTCCAGAGGAATACCACCTTACCACAAGCACCTCAAGAGGAGGCTTCTCTCAGCTCTAGTTATGTGAGAGGGACCCTGAGTTTGCGGCCTCAAGTAGAATGGACACCGCGATGCCCTGACTCGAAATAAGGCCGGATATCCCTGCAGTGACTGGAATGCAGGCTCGTCTTGCATCTCCCAAGACGAAAGGGTGTCTGAATCCCCTGTGGAGACCACAGAGAAAGACCTAGTTCCCCACCTCATCGCGACAGGAGGCCTCAAATTCTTTGAAAACTCCAGAGGTATGCGGAGATCAGTGCCTCCAAAGGAGACGATGCCTGACTCCTCGTGAAACTTGATAGGAGACCCAGGATTCCTGTGGCACGTGGAAAGGGACCCTTGGTCTCCCGTCTCAGCTGGAGAGGCGTCCCAATTGCCCTGCCAAGCCTCGAGGAGAATCCCGAGTTGTCCCCCGCAACTAGGCAGGAGTCCTGACATGGCTGAACACACACGTGTGTGGAAGGGCCATCCCCGTCGTAACTCGAGAATATACCCCAGGTTCCCGCCGCAACTCGAGAAAAACCATGAGACTTCCCCCTCTCCGCAAAATGAGGCCCGATTCCCCTGCACTGCGTGCAGAGCAATTCCGTCTTGCACTTCACACATGAAAGGAGCCTTGATTTCCTTGATGGCACTCCAGAGAAACCCCAAGAACACTGTTTCAAGGATAGAGGGATCCTGAGGTCACTGTAGCAACACGAAAGAACTCTGTGGACCAAAATTCAACTCGAAAAGAGAGGTTAGTCCCTGGATTCGTCTCCAGAGGAATACCACCTTACCAAAAGCACCTCAAGAGGAGGCTTCTCTCAGCTCTAGGTATGTGAGAGGGACCCTGAGTTTGCGGCCTCAAGTGGAATGGACACCGCGATGCCCTGACTCGAAATAAGGCCGGATATCCCTGCAGTGACTTCAACGCAGGCTCGTCTTGCATCTCCCAAGACGAAAGGATGTCTGAATCCCCTGTGGAAAGCACAGAGAAAGACTTAGTTCACCACCTCATCGCGACCGATAGCCTCACATCCTTTGAAAACTCCAGAGGTACGCGGAGATCAGTGCCTCCAAAGGAGACGATGCCTGACTTCTCGTGAAACTTGATAGGAGTCCCAGGATTCCTGTGGCACTTGGAAAGGGACACTTGGTCTCCCGTCTCAGCTGGAGAGGCGTCCCAATTGCCCTGCCAAGCCTCGAGGAGAATCCCGAGTTGTCCCTCGCAACTAGGCAGGAGTCCTGACGTCGCTGAAGAAACACGTGGGTGGAAGGGCCATCCCCGTCGTAACTCGAGAATATACCCCAGGTTCCCGCCGCAACTCGAGAAAAACCATGAGACTTCCCCCTCGCCGCGAGATGAGGCCCAATTCCCCTGTACTGCGTGCAGAGCAATTCCGTCTTGCACATCACACATGAAAGGAGCCTTGATTTCCTTGATGGCACTCCAGAGAATCCCCAAGAACACTGTTTCAAGGATAGAGGGATCCTGAGGTCACTGTAGCAACACGAAAGAACTCTGTGGACCAAAAATCAACTCGAAAAGAGAGGTTAGTCCCTGGATTCGTCTCCAGAGGAATACCACCTTACCACAAGCACCTCAAGAGGAGGCTTCTCTCAGCTCTAGGTATGTGAGAGGGACCCTGAGTTTGCGGCCTCAAGTGGAATGGACACCGCGATGCCCTGACTCGAAATAAGGCCGTATATCCCTGCAGTGACTGGAATGCAGGCTCGTCTTGCATCTCCCAAGATGAAAGCATGTCTGAATCCCCTGTGGAGACCACAGAGAAAGACCTAGTTCCCCACCTCATCGCGACCGGAGGCCTCACATCCTTTGAAAACTCCAGAGGTACGCGGAGATCAGTGCCTCCAAAGGAGACGATGCCTGACTCCTCATGAAACTTGATAGGAGTCCCAGGATTCCTGTGGCACGTGGAAAGGGACCCTTGGTCTCCCGCCTCAGCTGGAGAGGCGTCCCAATTGCCTTGCCAAGCCTCGAGGAGAATCCCGAGTTGTGTCTCGCAACTAGGCAGGAGTCCTGACGTGGCTGAACAAACACGTGGGTGGAAGGGCCATCCCCGTCGTAACTCGAGAATATACCCCAGGTTCCCGCCGCAACTCGAGAAAAACCATGAGACTTCCCCCTCGCCGCGAGATGAGGCCCGATTCCCCTGCACTGCGTGCAGAGCAATTCCGTGTTGCACATCACACATGAAAGGAGCCTTGATTTCCTTGATGGCACTCCAGAGAAACCCCAAGAACACTGTTTCAAGGCTAGAGGGATCCTGAGGTCACTGTAGCAACACAAAAGAGCTCCGTGGGCCAAAAATCAACTCGAGATGAGAGGTTAGTCCCTGGCTTCGACTCCAGAGGAATACCACCTTACCACAAGCACCTCAAGAGGAGGCTTCTCTCAGCTTTAGGTATGTGAGAGGGACCCTGAGTTTGCGGCCTCAAGTGGAATGGACACCGCGATGCCCTGATGCGAAATAAGGCTGGATATCCCTGCAGTGACTTGAATGCAGGCTCGTCTTGCATCTCCCAAGATGAAAGGATGTCTGAATCCCCTGTGGAGACCACAGAGAAAGACCTAGTTCCCCACCTCATCGCGACCGGAGGCCTCACATCCTTTGAAAACTCCAGAGGTACGCGGAGATCAGTGCCTCCAAAGGAGACGATGCCTGACTCCTCGTGAAACTTGATAGGAGTCCCAGGATTCCTGTGGCACGTGGAAAGGGACCCTTGGTCTCCCTCCTCAGCTGGAGAGGCGTCCCAATTGCCTTGCCAAGCCTCGGGGAGAATCCCGAGTTGTGCCTCGCAACTAGGCAGGAGTCCTGACGTGGCTGAACAAACACGTGTGTGGAAGGGCCATCCCCGTCGCAACTCGAGAATATACCCCAGGTTCCCGCCGCAACTCGAGAAAAACCATGAGACTTCCCCCTCGCCGCGAGATGAGGCCCGATTCCCCTGCACTGCGTGCAGAGCAATTCTGTGTTGCACATCACACATGAAAGGAGCCTTGATTTCCTTCATGGCACTCCAGAGAAACCCCAAGAACACTGTTTCAAGGCTAGAGGGATCCTGAGGTCACTGTAGCAACACGAAAGAGCTCCGTGGACCAAAAATCAACTCGAGATGAGAGGTTAGTCCCTGGCTTCGACTCCTGAGGAATACCACCTTACCACAAGCACCTCAAGAGGAGGCTTCTCTCAGCTCTAGGTATGTGAGACGGACCCTGAGTTTGCGGCCTCAAGTGGAATGGACACCGCGATGCCCTGACTCGAAATAAGGCCGTATATCCCTGCAGTGACTGGAATGCAGGCTCGTCTTGCATCTCCCAAGACGAAAGGGTGTCTGATTCCCCTGTGGAGACCACAGAGAAAGACCTAGTTCCCCACCTCATCGCGACAGGCGGCCTCAAATCCTTTGAAAACTCCAGAGGTATGCGGAGATCAGTGCCTCCAAAGGAGACGATTCCTGACTCCTCGTGAAACTTGATAGGAGACCCAGGATTCCTGTGGCACGTGGAAAGGGACACTTGGTCTCCCGTCTCAGCTGGAGAGGTGTCCCAATTGCCCTGCAAAACCTCGAGGAGAATCCCGAGTTGTCCCTCGCAACTAGGCAGGAGTCCTGACGTCGCTGAACACACACGTGTGTGGAAGGGCCATCCCCGTCGTAACTCGAGAATATACCCCAGGTTCCCGCCGCAACTCGAGAAAAACCATGAGACTTCCCCCTCGCCGCGAGATGAGGCCCGATTCCCCTGCACTGCGTGCAGAGCAATTCCGTGTTGCACATCACACATGAAAGGAGCCTTGATTTCCTTGATGGCAGTCCAGAGAAACCCCAAGAACACTGTTTCAAGGCTAGAGGGATCCTGAGGTCACTGTAGCAACACGAAAGAGCTCCGTGGACCAAGAATCAACACGAGATGAGAGGTTAGTCCCTGGCTTCGACTCCTGAGGAATACAACCTTACCACAAGCACCTCAAGAGGAGGCTTCTCTCAGCTCTAGGTATGTGAGAGGGATCCTGAGTTTGCGGCCTCAAGTGGAATGGACACCGCGATGCCCTGACGCGAAATAAGGCCGGATATCCCTGCAGTGACTTGAATGCAGGCTCGTCTTGCATCTGCCAAGAAGAAAGGATGTCTGAATCCCCTGTGGAGACCACAGAGAAACACCTAGTTCCCCACCTCATCGCGACCGGAGGCCTCACATCCTTTGAAAACTCCAGAGGTACGCGGAGATCAGTGCCTCCAACGGAGACGATGCCTGACTCCTCGTGAAACTTGATAGGAGTCCCAGGATTCTTGTGGCACGTGGAAAGGGACCCTTGGTCTCCCGCCTCAGCTGGAGAGGCGTTCCAATTGCACTGCCAAGCCTCGAGGAGAATAACGAGTTGTCCCTCGCAACTAGGCAGGAGTCCTGACGTGGCTGAAGAAACACGTGGGTGGAAGGGCCATCCCCGTCGTAACTCGAGAATATACCCCAGGTTCCCGCCGCAACTCGAAAAAAACCATGAGACTTCCCCCTCGCCGCGAGATGAGGCCCAATTCCCCTGTACTGCGTGCAGAGCAATTCCGTCTTGCACATCACACATGAAAGGAGCCTTGATTTCCTTGATGGCACTCCAGAGAATCCCCAAGAACACTGTTTCAAGGATAGAGGGATCCTGAGGTCACTGTAGCAACACGAAAGAACTCTGTGGACCAAAAATCAACTCGAAAAGAGAGGTTAGTCCCTGGATTCGTCTCCAGAGGAATACCACCTTACCACAAGCACCTCAAGAGGAGGCTTCTCTCAGCTCTAGGTATGTGAGAGGGACCCTGAGTTTGCGGCCTCAAGTGGAATGGACACCGCGATGCCCTGACTCGAAATAAGGCCGTATATCCCTGCAGTGACTTGAATGCAGGCTCGTCTTGCATCTCCCAAGATGAAAGGATGTCTGAATCCCCTGTGGAGACCACAGAGAAAGACCTAGTTCCCCACCTCATCGCGACCGGAGGCCTCACATCCTTTGAAAACTCCAGAGGTACGCGGAGATCAGTGCCTCCAAAGGAGACGATGCCTGACTCCTCATGAAACTTGATAGGAGTCCCAGGATTCCTGTGGCACGTGGAAAGGGACCCTTGGTCTCCCGCCTCAGCTGGAGAGGCGTCCCAATTGCCTTGCCAAGCCTCGAGGAGAATCCCGAGTTGTGTCTCGCAACTAGGCAGGAGTCCTGACGTGGCTGAACAAACACGTGGGTGGAAGGGCCATCCCCGTCGTAACTCGAGAATATACCCCAGGTTCCCGCCGCAACTCGAGAAAAACCATGAGACTTCCCCCTCGCCGCGAGATGAGGCCCGATTCCCCTGCACTGCGTGCAGAGCAATTCCGTGTTGCACATCACACATGAAAGGAGCCTTGATTTCCTTGATGGCACTCCAGAGAAACCCCAAGAACACTGTTTCAAGGCTAGAGGGATCCTGAGGTCACTGTAGCAACACGAAAGAGCTCCGTGGGCCAAAAATCAACTCGAGATGAGAGGTTAGTCCCTGGCTTCGACTCCAGAGGAATACCACCTTACCACAAGCACCTCAAGAGGAGGCTTCTCTCAGCTTTAGGTATGTGAGAGGGACCCTGAGTTTGCGGCCTCAAGTGGAATGGACACCGCGATGCCCTGATGCGAAATAAGGCTGGATATCCCTGCAGTGACTTGAATGCAGGCTCGTCTTGCATCTCCCAAGATGAAAGGATGTCTGAATCCCCTGTGGAGACCACAGAGAAAGACGTAGTTCCCCACCTCATTGCGACCGGAGGCCTCACATCCTTTGAAAACTCCAGAGGTAAGCGGAGATCAGTGCCTCCAAAGGAGACGATGCCTGACTCCTCGTGAAACTTGATAGGAGTCCCAGGATTCCTGTGGCACGTGGAAAGGGACCCTTGGTCTCCCTCCTCAGCTGGAGAGGCGTCCCAATTGCCTTGCCAAGCCTCGAGGAGAATCCCGAGTTGTGTCTCGCAACTAGGCAGGAGTCCTGACGTGGCTGAACAAACACGTGTGTGGAAGGGCCATCCCCGTCGTAACTCGAGAATATACCCCAGGTTCCCGCCGCAACTCGAGAAAAACCATGAGACTTCCCCCTCGCCGCGAGATGAAGCCCGATTCCCCTGCACTGCGTGCAGAGCAATTCCGTGTTGCACATCACACATGAAAGGAGCCTTGATTTCCTTGATGGCACTCCAGAGAAACCCCAAGAACACTGTTTCAAGGCTAGAGGGATCCTTAGGTCACTGTAGCAACACGAAAGAGCTCCGTGGACCAAGAATCAACACGAGATGAGAGGTTAGTCCCTGGCTTCGACTCCTGAGGAATACCACCTTACCACAAGCACCTCAAGAGGAGGCTTCTCTCAGCTCTAGGTATGTGAGAGGGATCCTGAGTTTGCGGCCTCAAGTGGAATGGACACCGCGATGCCCTGACTCGAAATAAGGCCGGATATCCCTGCAGTGACTTCAATGCAGGCTCGTCTTGCATCTCCCAGGACGAAAGGATGTCTGAATCCCCTGTGGAAAGCACAGAGAAAGACTTAGTTCCCCACGTCATCGCGACCGATAGCCTCACATCCTTTGAAAACTCCAGAGATACGCGGAGATCAGTGCCTCCAAAGGAGACGACGCCTGACTCCTCGTGAAACTTGATAGGAGTCCCAGGATTCCTGTGGCACTTGGAAAGGGACACTTGGTCTCCCGCCTCAGCTGGAGAGGCGTCCCAATTGCCCTGCCAAGCCTCGAGGAGAATCCAGAGTTGTCCCTCGCAAGTAGGCAGGAGTCCTGACGTCGCTGAAGAAACACGTGGGTGGAAGGGCCATCCCCGTCGTAACTCGAGAATATACCCCAGGTTCCCGCCGCAACTCGAGAAAAACCATGAGACTTCCCCCTCGCCGCGAGATGAGGCCCGATTCCCCTGCACTGCGTGCAGAGCAATTCCGTGTTGCACATCACACATGAAAGGAGCCTTGATTTCCTTGATGGCACTCCAGAGAAACCCCAAGAACACTGTTTCAAGGCTAGAGGGATCCTGAGGTCACTGTAGCAACACGAAAGAGCTCCGTGGGCCAAAACTCAACTCGAGATGAGAGGTTAGTCCCTGGCTTCGACTCCAGAGGAATACCACCTTACCACAAGCACCTCAAGAGGAGGCTTCTCTCAGCTCTAGGTATGTGAGAGGGACCCTGAGTTTGCGGCCTCAAGTGGAATGGACACCGCGATGCCCTGATGCGAAATAAGGCTGGATATCCCTGCAGTGACTTGAATGCAGGCTCGTCTTGCATCTCCCAAGATGAAAGGATGTCTGAATCCCCAGTGGAGACCACAGAGAAACACCTAGTTCCCCACCTCATCGCGACCGGAGGCCTCACATCCTTTGAAAACTCCAGAGGTCCGCGGAGATCAGTGCCTCCAAAGGAGACGATGCCTGACTCCTCGTGAAACTTGATAGGAGTCCCAGGATTCTTGTGGCACGTGGAAAGGGACCCTTGGTCTCCCGCCTCAGCTGGAGAGGCGTTCCAATTGCCCTGCCAAGCCTCGAGGAGAATCCCGAGTTGTCCCTCGCAACTAGGCAGGAGTCCTGACGTGGCTGAACAAACACGTGGGTGGAAGGGCCATCCCCGTCGTAACTCGAGAATATACCCCAGGTTCCCGCCGCAACTCGAGAAAAACCATGAGACTTCCCCCTCGATGCGAGATGAGGCCCAATTCCCCTGTACTGCGTGCAGAGCAATTCCGTGTTGCACATCACACATGAAAGGAGCCTTGATTTCCTTGATGGCACTCCAGAGAAACCCCAAGAACACTGTTTCAAGGCTAGAGGGATCCTGAGGTCACTGTAGCAACACGAAAGAGCTCCGTGGACCAAAAATCAACTCGAGATGAGAGGTTAGTCCCTGGCTTCGACTCCAGAGGAATACCACCTTACCACAAGCACCTCAAGAGGAGGCTTCTCTCAGCTCTAGGTATGTGAGAGGGACCCTGAGTTTGCGGCCTCAAGTGGAATGGACACCGCGATGCCCTGACTCGAAATAAGGCCGGATATCCCTGCAGTGACTGGAATGCAGGCTCGTCTTGCATCTCCCAAGACGAAAGGGTGTCTGAATCCCCTGTGGAGACCACAGAGAAACACCTAGTTCCCCACCTCATCGCGACAGGAGGCCTCAAATCCTTTGAAAACTCCAGAGGTATGCGGAGATCAGTGCCTCCAAAGGAGACGATGCCTGACTCCTCGTGAAACTTGATAGGAGACCCAGGATTCCTGTGGCACGTGGAAAGGGACCCTTGGTCTCCCGTCTCAGCTGGAGAGGCGTCCCAATTGCCCTGCAAAGCCTCGAGGAGAATCCCGAGTTGTCCCTCGCAACTAGGCAGGAGTCCTGACATGGCTGAACACACACGTGGGTGGAAGGGCCATCCCCGTCGTAACTCGAGAATATACCCCAGGTTCCCGCCGCAACTCGAGAAAAACCATGAGACTTCCCCCTCGCTGCGAGATGAGGCCCGATTCCCCTGCACTGCGTGCAGAGCAATTCCGTGTTGCACATCACACATGAAAGGAGCCTTGATTTCCTTGATGGCACTCCAGAGAAACCCCAAGAACACTGTTTCAAGGCTAGAGGGATCCTGAGGTCACTGTAGCAACACAAAAGAGCTCCGTGGACCAAGAATCAACACGAGATGAGAGGTTAGTCCCTGGCTTCGACTCCTGAGGAATACCACCTTACCACAAGCACCTCAAGAGGAGGCTTCTCTCAGCTCTAGGTATGTGAGAGGGATCCTGAGTTTGCGGCCTCAAGTGGAATGGACACCGCGATGCCCTGACTCGAAATAAGGCCGGATATCCCTGCAGTGACTTGAATGCAGGCTCGTCTTGCATCTCCCAAGAAGAAAGGATGTCTGAATCCCCTGTGGAGACCACAGAGAAAGACCTAGTTCTCCACCTCATCACGACCGGAGGCCTCACATCCTTTGAAAACTCCAGAGGTACGCGGAGATCAGTGCCTCCAAAGGAGACGATGCCTGACTCCTCGTGAAACTTGATAGGAGTCCCAGGATTTTCTGGCACGTGGAAACGGACTCTTGGTCTCCCGCCTCAGCTGGAGAGGCGTTCCAAATTCCCTGCCAAGCCTCGAGGAGAATCCCGAGTTGTCCCTCGCAACTAGGCAGGAGTCCTGACGTGGCTGAACAAACACGTGGGTGGAAGGGCCATCCCCGTCGTAACTCGAGAATATACCCCAGGGTCCCGCCGCAACTCGAGAAAAACCATGAGACTTCCCCCTCGATGCGAGATGAGGCCCGATTCCCCTGTACTGCGTGCAGAGCAATTCCGTCTTGCACATCACACATGAAAGGAGCCTTGATTTCCTTGATGGCACTCCAGAGAAACCCCAAGAACACTGTTTCAAGGCTAGAGGGAACCTGAGGTCACTGTAGCAACACGAAAGAACTCTGTGGACCAAATATCAACTCGAAAAGAGAGGTTAGTCCCTGGATTCGTCTCCAGAGGAATACCACCTTACCACAAGCACCTCAAGAGGAGGCTTCTCTCAGCTCTAGGTATGTGAGAGGGACCCTGAGTTTGCGGCCTCAAGTGGAATGGACACCGCGATGCCCTGACTCGAAATAAGGCCGGATATCCCTGCAGTGACTTCAATGCAGGCACGTCTTGCATCTCCCAGGACGAAAGGATGTCTGAATCCCCTGTGGAAAGCACAGAGAAAGACTTAGTTCCCCACCTCATCGCAACCGATAGCCTCACATCCTTTGAAAACTCCAGAGGTACGCGGAGATCAGTGCCTCCAAAGGAGACGATGCCTGACTCCTCGTGAAACTTGATAGGAGTCCCAGGATTCCTGTGGCACTTGGAAAGGGACACTTGGTCTCCCGCCTCAGCTGGAGAGGCGTCCCAATTGCCCTGCCAAGCCTCGAGGAGAATCCAGAGTTGTCCCTCGCAACTAGGCAGGAGTCCTGACGTCGCTGAAGAAACACGTGGGTGGAAGGGCCATCCCCGTCGTAACTCGAAAATATACCCCAGGTTCCCGCCGCAACTCGAGAAAAACCATGAGACTTCCCCCTCGCCACGAGATGAGGCCCGATTCCCCTGCACTGCGTGCAGAGCAATTCCGTGTTGCACATCACACATGAAAGGAGCCTTGATTTCCTTGATGGCACTCCAGAGAAACCCCAAGAACACTGTTTCAAGGCTAGAGGGATCCTGAGGTCACTGTAGCAACACGAAAGAGCTCCGTGGGCCAAAAATCAACTCGAGATGAGAGGTTAGTCCCTGGCTTCGACTCCAGAGGAATACCACCTTACCACAAGCACCTCAAGAGGAGGCTTCTCTCAGCTCTAGGTATGTGAGAGGGACCCTGAGTTTGCGGCCTCAAGTGGAATGGACACCGCGATGCCCTGACGCGAAATAAGGCTGGATATCCCTGCAGTGACTTGAATGCAGGCTCGTCTTGCATCTCCCAAGAAGAAAGGATGTCTGAATCCCCTGTGGAGACCACAGAGAAAGACCTAGTTCCCCACCTCATCGCGACCGGAGGCCTCACATCCTTTGAAAACTCCAGAGGTACGCGGAGATCAGTGCCTCCAAAGGAGACGATGCCTGACTCCTCGTGAAACTTGATAGGAGTCCCAGTATTCCTGTGGCACAAGGAAAGTGACCCTTGGTCTCCCGCCTCAGGTGGAGAGGCGTCCCAATTGCCTTGCCAAGCCTCGAGGAGAATCCCGAGTTGTGTCTCGCAACTAGGCAGGAGTCCTGACGTGGCTGAACAAACACGTGTGTGGAAGGGCCATCCCCGTCGTAACTCGAGAATATACCCCAGGTTCCCGCCGCAACTCGAGAAAAACCATGAGACTTCCCCCTCGCCGCGAGATGAGGCCCGATTCCCCTGCACTGCATGCAGAGCAATTCCGTGTTGCACATCACACATGAAAGGAGCCTTGATTTCCTTCATGGCACTCCAGAGAAACCCCAAGAACACTGTTTCAAGGCTAGAGGGATCCTGAGGTCACTGTAGCAACACGAAAGAGCTCCGTGGACCAAAAATCAACTCGAGATGAGAGGTTAGTCCCTGGCTTCGACTCCAGAGGAATACCACCTTACCACAAGCACCTCAAGAGGAGGCTTCTCTCAGCTCTAGGTATGTGAGAGGGACCCTGAGTTTGCGGCCTCAAGTGGAATGGAAACCACGATGCCCTGACTCGAAATAAGGCCGGATATGCCTGCAGTGACTGGAATGCAGGCTCGTCTTGCATCTCCCAAGACGAAAGGGTGTCTGAATCCCCTGTGGAGACCACAGAGAAAGACCTAGTTCCCCACCTCATCGCGACAGGAGGTCTCAAATCCTTTGAAAACTCCAGAGGTAGGTGGAGATCAGTGCCTCCAAAGGAGACGATGCCTGACTCCTCGTGAAACTTGATAGGAGACCCAGGATTCCTGTGGCACGTGGAAAGGGACCCTTGGTTTCCCGCCTCAGCTGGAGAGGCGTCCCAATTGCCCTGCAAAGCCTCGAGGAGAATCCCGAGATGTCCCTCGCAACTAGGCAGGAGTCCTGACATGGCTGAACACACACGTGTGTGGAAGGGCCATCCCCGTCGTAACTCGAGAATATACCCCAGGTTCCCGCTGCAACTCGAGAAAAACCATGAGACTTCCCCCTCGCCGCGAGATGAGGCCCGATTCCCCTGCACTGCGTGCAGAGCAATTCCGTGTTGCACATCACACATGAAAGGAGCCTTGATTTCCTTGATGGCACTCCTGAGAAACCCCAAGAACACTGTTTCAAGGCTAGAGGGATCCTGAGGTCACTGTAGCAACACGAAAGAGCTCCGTGGACCAAGAATCAACACGAGATGAGAGGTTAGTCCCTGGCTTCGACCCCTGAGGAATACCACCTTACCACAAGCACCTCAAGAGAAGGCTTCTCTCAGCTCTAGGTATGTGAGAGGGATCCTGAGTTTGCGGCCTCAAGGTGAATGGACACCGCGATGCCCTGACTCGAAATAAGGCCGGATATCCCTGCAGTGACTTGAATGCAGGCTCGTCTTGCATCTCCAAGAAGAAAGGATGTCCGAATCCCCTGTGGAGACCACAGAGAAACACCTAGTTCCCCACCTCATCGCGACCGCAGGCCTCACATCCTTTGAAAACTCCAGAGGTACGCGGAGATCAGTGCCTCCAAAGGAGACGATGCCTGACTCCTCGTGAAACTTGATAGGAGTCCCAGGATTCTTGTGGCACGTGGAAAGGGACCCTTGGTCTCCCGCCTCAGCTGGAGAGGCGTTCCAATTGCCCTGCCATGCCTCGAGGAGAATCCCGAGTTGTCCCTCGCAACTAGGCAGGAGTCCTGACGTGACTGAACAAACACGTGTGTGGAAGGGCCATCCCCGTCGTAACTCGAGAATATACCCCAGGTTCCCGCCGCAACTCGAGAAAAACCATGAGACGTCCCCCTCGCCGCGAGATGAGGCCCGATTCCCCTGTACTGCGTGCAGAGCAATTCTGTGTTGCACATCACACATGAAAGGAGCCTTGATTTCCTTCATGGCACTCCAGAGAAACCCCAAGAACACTGTTTCAAGGCTAGAGGGATCCTGAGGTCACTGTAGCAACACGAAAGAGCTCCGTGGACCAAGAATCAACACGAGATGAGAGGTTAGTCCCTGGCTTCGACTCCTGAGGAATACCACCTTACCACAAGCACCTCAAGAGGAGGCTTCTCTCAGCTCTAGGTATGTGAGAGGGATCCTGAGTTTGCGGCCTCAAGTGGAATGGACACCGCGATGCCCTGACTCGAAATAAGGCCGGATATCCCTGCAGTGACTTGAATGCAGGCTCGTCTTGCATCTCCCAGGACGAAAGGATGTCTGAATCCCCTGTGGAGACCACAGAGAAAGACCTAGTTCCCCACCTCATCGCGACCGGAGGCCTCACATCCTTTGAAAACTCCAGAGGTACGCGGAGATCTGTGCCTCCAAAGGAGACGATGCCTAACTCCTCGTGAAAAACTGATAGGAGTCCCAGGATTCTTGTGGCACGTGGAAAGGGACACTTGGTCTCCCGCCTCAGCTGGAGAGGCGTTCCAATTGCCCTGCCAAGCCTCGAGGAGAATCCCGAGTTGTCCCTCGCAACTAGGCAGGAGTCCTGACGTGGCTGAACAAACACGTGGGTGGAAGGGCCATCCCCGTCGTAACTCGAGAATATACCCCAGGTTCCCGCCGCAACTCGAGAAAAACCATGAGACTTCCCCCTCGATGCGAGATGAGGCCCGATTCCCCTGTACTGCGTGCAGAGCAATTCCGTCTTGCACATCACACATGAAAGGAGCCTTGATTTCCTTGATGGCACTCCAGAGAAACCCCAAGAACACTGTTTCAAGGATAGAGGGATCCTGAGGTCACTGTAGCAACACGAAAGAACTCTGTGGACCAAAAATCAACTCGAAAAGAGAGGTTAGTCCCTGGATTCGTCTCCAGAGGAATACCACCTTACCACAAGCACCTCAAGAGGAGGCTTCTCTCAGCTCTAGGTATGTGAGAGGGACCCTGAGTTTGCGGCCTCAAGTGGAATGGACACCGCGATGCCCTGACTCGAAATAAGGCCGGATATCCCTGCAGTGACTTCAATGCAGGCTCGTCTTGCATCTCCCAGGACGAAAGGATGTCTGAATCCCCTGTGGAAAGCACAGAGAAAGACTTAGTTCCCCACCTCATCGCGACCGATAGCCTCACATCCTTTGAAAACTCCAGAGGTACGCGGAGATCAGTGCCTCCAAAGGAGACGATGCCTGACTCCTCGTGAAACTTGATAGGAGTCCCAGGATTCCTGTGGCACTTGGAAAGGGACACTTGGTCTCCCGCCTCAGCTGGAGAGGCGTCCCAATTGCCCTGCCAAGCCTCGAGGAGAATCCAGAGTTGTCCCTCGCAACTAGGCAGGAGTCCTGACGTCGCTGAAGAAACACGTGGGTGGAAGGGCCATCCCCGTCGTAACTGGAGAATATACTCCAGGTTCCCGCCGCAACTCGAGAAAAACCATGAGACTTCCCCCTCGCCGCGAGATGAGGCCCGATTCCCCTGCACTGCGTGCAGAGCAATTCCGTGTTGCACATCACACATGAAAGGAGCCTTGATTTCCTTGATGGCACTCCAGAGAAACCCCAAGAACACTGTTTCAAGGCTAGAGGGATCCTGAGGTCACTGTAGCAACACGAAAGGGCTCCGTGGGCCAAAAATCAACTCGAGATGAGAGGTTAGTCCCTGGCTTCGACTCCAGAGGAATACCACCTTACCACAAGCACCTCAAGAGGAGGCTTCTCTCAGCTCCAGGTATGTGAGAGGGACCCTGAGTTTGCGGCCTCAAGTGGAATGGACACCGCGATGCCCTGACGCGAAATAAGACTGGATATCCCTGCAGTGACTTGAATGCAGGCTCGTCTTGCATCTCCCAAGATGAAAGGATGTCTGAATCCCCTGTGGAGTCCACAGAGAAAGACCTAGTTCCCCACCTCATCGCGACCGGAGGCCTCACATCCTTTGAAAACTCCAGAGGTACGCGGAGATCAGTGCCTCCAAAGGAGACGATGCCTGACACCTCGTGAAACTTGATAGGAGTCCCAGGATTCCTGTGGCACGTGGAAAGGGACCCTTGGTCTCCCGCCTCAGCTGGAGAGGCATCCCAATTGCCTTGCCAAGCCTCGAGGAGAATCCCGAGTTGTGTCTCGCAACTAGGCAAGAGTCCTGACATGGCTGAACAAATACGTGTGTCTAAGGGCCATCCCCATCGTAACTCGAGAATATACCCCAGGTTCCCGCCGCAACTCCAGAAAAACCATGAGACTTCCCCCTCGCCGCGAGATGAGGCCCGATTCCCCTGCACTGCGTGCAGAGCAATTCTGTGTTGCACATCACACATGAAAGGAGCCTTGATTTCCTTGATGGCACTCCAGAGAAACCCCAAGAACACTGTTTCAAGGCTAGAGGGATCCTGAGGTCACTGTAGCAACACGAAACAGCTCCGTGGGCCAAAAATCAACTTGAGATGAGAGGTTAGTCCCTGGCTTCGACTCCAGAGGAATACCACCTTACCACAAGCACCTCAAGAGGAGGCTTCTCTCAGCTCTAGGTATGTGAGAGGGACCCTGAGTTTGCGGCCTCAAGTGGAATGGACACCGCGATGCCCTGACTCGAAATAAGGCCGGATATCCCTGCAGTGACTGGAATGCAGGCTCGTCTTGCATCTCCCAAGACGAAAGGGTGTCTGAATCCCCTGTGGAGACCACAGAGAAAGACCTAGTTCCCCACCTCATTGCGACAGGAGGCCTCAAATCCTTTGAAAACTCCAGAGGTATGCGGAGATCAGTGCCTCCAAAGGAGACGATGCCTGACTCCTCGTGAAACTTGATAGGAGACCCAGGATTCCTGTGGCACGTGGAAAGGGACCCTTGGTCTCCCGTCTCAGCTGGAGAGGCGTCCCAATTGCCCTGCAAAGCCTCGAGGAGAATCCCGAGTTGTCCCTCGCAACTAGGCAGGAGTCCTGACATGGCTGAACACACACGTGTGTGGAAGTGCCATCCCCGTCGTAACTCGAGAATATACCCCAGGTTCCCGCCGCAACTCGAGAAAAACCATGAGACTTCCCCCTCGCCGCGAGATGAGGCCCGATTCCCCTGCACTGCGTGCAGAGCAATTCCGTGTTGCACATCACACATGAAAGGAGCCTTGATTTCCTTGATGGCACTCCAGAGAAACCCCAAGAACACTGTTTCCAGGCTAGAGGGATCCTGAGGTCACTGTAGCAACACGAAAGAGCTCCGTGGACCAAGAATCAACACGAAATGAGTGGTTAGTCCCTGGCTTCGACTCCTGAGAAATACCACCTTACCACAAGCACCTCAAGAGGAGGCTTCTCTCAGCTCTAGGTATGTGAGAGGGATCCTGAGTTTGCGGCCTCAATTGGAATGGACACCGCGATGCTCTGACTCGAAATAAGGCCGGATATCCCTGCAGTGACTTGAATGCAGGCTCGTCTTGCATCTCCCAAGAAGAAAGGTTGTCTGAATCCCCTCTGGAGACCACAGAGAAAGACCTAGTTCCCCACCTCATCGCGACCGGAGGCCTCACATCCTTTGAAAACTCCAGAGGTACGCGGAGATCAGTGCCTCCAAAGGAGACGATGCCTGACGCCTCGTGAAACTTGATAGGAGTCCCAGGATTCTTGTGGCACGTGGAAAGGGACCCTTGGTCTCCCGCCTCAGCTGGAGAGGCGTTCCAATTGCCCTGCCAAGCCTCGAGGAGAATCCCTAGTTGTCCCTCCCAACTAGGCAGGAGTCCTGACGTGGCTGAACAAACACGTGGGTGGAAGGGCCATCCCCGTCGTAACTCGAGAATATACCCCAGGTTCCCGCCGCAACTCGAGAAAAACCATGAGACTTCCCCCTCGATGCGAGATGAGGCCCGATTCCCCTGTACTGCGTGCAGAGCAATTCCGTCTTGCACATCACACATGAAAGGAGCCTTGATTTCCTTGATGGCACTCCAGAGAAACCCCAAGAACACTGTTTCAAGGCTAGAGGGATCCTGAGGTCACTGTAGCAACACGAAAGAGCTCCGTGGACCAAAAATCAACTCGAAAAGAGAGGTTAGTCCCTGGATTCTTCTCCAGAGGAATACCACCTTACCACAAGCACCTCAAGAGGAGGCTTCTCTCAGCTCTAGGTATGTGAGAGGGACCCTGAGTTTGCGGCCTCAAGTGGAATGGACACCGCGATGCCCTGACTCGAAATAAGGCCGGATATCCCTGCAGTGACTTCAATGCAGGCTCGACTTGCATCTCCCAGGACGAAAGGTTGTCTGAATCCCCTGTGGAAAGCACAGAGAAAGACTTAGTTCCCCACCTCATCGCGACCGATAGCCTCACATCCTTTGAAAACTCCAGAGGTACGCGGAGATCAGTGCCTCCAAAGGAGACGATGCCTGACTCCTCGTGAAACTTGATAGGAGTCCCAGGATTCCTGTGGCACTTGGAAAGGGACACTTGGTCTCCCGCCTCAGCTGGAGAGGCGTCCCAATTGCCCTGCCAAGCCTCGAGGAGAATCCAGAGTTGTCCCTCGCAACTAGGCAGGAGTCCTGACGTCGCTGAAGAAACACGTGGGTGGAAGGGCCATCCCCGTCGTAACTCGAGAATATACCCCAGGTTCCCGCCGCAACTCGAGAAAAACCATGAGACTTCCCCCTCGCCACGAGATGAGGCCCGATTCCCCTGCACTGCGTGCAGAGCAATTCCGTGTTGCACATCACACATGAACGGAGCCTTGATTTCCTTGATGGCACTCCAGAGAAACCCCAAGAACACTGTTTCAAGGCTAGAGGGATCCTGAGGTCACTGTAGCAACACGAAAGAGCTCCGTGGGCCAAAAATCAACTCGAGATGAGAGGTCAGTCCCTGGCTTCGACTCCTGAGGAATACCACCTTACCACAAGCACCTCAAGAGGAGGCTTCTCTCAGCTCTAGGTATGTGAGAGGGATCCTGAGTTTGCGGCCTCAAGTGGAATGGACACCGCGATGCCCTGACTCGAAATAAGGCCGGATATCCCTGCAGTGACTTGAATGCAGGCTCGTCTTGCATCTCCCAGGACGAAAGGATGTCTGAATCCCCTGTGGAGACCACAGAGAAAGACCTAGTTCCCCACCTCATCGCGACCGGAGGCCTCACATCCTTTGAAAACTCCAGAGGTACGCGGAGATCTGTGCCTCCAAAGGAGACGATGCCTGACTCCCCGTGAAAAACTGATAGGAGTCCCAGGATTCTTGTGGCACGTGGAAAGGGACACTTGGTCTCCCGCCTCAGCTGGAGAGGCGTTCCAATTGCCCTGCCAAGCCTCGAGGAGAATCCCGAGTTGTCCCTCGCAACTAGGCAGGAGTCCTGACGTGGCTGAAGAAACACGTGGGTGGAAGGGCCATCCCCGTCGTAACTCGAGAATATACCCCAGGTTCCCGCCGCAACTCGAGAAAAACCATGAGACTTCCCCCTCGATGCGAGATGAGGCCCGATTCCCCTGTACTGCGTGCAGAGCAATTCCGTCTTGCACATCACACATGAAAGGAGCCTTGATTTCCTTGATGGCACTCCAGAGAAACCCCAAGAACACTGTTTCAAGGCTAGAGGGATCCTGAGGTCACTGTAGCAACACGAAAGAACACTGTGGACCAAAAATCAACTCGAAAAGAGAGGTTAGTCCCTGGATTCGTCTCCAGAGGAATACCACCTTACCACAAGCACCTCAAGAGGAGGCTTCTCTCAGCTCTAGGTATGTGAGAGGGACCCTGAGTTTGCGGCCTCAAGTGGAATGGACACCGCGATGCCCTGACTCGAAATAAGGCCGGATATCCCTGCAGTGACTTCAATGCAGACTCGTCTTGCATCTCCCAGGACGAAAGGATGTCTGAATCCCCTGTGGAAAGCACAGAGAAAGACTTAGTTCCCCACCTCATCGCGACCGATAGTCTCACATCCTTTGAAAACTCCAGAGGTACGCGGAGATCAGTGCCTCCAAAGGAGACGATGCCTGACTCCTCGTGAAACTTGATAGGAGTCCCAGGATTCCTGTGGCACTTGGAAAGGGACACTTGGTCTCCCGCCTCAGCTGGAGAGGCGTCCAAATTGCCCTGCCAAGCCTCGAGGAGAATCCAGAGTTGTCCCTCGCAACTAGGCAGGAGTCCTGACGTCGCTGAAGAAACACGTGGGTGGAAGGGCCATCCCCGTCGTAACTCGAGAATATACCCCAGGTTCCCGCCGCAACTCGAGAAAAACCATGAGACTTCCCCCTCGCCGCGAGATGAGGCCCGATTCCCCTGCACTGCGTGCAGAGCAATTCCGTCTTGCACATCACACATGAAAGGAGCCTTGATTTCCTTGATGGCACTCCAGAGAAACCCCAAGAACACTGTTTCAAGGCTAGAGGGATCCTGAGGTCACTGTAGCAACACGAAAGAGCTCCGTGGACCAAGAATCAACACGAGATGAGAGGTTAGTCCCTGGCTTCGATTCCAGAGGAATACCACCTTACCACAAGCACCTCAAGAGGAGGCTTCTCTCAGCTCTAGGTATGTGAGAGGGACCCTGAGTTTGCGGCCTCAAGTGGAATGGACACCGCGATGCCCTGACGCGAAATAAGGCTGGATATCCCAGCAGTGACTTGAATGCAGGCTCGTCTTGCATCTCCCAAGATGAAAGGATGTCTGAATCCCCTGTGGAGTCCACAGAGAAAGACCTAGTTCCCCACCTCATCGCGACCGGAGGCCTCACATCCTTTGAAAACTCCAGAGGTACGCGGAGATCAGTGCCTCCAAAGGAGACGATGCCTGACACATCGTGAAACTTGATAGGAGTCCCAGGATTCCTGTGGCACGTGGAAAGGGACCCTTGGTCTCCCGCCTCAGCTGGAGAGGCGTCCCAATTGCCTTGCCAAGCCTCGAGGAGAATCCCGAGTTGTGTCTCGCAACTAGGCAAGAGTCCTGACATGGCTGAACAAATACGTGTGTCTAAGGGCCATCCCCGTCGTAACTCGAGAATATACCCCAGGTTCCCGCCGCAACTCGAGAAAAACCATGAGACTTCCCCCTCGCCGCGAGATGAGGCCCGATTCCCCTGCACTGCGTGCAGAGCAATTCTGTATTGCACATCACACATGAAAGGAGCCTTGATTTCCTTGATGGCACTCCAGAGAAACCCCAAGAACACTGTTTCAAGGCTAGAGGGATCCTGAGGTCACTGTAGCAACACGAAACAGCTCCGTGGGCCAAAAATCAACTCGAGATGAGAGGTTAGTCCCTGGCTTCGACTCCAGAGGAATACCACCTTACCACAAGCACCTCAAGAGGAGGCTTCTCTCAGCTCTAGGTATGTGAGAGGGACCCTGAGTTTGCGGCCTCAAGTGGAATGGACACCGCGATGCCCTGACTCGAAATAAGGCCGGATATCCCTGCAGTGACTGGAATGCAGGCTCATCTTGCATCTCTCAAGACGAAAGGGTGTCTGAATCCCCTGTGGAGACCTCAGAGAAAGACCTAGTTCCCCACCTCATCGCGACAGGAGGCCTCAAATCCTTTGAAAACTCCAGAGGTATGCGGAGATCAGTGCCTCCAAGGAGACGATGCCTGACTCCTCGAGAAACTTGATAGGAGACCCAGGATTCCTGTGGCACATGGAAAGGGAACCTTGGTCTCCCGCCTCAGCTGGAGAGGCGTCCCAATTGCCCTGCAAAGCCTCGAGGAGAATCCCGAGTTGTCCCTCGCAACTAGGCAGGAGTCCTGACGTGGCTGAACAAACACGTGGGTGGAAGGGCCATCCCCGTCGTAACTCGAGAATATACCCCAGGTTCCCGCCGCAACTCGAGAAAAACCATGAGACTTCCCCCTCGATGCGAGATGAGGCCTGATTCCCCTGTACTGCGTGCAGAGCAATTCCGTCTTGCACATCACACATGAAAGGAGCCTTGATTTCCTTGATGGCAGTCCAGAGAAACCCCAAGAACACTGTTTCAAGGATAGAGGGATCCTGAGGTCACTGTAGCAACACGAAAGAACTCTGTGGACCAAAAATCAACTCGAAAAGAGAGGTTAGTCCCTGGATTCTTCTCCAGAGGAATACCACCTTACCACAAGCACCTCAAGAGGAGGCTTCTCTCAGCTCTAGGTATGTGAGAGGGACCCTGAGTTTGCGGCCTCAAGTGGAATGGACACCGCGATGCCCTGACTCGAAATAAGGCCGGATATCCCTGCAGTGACTTCAATGCAGGCTCGTCTTGCATCTCCCAGGACGAAAGGTTGTCTGAATCCCCTGTGGAAAGCACAGAGAAAGACTTAGTTCCCCACCTCATCGCGACCGATAGCCTCACATCCTTTGAAAACTCCAGAGGTACGCGGAGATCAGTGCCTCCATAGGAGACGATGCCTGACTCCTCGTGAAACTTGATAGGAGTCCCAGGATTCCTGTGGCACTTGGAAAGGGACACTTGGTCTCCCGCCTCAGCTGGAGAGGCGTCCCAATTGCCCTGCCAAGCCTCGAGGAGAATCCAGAGTTGTCCCTCGCAACTAGGCAGGAGTCCTGACGTCGCTGAAGAAACACGTGGGTGGAAGGGCCATCCCCGTCGTAACTCGAGAATATACCCCAGGTTCCCGCCGCAACTCGAGAAAAACCATGAGACTTCCCCCTCGCCACGAGATGAGGCCCGATTCCCCTGCACTGCGTGCAGAGCAATTCCGTGTTGCACATCACACATGAAAGGAGCCTTGATTTCCTTGATGGCACTCCAGAGAAACCCCAAGAACACTGTTTCAAGGCTAGAGGGATCCTGAGGTCACTGTAGCAACACGAAAGAGCTCCGTGGGCCAAAAATCAACTCGAGATGAGAGGTTAGTCCCTGGCTTCGACTCCAGAGGAATACCACCTTACCACAAGCACGTCAAGAGGAGGCTTCTCTCAGCTCTAGGTATGTGAGAGGGACCCTGAGTTTGCGGCCTCAAGTGGAATGGACACCGCGATGCCCTGACTCGAAATAAGGCCGGATATCCCTGCAGTGACTGGAATGCAGGCTCGTCTTGCATCTCTCAAGACGAAAGGGTGTCTGAATCCCCTGTGGAGACCTCAGAGAAAGACCTAGTTCCCCACCTCATCGCGACAGGAGGCCTCAAATCCTTTGAAAACTCCAGAGGTATGCGGAGATCAGTGCCTCCAAGGAGACGATGCCTGACTCCTCGAGAAACTTGATAGGAGACCCAGGATTCCTGTGGCACATGGAAAGGGAACCTTGGTCTCCCGCCTCAGCTGGAGAGGCGTCCCAATTGCCCTGCAAAGCCTCTAGGAGAATCCCGAGTTGTCCCTCGCAACTAGGCAGGAGTCCTGACGTGGCTGAACAAACACGTGGGTGGAAGGGCCATCCCCGTCGTAACTCGAGAATATACCCCAGGTTCCCGCCGCAACTCGAGAAAATCCATGAGACTTCCCCCTCGATGCGAGATGAGGCCTGATTCCCCTGTACTGCGTTCAGAGCAATTCCGTCTTGCACATCACACATGAAAGGAGCCTTGATTTCCTTGATGGCACTCCAGAGAAACCCCAAGAACACTGTTTCAAGGATAGAGGGATCCTGAGGTCACTGTAGCAACACGAAAGAACTCTGTGGACCAAAAATCAACTCGAAAAGAGAGGTTAGTCCCTGGATTCTTCTCCAGAGGAATACCACCTTACCACAAGCATCTCAAGAGGAGGCTTCTCTCAGCTCTAGGTATGTGAGAGGGACCCTGAGTTTGCGGCCTCAAGTGGAATGGACACCGCGATGCCCTGACTCGAAATAAGGCCGGATATCCCTACAGTGACTTCAATGCAGGCTCGTCTTGCATCTCCAAGGACGAAAGGTTGTCTGAATCCCCTGTGGAAAGCACAGAGAAAGACTTAGTTCCCCACCTCATCGCGACCGATAGCCTCACATCCTTTGAAAACTCCAGAGGTACGCGGAGATCAGTGCCTCCAAAGGAGACGATGCCTGACTCCTCGTGAAACTTGATAGGAGTCCCAGGATTCCTGTGGCACTTGGAAAGGGACACTTGATCTCCCGCCTCAGCTGGAGAGGCGTCCCAATTGCCCTGCCAAGCCTCGAGGAGAATCCAGAGTTGTCCCTCGCAACTAGGCAGGAGTCCTGACGTCGCTGAAGAAACACGTGGGTGGAAGGGCCATCCCCGTCGTAACTCGAGAATATACCCCAGGTTCCCGCCGCAACTCGAGAAAAACCATGAGACTTCCCCCTCGCCACGAGATGAGGCCCGATTCCCCTGCACTGCGTGCAGAGCAATTCCGTGTTGCACATCACACATGAAAGGAGCCTTGATTTCCTTGATGGCACTCCAGAGAAACCCCAAGAACACTGTTTCAAGGCTAGAGGGATCCTGAGGTCACTGTAGCAACACGAAAGAGCTCCGTGGGCCAAAAATCAACTCGAGATGAGAGGTTAGTCCCTGGCTTCGACTCCAGAGGAATACCACCTTACCACAAGCACCTCAAGAGGAGGCTTCTCTCAGCTCTAGGTATGTGAGAGGGACCCTGAGTTTGCGGCCTCAAGTGGAATGGACACCGCGATGCCCTGACGCGAAATAAGGCTGGATATCCCTGAAGTGACTTGAATGCAGGCTCGTCTTGCATCTCCCAAGATGAAAGGATGTCTGAATCCCCTGTGGAGACCACAGAGAAAGACCTAGTTCCCCACCTCATCGCGACCGGAGGCCTCACATCCTTTGAAAACTCCAGAGGTACGCGGAGATCAGTGCCTCCAAAGGAGACGATGCCTGACTCCTCGTGAAACTTGATAGGAGTCCCAGGATTCCTGTGGCACGTGGAAAGGGACCCTTGGTCTCCCGCCTCAGCTGGAGAGGCGTCCCAATTTCCTTGCCAAGCCTCGAGGAGAATCCCGAGTTGTGTCTCGCAACTAGGCAAGAGTCCTGACGTGGCTGAACAAACACGTGTGTGGAAGGGCCATCCCCGTCGTAACTCGAGAATATACCCCAGGTTCCCGGCGCAACTCGAGAAAAACCATGAGACTTCCCCCTCGCCGCGAGATGAGGCCCGATTCCCCTGCACTGCGTGCAGAGCAATTCTGTGTTGCACATCACACATGAAAGGAGCCTTGATTTCCTTCATGGCACTCCAGAGAAACCCCAAGAACACTGTTTCAAGGCTAGAGGGATCCTGAGGTCACTGTAGCAACACGAAAGTGCTCCGTGGACCAAAAATCAACTCGAGATGAGAGGTTAGTCCCTGGCTTCGACTCCAGAGGAATACAACCTTACCACAAGCACCTCAAGAGGAGGCTTCTCTCAGCTCTAGGTATGTGAGAGGGACCCTGAGTTTGTGGCCTCAAGTGGAATGGACACCGCGATGCCCTGACTCGAAATAAGGCTGGATATCCCTGCAGTGACTTCAATGCAGGCTCGTCTTGCATCTCCCAGGACGAAAGGATGTCTGAATCCCCTGTGGAAAGCACAGAGAAAGACTTAGTTCCCCACCTCATCGCGACCCATAGCCTCACATCCTTTGAAAACTCCAGAGGTATGCGGAGATCAGTGCCTCCAAAGGAGACGACGCCTGACTCGTCATGAAACTTGATAGGAGTCCCAGGATTCCTGTGGCACGTGGAAAGGTACACTTGGTCTCCCGCCTCAGCTGGAGAGGCGTCCCAATTGCCCTGCCAAGCCTCGAGGAGAATCCCGAGTTGTCCCTCGCAAGTAGGCAGAAGTCCTGACGTCGCTGAAGAAACACGTGGGTGGAAGGGCCATCCCCGTCGTAACTCGAGAATATACCCCAGGTTCCCGCCGCAACACGAGAAAAACCATGAGACTTCCCCCTCGCCGCGAGATGAGGCCCGATTCCCCTGCACTGCGTGCAGAGCAATTCCGTGTTGCACATCACACATGAAAGGAGCCTTGATTTCCTTCATGGCACTCCAGAGAAACCCCAAGAACACTGTTTCAAGGCTAGAGGGATCCTGAGGTCACTGTAGCAACACGAAAGAGCTCCGTGGGCCAAAAATCAACTCGAGATGAGAGGTTAGTCCCTGGCTTCGACTCCAGAGAAATACCACCTTACCACAAGCACCTCAAGAGGAGGCTTCTCTCAGCTCTAGGTATGTGAGAGGGACCCTGAGTTTGCGGCCTCAAGTGGAATGGACACCGCGATGCCCTGACTCGAAATAAGGCCGGATATCCCTGCGGTGACTGGAATGAAGGCTCGTCTTGCATCTCCCAAGACGAAAGGGTGTCTGAATCCCCTGTGGAGACCACAGAGAAAGACCTAGTTCCCCACCTCATCGCGACAGGAGGCATCAAATCCTTTGAAAACTCCAGAGGTATGCGGAGATCAGTGCCTCCAAAGGAGACGATGCCTGACTCCTCTTGAAACTTGATAGGAGACCCAGGATTCCTGTGGCACGTGGAAAGGAACCCTTGGTCTTCCGTCTCAGCTGGAGAGGCGTCCCAATTGCCCTGCAAAGCCTCGAGGAGAATCCCGAGTTGTCCCTCGCATCTAGGCAGGAGTCCTGACGTCGCTGAAGAAACACGTGGGTGGAAGGGCCATCCCCGTCGTAACTCGAGAATATACCCCAGGTTCCCGCCGCAACTCGAGAAAAACCATGAGACTTCCCCCTCGCCGCGAGATGAGGCCCGATTCCCCTGCACTGCGTGCAGAGCAATTCCGTGTTGCACATCACACATGAAAGGAGCCTTGATTTCCTTGATGGCACTCCAGAGAAACCCCAAGAACACTGTTTCAAGGCTAGAGGGATCCTGAGGTCACTGTAGCAACACGAAAGAGCTCCGTGGACCAAGAATCAACACGAGATGAGAGGTTAGTCCCTGGCTTCGACTCCTGAGGAATACCACCTTACCACAAGCACCTCAAGAGGAGGCTTCTCTCAGCTCTAGGTATGTGAGAGGGATCCTGAGTTTGCGGCCTCAAGTGGAATGGACACCGCGATGCCCTGACTCGAAATAAGGCTGGATATCCCTGCAGTGACTTGAATGCAGGCTCGTCTTGCATCTCCCAGGACGAAAGGATGTCTGAATCCCCTGTGGAGACCACAGAGAAAGACCTAGTTCCCCACCTCATCGCGACCGGAGGCCTCACATCCTTTGAAAACTCCAGAGGTATGCGGAGATCAGTGCCTCCAAAGGAGACGATGCCTGACTCCTCGTGAAACTTGATAGGAGTCCCAGGATTCTTGTGGCACGTGGAAAGGGACCCTTGGTCTCCCGCCTCAGTTGGAGAGGCGTTCCAATTGCCCTGCCAAGCCTCGAGGAGAATCCCGAGTTGTCCCTCGCAACTAGGCAGGAGTCCTGACGTGGCTGAACAAACACGTGGGTGGAAGGGCCATCCCCGTCGTAACTCGAGAATATACCCCAGGTTCCCGCCGCAACTCGAGAAAAACCATGAGACCTCCCCCTCGATGCGAGATGAGGCCCGATTCCCC
Source organism: Cervus elaphus (assembly GCF_910594005.1). Lineage (NCBI taxonomy): Eukaryota > Metazoa > Chordata > Mammalia > Artiodactyla > Cervidae > Cervus > Cervus elaphus. Next base: position 1,694,777 of record NW_025316687.1, on the reverse strand, counting down.
TGTACTGCGTGCAGAGCAATTCCGTCTTGCACATCACACATGAAAGGAGCCTTGATTTCCTTGATGGCACTCCAGAGAAACCCCAAGAACACTGTTTCAAGGCTAGAGGGATCCTGAGGTCACTGTAGCAACACGAAAGAACTCTGTGGACCAAAAATCAACTCGAAAAGAGAGGTTAGTCCCTGGATTCTTCTCAAGAGGAATACCACCTTACCACAAGCACCTCAAGAGGAGGCTTCTCTCAGCTCTAGGTATGTGAGAGGGACCCTGAGTTTGCGGCCTCAAGTGGAATGGACACCGCAATGCCCTGACTCGAAATAAGGCCGGATATCCCTGCAGTGACTTCAATGCAGGCTCGTCTTGCATCTCCCAGGACGAAAGGTTGTCTGAATCCCCTGTGGAAAGCACAGAAAAAGACTTAGTTCCCCACCTCATCGCGACCGAGAGCCTCACATCCTTTGAAAACTCCAGAGGTATGCGGAGATCAGTGCCTCCAAAGGAGACGATGCCTGACTCCTCGTGAAACTTGATAGGAGTCCCAGGATTCCTGTGGCACTTGGAAAGGGACACTTGGTCTCCCGCCTCAGCTGGAGAGGCGTCCCAATTGCCCTGCCAAGCCTCGAGGAGAATCCAGAGTTGTCCCTCGCAACTAGGCAGGAGTCCTGACGTCGCTGAAGAAACACGTGGGTGGAAGGGCCATCCCCGTCGTAGCTCGAGAATATACCCCAGGTTCCCGCCGCAACTCGAGAAAAACCATGAGACTTCCCCCTCGCCACGAGATGAGGCCCGATTCCCCTGCACTGCGTGCAGAGCAATTCCGTGTTGCACATCACACATGAAAGGAGCCTTGATTTCCTTGATGGCACTCCAGAGAAACCCCAAGAACACTGTTTCAAGGCTAGAGGGATCCTGAGGTCACTGTAGCAACACGAAAGAGCTCCGTGGGCCAAAAATCAACTCGAGATGAGAGGTTAGTCCCTGGCTTCGACTCCAGAGGAATACCACCTTACCACAAGCACCTCAAGAGGAGGCTTCTCTCAGCTCTAGGTATGTGAGAGGGACCCTGAGCTTGCGGCCTCAAGTGGAATGGACACCGCGATGCCCTGACGCGAAATAAGGCTGGATATCGCTGCAGTGACTTGAATGCAGGCTCGTCTTGCATCTCCCAAGATGAAAGGATGTCTGAATCCCCTGTGGAGACCACAGAGAAAGACCTAGTTCCCCACCTCATCGCGACCGGAGGCCTCACATCCTTTGAAAACTCCAGAGGTACGCGGAGATCAGTGCCTCCAAAGGAGACGATGCCTGACTCCTCGTGAAACTTGATAGGAGTCCCAGGATTCCTGTGGCACGTGGAAAGGGACCCTTGGTCTCCCGCCTCAGCTGGAGAGGCGTCCCAATTGCCTTGCCAAGCCTCGAGGAGAATCCCGAGTTGTGTCTCGCAACTAGGCAAGAGTCCTGACGTGGCTGAACAAACACGAGTGTGGAAGGGCCATCCCCGTCAAACTCGAGAATATACCCCAGGTTCCCGCCGCAACTCGAGAAAAACCATGAGACTTCCCCCTCGCCGCGAGATGAGGCCCGATTCCCCTGCACTGCGTGCAGAGCAATTCTGTGTTGCACATCACACATGAAAGGAGCCTTGATTTCCTTCATGGCACTCCAGAGAAACCCCAAGAACACTGTTTCAAGGCTAGAGGGATCCTGAGGTCACTGTAGCAACACGAAAGAGCTCCGTGGACCAAAAATCAACTCGAGATGAGAGGTTAGTCCCTGGCTTCGACTCCAGAGGAATACCACCTTACCACAAGCACCTCAAGAGGAGGCTTCTCTCAGCTCTAGGTATGTGAGAGGGACCCTTAGTTTGCAGCCTCAAGTGGAATGGACACCGCAATGCCCTGACTCGAAATAAGGCCGGATATCCCTGCAGTGACTGGAATGCAGGCTCGTCTTGCATCTCCCAAGACGAAAGGGTGTCTGAATCCCCTAGAGACCACAGAGAAAGACCTAGTTCCCCACCTCATCGCGACAGGAGGCCTCAAATCCTTTGAAAACTCCAGAGGTATGCGGAGATTAGTGCCTCCAAAGGAGACGATGCCTGACTCCTCGTGAAACTTGATAGGAGACCCAGGATTCCTGTGGCACTTGGAAAGGGACACTTGGTCTCCCGCCTCAGCTGGAGAGGCGTCCCAATTGCCCTGCCAAGCCTCGAGGAGAATCCAGAGTTGTCCCTCGCAACTAGGCAGGAGTCCTGACGTGGCTGAACACACACGTGTGTGGAAGGGCCATCCCCGTCGTAACTCGAGAATATACCTCAGGTTCCCGCCGCAACTCGAGAAAAACCATGAGACTTCCCCCTCGCCGCGAGATGAGGCCCGATTCCCCTGCACTGCATGCAGAGCAATTCTGTGTTGCACATCACACATGAAAGGAGCCTTGATTTCCTTGATGGCACTCCAGAGAAACCCCAAGAACACTGTTTCAAGGCTAGAGGGATCCTGAGGTCACTGTAGCAACACGAAAGAGCTCCGTGGGCCAAAAATCAACTTGAGATGAGAGGTTAGTCCCTGGCTTCGACTCCAGAGGAATACCACCTTACCACAAGCACCTCAAGAGGAGGCTTCTCTCAGCTCTAGGTATGTGAGAGGGACCCTGATTTTGCGGCCTCAAGTGGAATGGACACCGCGATGCCCTGACGCGAAATAAGGCCGGATATCCCTGCAGTGACTTGAATGCAGGCTCGTCTTGCATCTCCCAAGATGAATTGATGTCTGAATCCCCTGTGGAGACCACAGAGAAAGACCTAGTTCCCCACCTCATCGCGACCGGAGGCCTCACATCCTTTGAAAACTCCAGAGGTACGCGGAGATCAGTGCCTCCAAAGGAGACGATGCCTGACTCCTCGTGAAACTTGATAGGAGTCCCAGGATTCCTGTGGCACGTGGAAAGGGACCCTTGGTCTCCCGCCTCAGCTGGAGAGGCGTCCCAATTGCCTTGCCAAGCCTCGAGGAGAATCCAGAGTTGTGTCTCGCAACTAGGCAAGAGTCCTGACGTGGCTGAACAAACACGTGTGTGGAAGGGCCATCCCCGTCGTAACTGGAGAATATACCCCAGGTTCCCGCCGCAACTCGAGAAAAACCATGAGACTTCCCCCTCGCCGCGAGATGAGGCCCGATTCCCCTGCACTGCGTGTAGAGCAATTCTGTGTTGCACATCACACATGAAAGGAGCCTTGATTTCCTTCATGACACTCCAGAGAAACCCCAAGAACACTGTTTCAAGGCTAGAGGGATCCTGAGGTCACTGTAGCAACACGAAAGAGCTCCGTGGACCAAAAATCAACTCGAGATGAGAGGTTAGTCCCTGGCTTCGACTCCAGAGGAATACCACCTTACCACAAGCACCTCAAGAGGAGGCTTCTCTCAGCTCTAGGTATGTGAGAGGGACCCTGAGTTTGCGGCCTCAAGTGGAATGGACACCGCGATGCCCTGACTCGAAATAAGGCCGGATATCCCTGCAGTGACTGGAATGCAGGCTCGTCTTGCATCTCCCAAGACGAAAGGATGTCTGAATTCCCTGTGGAGACCACAGAGAAAGACCTAGTTCCCCACCTCATCGCGACAGGAGGCCTCAAAATCTTTAAAAACTCCAGAGGTATGCGGAGATCAGTGCCTCCAAAGGAGACGATGCCTGACTCCTCGTGAAACTTGATAGGAGACCCAGGATTCCTGTGGCACGTGGAAAGGGACCCTTGGTCTCCCGTCTCAGCTGGAGAGGCGTCCCAATTGCCCTGCAAAGCCTCGAGGAGAATCCCGAGTTGTCCCTCGCAACTAGGCAGGAGTCCTGACGTCGCTGAAGAAACACGTGGGTGGAAGGGCCATCCCCGTCGTAACTCGAGAATATACCCCAGGTTCCCGCCGCAACTCGAGAAAAACCATGAGACTTCCCCCTCGCCGCGAGATGAGGCCCGATTCCCCTGCACTGCGTGCAGAGCAATTCCGTGTTGCACATCACACATGAAAGGAGCCTTGATTTCCTTGATGGCACTCCAGAGAAACCCCAAGAACACTGTTTCAAGGCTAGAGGGATCCTGAGGTCACTGTAGCAACACGAAAGAGCTCCGTGGACCAAGAATCAACACGAGATGAGAGGTTAGTCCCTGGCTTCGACTCCTGAGAAATACCACCTTACCACAAGCACCTCAAGAGGAGGCTTCTCTCAGCTCTAGGTATGTGAGAGGGATCCTGAGTTTGCGGCCTCAAGTGGAATGGACACTGCGATGCCCTGACTCGAAATAAGGCCGGATATCCCTGCAGTGACTTGAATGCAGGCTCGTCTTGCATCTCCCAAGAAGAAAGGATGTCTGAATCCCCTGTGGAGACCACAGAGAAAGATCTAGTTCCCCACCTCATCGCGACCGGACGCCTCACATCCTTTGAAAACTCCAGAGGTACGCGGAGATCAGTGCCTCCAAAGGGGACGATGCCTGACTCCTCGTGAAACTTGATAGGAGTCCCAGGATTCTTGTGGCACGTGGAAAGGGACCCCTGGTCTCCCGCCTCAGCTGGAGAGGCGTCCCAATTGCCCTGCAAAGCCTCGAGGAGAATCCCGAGTTGTCCCTCGCAACTAGGCAGGAGTCCTGACGTGGCTGAACAAACACGTGGGTGGAAGGGCCATCCCCGTCGTAACTCGAGAATATAACCCAGGTTCCCGCCGCAACTCGAGAAAAACCATGAGACTTCCCCCTCGATGCGAGATGAGGCCCGATTCCCCTGTACTGCGTGCAGAGCAATTCCGTCTTGCACATCACACATGAAAGGAGCCTTGATTTCCTTGATGGCACTCCAGAGAAACCCCAAGAACACTGTTTCAAGGATAGAGGGATCCTGAGGTCACTGTAGCAACACGAAAGAACTCTGTGGACCAAAAATCACCTCGAAAAGAGAGGTTAGTCCCTGGATTCGTCTCCAAATGAATACCACCTTACCACAAGCACCTCAAGAGGAGGCTTCTCTCAGCTCTAGGTATGTGAGAGGGACCCTGAGTTTGCGGCCTCAAGTGGAATGGACACCGCGATGCCCTGACTCGAAACAAGGCCGGATATCCCTACAGTGACTTCAATGCAGGCTCGTCTTGCATCTCCCAGGACGAAAGGATGTCTGAATCCCCTGTGGAGACCACAGAGAAAGACTTAGTTCCCCACCTCATCGCGACCGATAGCCTCACATCCTTTGAAAACTCCAGAGGTACGCGGAGATCAGTGCCTCCAAATGAGACGATGCCTGACTCCTCGTGAAACTTGATAGGAGTCCCAGGATTCCTGTGGCACTTGGAAAGGGACACTTGGTCTCCCGCCTCAGCTGGAGAGGCGTCCCAATTGCCCTGCCAAGCCTCGAGGAGAATCCAGAGTTGTCCCTCGCAACTAGGCAGGAGTCCTGACGTCGCTGAAGAAACACGTGGGTGGAAGGGCCATCCCCATCGTCACTCGAGAATATACCCCAGGTTCCCGCCGCAACTCGAGAAAAACCATGAGACTTCCCCCTCGCCGCGAGATGAGGCCCGATTCCCCTGCACTGCGTGCAGAGCAATTCCGTGTTGCACATCACACATGAAAGGAGCCTTGATTTCCTTGATGGCACTCCAGAGAAACCCCAAGAACACTGTTTCAAGGCTAGAGGGATCCTGAGGTCACTGTAGCAACACGAAAGAACTCTGTGGACCAAAAATCAACTCGAAAAGAGAGGTTAGTCCCTGGATTCTTCTCAAGAGGAATACCACCTTACCACAAGCACCTCAAGAGGAGGCTTCTATCAGCTCTAGGTATGTGAGAGGGACCCTGAGTTTGCGGCCTCAAGTGGAATGGACACCGCAATGCCCTGACTCGAAATAAGGCCGGATATCCCTGCAGTGACTTCAATGCAGGCTCGTCTTGCATCTCCCAGGACGAAAGGTTGTCTGAATCCCCTGTGGAAAGCACAGAGAAAGACTTAGTTCCCCACCTCATCGCGACCGAGAGCCTCACATCCTTTGAAAACTCCAGAGGTATGCGGAGATCAGTGCCTCCAAAGGAGACGATGCCTGACTCCTCGTGAAACTTGATAGGAGTCCCAGGATTCCTGTGGCACTTGGAAAGGGACACTTGGTCTCCCGCCTCAGCTGGAGAGGCGTCCCAATTGCCCTGCCAAGCCTCGAGGAGAATCCAGAGTTGTCCCTCGCAACTAGGCAGGAGTCCTGACGTCGCTGAAGAAACACGTGGGTGGAAGGGCCATCCCCGTCGTAGCTCGAGAATATACCCCAGGTTCCCGCCGCAACTCGAGAAAAACCATGAGACTTCCCCCTCGCCACGAGATGAGGCCCGATTCCCCTGCACTGCGTGCAGAGCAATTCCGTGTTGCACATCACACATGAAAGGAGCCTTGATTTCCTTGATGGCACTCCAGAGAAACCCCAAGAACACTGTTTCAAGGCTAGAGGGATCCTGAGGTCACTGTAGCAACACGAAAGAGCTCCGTGGGCCAAAAATCAACTCGAGATGAGAGGTTAGTCCCTGGCTTCGACTCCAGAGGAATACCACCTTACCACAAGCACCTCAAGAGGAGGCTTCTCTCAGCTCTAGGTATGTGAGAGGGACCCTGAGTTTGCGGCCTCAAGTGGAATGGACACCGCGATGCCCTGACGCGAAATAAGGCTGGATATCGCTGCAGTGACTTGAATGCAGGCTCGTCTTGCATCTCCCAAGATGAAAGGATGTCTGAATCCCCTGTGGAGACCACAGAGAAAGACCTAGTTCCCCACCTCATCGCGACCGGAGGCCTCACATCCTTTGAAAACTCCAGAGGTACGCGGAGATCAGTGCCTCCAAAGGAGACGATGCCTGACTCCTCGTGAAACTTGATAGGAGTCCCAGGATTCCTGTGGCACGTGGAAAGGGACCCTTGGTCTCCCGCCTCAGCTGGAGAGGCGTCCCAATTGCCTTGCCAAGCCTCGAGGAGAATCCCGAGTTGTGTCTCGCAACTAGGCAAGAGTCCTGACGTGGCTGAACAAACACGAGTGTGGAAGGGCCATCCCCGTCAAACTCGAGAATATACCCCAGGTTCCCGCCGCAACTCGAGAAAAACCATGAGACTTCCCCCTCGCCGCGAGATGAGGCCCGATTCCCCTGCACTGCGTGCAGAGCAATTCTGTGTTGCACATCACACATGAAAGGAGCCTTGATTTCCTTCATGGCACTCCAGAGAAACCCCAAGAACACTGTTTCAAGGCTAGAGGGATCCTGAGGTCACTGTAGCAACACGAAAGAGCTCCGTGGACCAAAAATCAACTCGAGATGAGAGGTTAGTCCCTGGCTTCGACTCCTGAGGAATACCACCTTACCACAAGCACCTCAAGAGGAGGCTTCTCTCAGCTCTAGGTATGTGAGAGGGACCCTGAGTTTGCAGCCTCAAGTGGAATGGACACCGCAATGCCCTGACTCGAAATAAGGCCGGATATCCCTGCAGTGACTGGAATGCAGGCTCGTCTTGCATCTCCCAAGACGAAAGGGTGTCTGAATCCCCTAGAGACCACAGAGAAAGACCTAGTTCCCCACCTCATCGCGACAGGAGGCCTCAAATCCTTTGAAAACTCCAGAGGTATGCGGAGATTAGTGCCTCCAAAGGAGACGATGCCTGACTCCTCGTGAAACTTGATAGGAGACCCAGGATTCCTGTGGCACTTGGAAAGGGACACTTGGTCTCCCGCCTCAGCTGGAGAGGCGTCCCAATTGCCCTGCCAAGCCTCGAGGAGAATCCAGAGTTGTCCCTCGCAACTAGGCAGGAGTCCTGACGTGACTGAACACACACATGTGTGGAAGGGCCATCCCCGTCGTAACTCGAGAATATACCTCAGGTTCCCGCCGCAACTCGAGAAAAACCATGAGACTTCCCCCTCGCCGCGAGATGAGGCCCGATTCCCCTGCACTGCATGCAGAGCAATTCTGTGTTGCACATCACACATGAAAGGAGCCTTGATTTCCTTGATGGCACTCCAGAGAAACCCCAAGAACACTGTTTCAAGGCTAGAGGGATCCTGAGGTCACTGTAGCAACACGAAAGAGCTCTGTGGGCCAAAAATCAACTTGAGATGAGAGGTTAGTCCCTGGCTTCGACTCCAGAGGAATACCACCTTACCACAAGCACCTCAAGAGGAGGCTTCTCTCAGCTCTAGGTATGTGAGAGGGACCCTGATTTTGCGGCCTCAAGTGGAATGGACACCGCGATGCCCTGACGCGAAATAAGGCCGGATATCCCTGCAGTGACTTGAATGCAGGCTCGTCTTGCATCTCCCAAGATGAATTGATGTCTGAATCCCCTGTGGAGACCACAGAGAAAGACCTAGTTCCCCACCTCATCGCGACCGGAGGCCTCACATCCTTTGAAAACTCCAGAGGTACGCGGAGATCAGTGCCTCCAAAGGAGACGATGCCTGACTCCTCGTGAAACTTGATAGGAGTCCCAGGATTCCTGTGGCACGTGGAAAGGGACCCTTGGTCTCCCGCCTCAGCTGGAGAGGCGTCCCAATTGCCTTGCCAAGCCTCGAGGAGAATCCAGAGTTGTGTCTCGCAACTAGGCAAGAGTCCTGACGTGGCTGAACAAACACGTGTGTGGAAGGGCCATCCCCGTCGTAACTGGAGAATATACCCCAGGTTCCCGCCGCAACTCGAGAAAAACCATGAGACTTCCCCCTCGCCGCGAGATGAGGCCCGATTCCCCTGCACTGCGTGTAGAGCAATTCTGTGTTGCACATCACACATGAAAGGAGCCTTGATTTCCTTCATGGCACTCCAGAGAAACCCCAAGAACACTGTTTCAAGGCTAGAGGGATCCTGAGGTCACTGTAGCAACACGAAAGAGCTCCGTGGACCAAAAATCAACTCGAGATGAGAGGTTAGTCCCTGGCTTCGACTCCAGAGGAATACCACCTTACCACAAGCACCTCAAGAAGAGGCTTCTCTCAGCTCTAGGTATGTGAGAGGGACCCTGAGTTTGCGGCCTCAAGTGGAATGGACACCGCGATGCCCTGACTCGAAATAAGGCCGGATATCCCTGCAGTGACTGGAATGCAGGCTCGTCTTGCATCTCCCAAGACGAAAGGATGTCTGAATTCCCTGTGGAGACCACAGAGAAAGACCTAGTTCCCCACCTCATCGCGACAGGAGGCCTCAAAATCTTTAAAAACTCCAGAGGTATGCGGAGATCAGTGCCTCCAAAGGAGACGATGCCTGACTCCTCGTGAAACTTGATAGGAGACCCAGGATTCCTGTGGCACGTGGAAAGGGACCCTTGGTCTCCCGTCTCAGCTGGAGAGGCGTCCCAATTGCCCTGCAAAGCCTCGAGGAGAATCCCGAGTTGTCCCTCGCAACTAGGCAGGAGTCCTGACGTCGCTGAAGAAACACGTGGGTGGAAGGGCCATCCCCGTCGTAACTCGAGAATATACCCCAGGTTCCCGCCGCAACTCGAGAAAAACCATGAGACTTCCCCCTCGCCGCGAGATGAGGCCCGATTCCCCTGCACTGCGTGCAGAGCAATTCCGTGTTGCACATCACACATGAAAGGAGCCTTGATTTCCTTGATGGCACTCCAGAGAAACCCCAAGAACACTGTTTCAAGGCTAGAGGGATCCTGAGGTCACTGTAGCAACACGAAAGAGCTCCGTGGACCAAGAATCAACACGAGATGAGAGGTTAGTCCCTGGCTTCGACTCCTGAGAAATACCACCTTACCACAAGCACCTCAAGAGGAGGCTTCTCTCAGCTCTAGGTATGTGAGAGGGATCCTGAGTTTGCGGCCTCAAGTGGAATGGACACTGCGATGCCCTGACTCGAAATAAGGCCGGATATCCCTGCAGTGACTTGAATGCAGGCTCGTCTTGCATCTCCCAAGAAGAAAGGATGTCTGAATCCCCTGTGGAGACCACAGAGAAAGATCTAGTTCCCCACCTCATCGCGACCGGACGCCTCACATCCTTTGAAAACTCCAGAGGTACGCGGAGATCAGTGCCTCCAAAGGGGACGATGCCTGACTCCTCGTGAAACTTGATAGGAGTCCCAGGATTCTTGTGGCACGTGGAAAGGGACCCCTGGTCTCCCGCCTCAGCTGGAGAGGCGTCCCAATTGCCCTGCAAAGCCTCGAGGAGAATCCCGAGTTGTCCCTCGCAACTAGGCAGGAGTCCTGACGTGGCTGAACAAACACGTGGGTGGAAGGGCCATCCCCGTCGTAACTCGAGAATATAACCCAGGTTCCCGCCGCAACTCGAGAAAAACCATGAGACTTCCCCCTCGATGCGAGATGAGGCCCGATTCCCCTGTACTGCGTGCAGAGCAATTCCGTGTTGCACATCACACATGAAAGGAGCCTTGATTTCCTTGATGGCACTCCAGAGAAACCCCAAGAACACTGTTTCAAGGATAGAGGGATCCTGAGGTCACTGTAGCAACACGAAAGAACTCTGTGGACCAAAAATCACCTCGAAAAGAGAGGTTAGTCCCTGGATTCGTCTCCAAATGAATACCACCTTACCACAAGCACCTCAAGAGGAGGCTTCTCTCAGCTCTAGGTATGTGAGAGGGACCCTGAGTTTGCGGCCTCAAGTGGAATGGACACCGCGATGCCCTGACTCGAAACAAGGCCGGATATCCCTACAGTGACTTCAATGCAGGCTCTTCTTGCATCTCCCAGGACGAAAGGATGTCTGAATCCCCTGTGGAGACCACAGAGAAAGACTTAGTTCCCCACCTCATCGCGACCGATAGCCTCACATCCTTTGAAAACTCCAGAGGTACGCGGAGATCAGTGCCTCCAAATGAGACGATGCCTGACTCCTCGTGAAACTTGATAGGAGTCCCAGGATTCCTGTGGCACTTGGAAAGGGACACTTGGTCTCCCGCCTCAGCTGGAGAGGCGTCCCAATTGCCCTGCCAAGCCTCGAGGAGAATCCAGAGTTGTCCCTCGCAACTAGGCAGGAGTCCTGACGTCGCTGAAGAAACACGTGGGTGGAAGGGCCATCCCCATCGTCACTCGAGAATATACCCCAGGTTCCCGCCGCAACTCGAGAAAAACCATGAGACTTCCCCCTCGCCGCGAGATGAGGCCCGATTCCCCTGCACTGCGTGCAGAGCAATTCCGTGTTGCACATCACACATGAAAGGAGCCTTGATTTCCTTGATGGCACTCCAGAGAAACCCCAAGAACACTGTTTCAAGGCTAGAGGGATCCTGAGGTCACTGTAGCAACACGAAAGAGCTCCGTGGACCAAGAATCAACACGAGATGAGAGGTTAGTCCCTGGCTTCGACTCCTGAGGAATACCACCTTACCACAAGCACCTCAAGAGGAGGCTTCTCTCAGCTCTAGGTATGTGAGAGGGACCCTGAGTTTGCGGCCTCTAGTGGAATGGACACCGCGATGCCCTGACTCGAAATAAGGCCGGATATCCCTGCAGTGACTTCAATGCAGGCTCGTCTTGCATCTCCCAGGACGAAAGGATGTCTGAATCCCCTGTGGAAAGCACAGAGAAAGACTTAGTTCCCCACCTCATCGCGACCGATAGCCTCACATCCTTTGAAAATTCCAGAGGTACGCGGAGATCAGTGCCTCCAAAGGAGACGATGCCTGACTCCTCGTGAAACTTGATGGGAGTCCCAGGATTCCTGTGGCACTTGGAAAGGGACACTTGGTCTCCCGCCTCAGCTGGAGAGGCGTCCCAATTGCCCTGCCAAGCCTCGAGGAGAATCCAGAGTTGTCCCTCGCAACTAGGCAGGAGTCCTGATGTGGCTGAACAAACACGTGGGTGGAAGGGCCATCCCCGTCGTAACTCGAGAATATACCCCAGGTTCCCGCCGCAACTCGAGAAAAACCATGAGACTTCCCCCTCGATGCGAGATGAGGCCCGATTCCCCTGTACTGCGTGCAGAGCAATTCCGTCTTGCACATCACACATGAAAGGAGCCTTAATTTCCTTGATGGCACTCCAGAGAAACCCCAAGAACACTGTTTCAAGGATAGAGGGATCCTGAGGTCACTGTAGCAACACGAAAGAACTCTGTGGACCAAAAATCAACTTGAAAAGAGAGGTTAGTCCCTGGATTCGTCTCCAGAGGAATGCCACCTTACCACAAGCACTTCAAGAGGAGGCTTCTCTCAGCTCTAGGTATGTGAGAGGGACCCTGAGTTTGCGGCCTCAAGTGGAATGGACACCGCGATGCCCTGACTCGAAATAAGGCCGGATATCCCTGCAGGGACTTCAATGCAGGCTCGTCTTGCATCTCCCAGGACGAAAGGATGTCTGAATCCCCTGTGGAAAGCACAGAGAAAGACTTAGTTCCCCACCTCATCGCGACCGATAGCCTCACATCCTTTGAAAACTCCAGAGGTACGCGGAGATCAGTGCCTCCAAAGGAGACGATGCCTGACTCCTCGTGAAACTTGATAGGAGTCCCAGGATTCCTGTGGCACTTGGAAAGGGACACTTGGTCTCCCGCCTCAGCTGGAGAGGCGTCACAATTGCCCTGCCAAGCCTCGAGGAGAATCCAGAGTTGTCCCTCGCAACTAGGCAGGAGTCCTGACGTCGCTGAAGAAACACGTGGGTGGAAGGGCCATCCCCATCGTCATTCGAGAATATACCCCAGGTTCCCGCCGCAACTCGAGAAAAACCATGAGACTTCCCCCTCGCCGCGAGATGAGGCCCGATTCCCCTGCACTGCGTGCAGAGCAATTCCGTGTTGCATATCACACATGAAAGGAGCCTTGATTTCCTTGATGGCACTCCAGAGAAACCCCAAGAACACTGTTTCAAGGCTAGAGGGATCCTGAGGTCACTGTAGCAACACGGAAGAGCTCCGTGGGCCAAAAATCAACTCGAGATGAGAGGTTAGTCCCTGGCTTCGACTCCAGAGGAATACCACCTTACCACAAGCACCTCAAGAGGAGGCTTCTCTCAGCTCTATGTATGTGAGAGGGACCCTGAGTTTGCGGCCTCAAGTGGAATGGACACCGCGATGCCCTGACGCGAAATAAGGCTGGATATCCCTGCAGTGACTGGAATGCAGGCTCGTCTTGCATCTCCCAAGACGAAAGGGTGTCTGAATCCCCTGTGGAGACCACAGAGAAAGACCTCGTTCCCCACCTCATTGCGACAGGAGGCCTCAAAATCTTTGAAAATTCCAGAGGTATGCGGAGATCAGTGCCTCCAAAGGAGACGATGCCTGACTCCTCGTGAAACTTGATAGGAGACCCAGGATTCCTGTGGCACGTGGAAAGGGACACTTGGTCTCCCGCCTCAGCTGGAGAGGCGTCCCAATTGCCCTGCAAAGCCTCAAGGAGAATCCCGAGTTGTCCCTCGCAACTAGGCAGGAGTCCTGACATGGCTGAACAAACACGTGGGTGGAAGGGCCATCCCCGTCGTAACTCGAGAATATACCCCAGGTTCCCGCCGCAACTCGAGAAAAACCATGAGACTTCCCCCTCGCCGCGAGATGAGGCCCGATTCCCCTGCACTGCATGCAGAGCAATTCCGTGTTGCACATCACACATGAAAGGAGCCTTGATTTCCTTGATGGCACTCCAGAGAAACCCCAAGAACACTGTTTCAAGGATAGAGGGATCCTGAGGTCACTGTAGCAACACGAAAGAGCTCCGTGGACCAAGAATCAACACGAGATGAGAGGTTAGTCCCTGGCTTCGACTCCTGAGGAATACCACCTTACCACAAGCACCTCAAGAGGAGGCTTCTCTCAGCTCTAGGTATGTGAGAGGGATCCTGAATTTGCGGCCTCAAGTGGAATGGACACCGCGATGCCCTGACTCGAAATAAGGCCGGATATCCCTGCAGTGACTTGAATGCAGGCTCGTCTTGCATCTCCCAAGAAGAAAGGATGTCTGAATCCCCTGTGGAGACCACAGAGAAAGACCTAGTTCCCCACCTCATCGCGACCGGAGGCCTCACATCCTTTGAAAACTCCAGAGGTATGCGGAGATCAGTGCCTCCAAAGGAGACGATGCCTGACTCCTCGTGAAACTTGATAGGAGTCCCAGGATTCTTGTGGCACGTGGAAAGGGACCCTTGGTCTCCCGCCTCAGCTGGAGAGGCGTTCCAATTGCCCTGCCAAGCCTCGAGGAGAATCCCGAGTTGTCCCTCGCAACTAGGCAGGAGTCCTGACGTGGCTGAACAAACACGTGGGTGGAAGGGCCATCCCCGTCGTAACTCGAGAATATACCCCAGGTTCCCGCCGCAACTCGAGAAAAACCATGAGACTTCCCCCTCGATGCGAGATGAGGCCCGATTCCCCTGCACTGCGTGCAGAGCAATTCTGTGTTGCACATCACACATGAAAGGAGCCTTGATTTCCTTGATGGCACTCCAGAGAAACCCCAAGAACACTGTTTCAAGGCTAGAGGGATCCTGAGGTCACTGTAGCAACACGAAAGAACTCTGTGGACCAAAAATCAACTCGAAAAGGGAGGTTAGTCCCTGGATTCGTCTCCAGAGGAATACCACCTTACCACAAGCACCTCAAGAGGAGGCTTCTCTCAGCTCTAGGTATGTGAGAGGGACCCTGAGTTTGCGGCCTCAAGTGGAATGGACACGGCGATGCCCTGACTCGAAATAAGGCCGGATATCCCTGCAGTGACTTCAATGCAGGCTCGTCTTGCATCTCCCAGGACGAAAGGATGTCTGAATCCCCAGTGGAAAGCACAGAGAAAGACTTAGTTCCCCACCTCATCGCGACCGATAGCCTCACATCCTTTGAAAATTCCAGAGGTACGCGGAGATCAGTGCCTCCAAAGGAGACGATGCCTGACTCCTCGTGAAACTTGATAGGAGTCCCAGGATTCCTGTGGCACTTGGAAAGGGACACTTGGTCTCCCGCCTCAGCTGGAGAGGCGTCCCAATTGCCCTGCCAAGCCTCGAGGAGAATCCAGAGTTGTCCCTCGCAACTAGGCAGGAGTCCTGACGTCGCTGAAGAAACACGTGGGTGGAAGGGCCATCCCCATCGTAACTCGAGAATATACCCCAGGTTCCCGCCACAACTCGAGAAAAACCATGAGACTTCCCCCTCGCCGCGAGATGAGGCCCGATTCCCCTGCACTGCGTGCAGAGCAATTCCGTGTTGCACATCACACATGAAAGGAGCCTTGATTTCCTTGATGGCACTCCAGAGAAACCCCAAGAACACTGTTTCAAGGCTAGAGGGATCCTGAGGTCACTGTAGCAACACGAAAGAGCTCCGTGGACCCAAAATCAACCCGAGATGAGAGGTTAGTCCCTGGCTTCGACTCCAGAGGAATACCACCTTACCACAAGCACCTCAAGAGGAGGCTTCTCTCAGCTCTAGGTATGTGAGAGGGACCCTGAGTTTGCGGCCTCAAGTGGAATGGACACCGCGATGCCCTGACGCGAAATAAGGCTGGATATCCCTGCAGTGACTTGAATGCAGGCTCGTCTTGCATCTCCCAAGATGAAAGGATGTCTGAATCCCCTGTGGAGACCACAGAGAAAGACCTAGTTCCCCACCTCATCGCGACCGGAGGCCTCACATCCTTTGAAAACTCCAGAGGTACGCGGAGATCAGTGCCTCCAAAGGAGACGATGCCTGACTCCTCGTGAAACTTGATAGGAGTCCCAGGATTCCTGTGGCACGTGGAAAGGGACCCTTGGTCTCCCGCCTCAGCTGGAGAGGCGTCCCAATTGCCTTGCCAAGCCTCGAGGAGAATCACGAGTTGTGTCTCGCAACTAGGCAAGAGTCCTGACGTGGCTGAACAAACACGTGTGTGGAAGGGCCATCCCCGTCGTAACTCGAGAATATAGCCCAGGTTCCCGCCGCAACTCGAGAAAAACCATGAGACGTCCCCCTCGCCGCGAGATGAGGCCCGATTCCCCTGCACTGCGTGCAGAGCAATTCTGTGTTGCACATCACACATGAAAGGAGCCTTGATTTCCTTCATGGCACTCCAGAGAAACCCCAAGAACACTGTTTCAAGGCTAGAGGGATCCTGAGGTCACTGTAGCAACACGAAAGAGCTCCATGGACCAAAAATCAACTCGAGATGAGAGGTTAGTCCCTGGCTTCGACTCCAGAGGAATACCACCTTACCACAAGCACCTCAAGAGGAGGCTTCTCTCAGCTCTAGGTTTGTGAGAGGGACCCTGAGTTTGGGGCCTCAAGTGGAATGGACACCGCGATGCCCTGACTCGAAATAAGGCCGGATATCCCTGCAGTGACTGGAATGCAGGCTCGTCTTGCATCTCCCAAGATGAAAGGGTGTCTGAATCCCCTGTGGAGACCACAGAGAAAGACCTAGTTCCCCACCTCATCCCGACAGGAGGCCTCAAATCCTTTGAAAACTCCAGAGGTATGCGTAGATCAGTGCCTCCAAAGGAGACGATGCCTGACTCCTCGTGAAACTTGATAGGAGACCCAGGATTCCTGTGGCACGTGGAAAGGGACCCTTGGTCTCCCGTCTCAGCTGGAGAGGCGTCCCAATTGCCCTGCAAAGCCTCGAGGAGAATACCGAGTTGTCCCTCGCAACTAGGCAGGAGTCCTGACATGGCTGAACACACACGTGTGTGGAAGGGCCATCCCCGTCGTAACTCGAGAATATACCCCAGGTTCCCGCCGCAACTCGAGAAAAACCATGAGACTTCCCCCTCGCCGCGAGATGAGGCCCGATTCCCCTGCACTGCGTGCAGAGCAATTCCGTGCTGCACATCACACATGAAAGGAGCCTTGATTTCCTTGATGGCACTCCAGAGAAACCCCAAGAACACTGTTTCAAGGATAGAGGGATCCTGAGGTCACTGTAGCAACACGAAAGAGCTCCGTGGACCAAGAATCAACACGAGATGAGAGGTTAGTCCCTGGCTTCGACTCCTGAGGAATACCACCTTACCACAAGCACCTCAAGAGGAGGCTTCTCTCAGCTCTAGGTATGTGAGAGGGACCCTGAGTTTGCGGCCTCAAGTGGAATGGACACCGCGATGCCCTGACTCGAAATAAGGCCGGATATCCCTGCAGTGACTTCAATGCAGGCTCGTCTTGCATCTCCCAGGACGAAAGGATGTCTGAATCCCCTGTGGAAAGCACAGAGAAAGACTTAGTTCCCCACCTCATCGCGACCGATAGCCTAACATCCTTTGAAAACTCCAGAGGTACGCGGAGATCAGTGCCTCCAAAGGAGACGATGCCTGACTCCTCGTGAAACTTGATCGGAGTCCCAGGATTCCTGTGGTACTTGGAAAGGGACACTTGGTCTCCCGCCTCAGCTGGAGAGGCGTCCCAAATGCCCTGCAAAGCCTCGAGGAGAATCCAGAGTTGTCCCTCGCAACTAGGCAGGAGTCCTGACGTCGCTGAAGAAACACGTGGGTGGAAGGGCCATCCTCATCGTCACTCGAGAATATACCCCAGGTTCCCGCCGCAACTCGAGAAAAACCATGAGACTTCCCCCTCGCCGCGAGATGAGGCCCGATTCCCCTGCACTGCGTGCAGAGCAATTCCGTGTTGCATATCACACATGAAAGGAGCCTTGATTTCCTTGATGGCACTCCAGAGAAACCCCAAGAACACTGTTTCAAGGATAGAGGGATCCTGAGGTCACTGTAGCAACACGAAAGAACTCTGTGGACCAAAAATCAACTTGAAAAGAGAGGTTAGTCCCTGGATTCGTCTCCAGAGGAATGCCACCTTACCACAAGCACCTCAAGAGGAGGCTTCTCTCAGCTCTAGGTATGTGAGAGGGACCCTGAGTTTGCGGCCTCAAGTGGAATGGACACCGCGATGCCCTGACTCGAAATAAGGCCGGATATCCCTGCAGTGACTGGAATGCAGGCTCGTCTTGCATCTCCCAAGACGAAAGGGTGTCTGAATCACCTGTGGAGACCACAGAGAAAAACCTAGTTCCCCACCTCATCTCGACAGGAGGCCTCAAATCCTTTGAAAACTCCAGAGGTATGCGGAGATCAGTGCCTCCAAAGGAAACGATGCCTGACTCCTCGTGAAACTTGATAGGAGACCCAGGATTCCTTTGGCACGTGGAAAGGGACCCTTGGTCTCCCGTCTCAGCTGGAGAGGCGTCCCAATTGCCCTGCAAAGCCTCGAGGAGAATCCCGAGTTGTCCCTCGCAACTAGGCAGGAGTCCTGTCGTCGCTGAAGAAACACGTGTGTGGAAGGGCCATCCCCGTCGTAACTCGAGAATATACCCCAGGTTCCCGCCGCAACTCGAGAAAAACCATGAGACTTCCCCCTCGCCGCGAGATGAGGCCCGATTCCCCTGCACTGCGTGCAGAGCAATTCCGTGTTGCACATCACACATGAAAGGAGCCTTGATTTCCTTGATGGCACTCCAGAGAAACTCCAAGAACACTGTTTCAAGGCTAGAGGGATCCTGAGGTCACTGTAACAACACGAAAGAGCTCCGTGGACCAAGAATCAACACGAGATGAGAGGTTAGTCCCTGGCTTCGACTCCTGAGGAATACCACCTTACCACAAGCACCTCAAGAGGAGGCTTCTCTCAGCTCTAGGTATGTGAGAGGGACCCTGAGTTTGCGGCCTCTAGTCGAATGGACACCGCGATGCCCTGACTCGAAATAAGGCCGGATATCCCTGCAGTGACTTCAATGCAGGCTCGTCTTGCATCTCCCAGGACGAAAGGATGTCTGAATCCCCTGTGGAAAGCGCAGAGAAAGACTTAGTTCCCCACCTCATCGCGACCGATAGCCTCACATCCTTTGAAAACTCCAGAGGTACGCGGAGATCAGTGCCTCCAAAGGAGACGATGCCTGACTCCTCGTGAAACTTGATAGGAGTCCCAGGATTCCTGTGGCACTTGGAAAGGGACACTTGGTCTCCCGCCTCAGCTGGAGAGGCGTCCCAATTGCCCTGCCAAGCCTCGAGGAGAATCCAGAGTTGTCCCTCGCAACTAGGCAGGAGTCCTGATGTGGCTGAACAAACACGTGGGTGGAAGGGCCATCCCCGTCGTAACTCGAGAATATACCCCAGGTTCCCGCCGCAACTCGAGAAAAACCATGAGACTTCCCCCTCGATGCGAGATGAGGCCCGATTCCCCTGTACTGCGTGCAGAGCAATTCCGTGATGCACATCACACATGAAAGGAGCCTTAATTTCCTTGATGGCACTCCAGAGAAACCCCAAGAACACTGTTTCAAGGCTAGAGGGATCCTGAGGTCACTGTAGCAACACGAAAGAACTCTGTGGACCAAAAATCAACTTGAAAAAAGAGGTTAGTCCCTGGATTCGTCTCCAGAGGAATGCCACCTTACCACAAGCACCTCAAGAGGAGGCTTCTCTCAGCTCTAGGTATGTGAGAGGGACCCTGAGTTTGCGGCCTCAAGTGGAATGGACACCGCGATGCCCTGATTCGAAATAAGGCCGGATATCCCTGCAGTGACTTCAATGCAGGCTCGTCTTGCATCTCCCAGGACGAAAGGATGTCTGAATCCCCTGTGGAAAGCACAGAGAAAGACTTAGTTCCCCACCTCATCGCGACCGATAGCCTCACATCCTTTGAAAACTCCAGAGGTACGCGGAGATCAGTGCCTCCAAAGGAGACGATGCCTGACTCCTCGTGAAACTTGATAGGAGTCCCAGGATTCCTGTGGCACTTGGAAAGGGACACTTGGTCTCCCGCCTCAGCTGGAGAGGCGTCCCAATTGCCCTGCCAAGCCTCGAGGAGAATCCAGAGTTGTCCCTCGCAACTAGGCAGGAGTCCTGACGTCGCTGAAGAAACACGTGGGTGGAAGGGCCATCCCCATCGTCACTCGAGAATATACCCCAGGTTCCCGCCGCAACTCGAGAAAAACCATGAGACTTCCCCCTCGCCGCGAGATGAGGCCCGATTCCCCTGCACTGCGTGCAGAGCAATTCCGTGTTGCACATCACACATGAAAGGAGCCTTGATTTCCTTGATGGCACTCCAGAGAAACCCCAAGAACACTGTTTCAAGGCTAGAGGGATCCTGAGGTCACTGTAGCAACACGAAAGAGCTCCGTGGGCCAAAAATCAACTCGAGATGAGAGGTTAGTCCCTGGCTTCGACTCCAGAGGAATACTACCTTACCACAAGCACCTCAAGAGGAGGCTTCTCTCAGCTCTAGGTATGTGAGAGGGACCCTGAGTTTGCGGCCTCAAGTGGAATGGACACCGCGATGCCCTGACGTGAAATAAGGCTGGATATCCCTGCAGTGACTTGAATGCAGGCTCGTCTTGCATCTCCGAAGATGAAAGGATGTCTGAATCCCCTGTGGAGACCACAGAGAAAGACCTAGTTCCCCACCTCATCGCGACCCGAGGCCTCACATCCTTTGAAAACTCCAGAGGTACGCGGAGATCAGTGCCTCCAAAGGAGACGATGCCTGACTCCTCGTGAAACTTGATAGGAGTCCCAGGATTCCTGTGGCACGTGGAAAGGGACCCTTGGTCTCCCGCCTCAGCTGGAGAGGCATCCCAATTGCCTTGCCAAGCCTCGAGGAGAATCCCGAGTTGTGTCTCGCAACTAGGCAAGAGTCCTGACGTGGCTGAACAAACACGTGTGTGGAAGGGCCATCCCCGTCGTAACTCGAGAATATACCCCAGGTTCCCGCCGCAACTCGAGAAAAACCATGAGCCTTCCCCCTCGCCGCGAGATGAGGCCCGATTCCCCTGCACTGCGTGCAGAGCAATTCTGTGTTGCACATCACACATGAAAGGAGCCTTGATTTCTTTCATGGCACTCCAGAGAAACCCCAAGAACACTGTTTCAAGGCTAGAGGGATCCTGAGGTCACTGTAGCAACACGAAAGAACTCTGTGGACCAAAAATCAACTCGAGATGAGAGGTTAGTCCCTGGCTTCGACTCCAGAGGAATACCACCTTACCACAAGCACCTCAAGAGGAGGCTTCTCTCAGCTCTAGGTATGTGAGAGGGATCCTGAGTTTGCGGCCTCACGTGGAATTGACACCGCGATGCCCTGACTTGAAATAAGGCCGGATATCCCTGCAGTGACTGGAATGCAGGCTCGTCTTGCATCTCCCAAGACGAAAGGGTGTCTGAATCCCCTGTGGAGACCACAGAGAAAGACCTCGTTCCCCACCTCATTGCGACAGGAGGCCTCAAAATCTTTGAAAACTCCAGAGGTATGCGGAGATCAGTGCCTCCAAAGGAGACGATGCCTGACTCCTCGTGAAACTTGATAGGAGACCCAGGATTCCTGTGGCACGTGGAAAGGGACACTTGGTCTCCCGCCTCAGCTGGAGAGGCGTCCCAATTGCCCTGCAAAGCCTCAAGGAGAATCCCGAGTTGTCCCTCGCAACTAGGCAGGAGTCCTGACATGGCTGAACACACACGTGTGTGGAAGGGCCATCCCCGTCGTAACTCGAGAATATACCCCAGGTTCCCGCCGCAACTCGAGAAAAACCATGAGACTTCCCCCTCGCCGCGAGATGAGGCCCGATTCCCCTGCACTGCGTGCAGAGCAATTCCGTGTTGCACATCACACATGAAAGGAGCCTTGATTTCCTTGATGGCACTCCAGAGAAACCCCAAGAACACTGTTTCAAGGATAGAGGGATCCTGAGGTCACTGTAGCAACACGAAAGAGCTCCGTGGACCAAGAATCAACACGAGATGAGAGGTTAGTCCCTGGCTTCGACTCCTGAGGAATACCACCTTACCACAAGCACCTCAAGAGGAGGCTTCTCTCAGCTCTAGGTATGTGAGAGGGATCCTGAATTTGCGGCCTCAAGTGGAATGGACACCGCGATGCCCTGACTCGAAATAAGGCCGGATATCCCTGCAGTGACTTGAATGCAGGCTCGTCTTGCATCTCCCAAGAAGAAAGGATGTCTGAATCCCCTGTGGAGACCACAGAGAAAGACCTAGTTCCCCACCTCATCGCGACAGGAGGCCTCACATCCTTTGAAAACTCCAGAGGTACGCGGAGATCAGTGCCTCCAAAGGAGACGATGCCTGACTCCTCGTGAAACTTGATAGGAGTCCCAGGATTCCTGTGGCACGTGGAAAGGGACCCTTGGTCTCCCGCCTCAGCTGGAGAGGCGTTCCAATTGCCCTGCCAAGCCTCGAGGAGAATCCAGAGTTGTCCCTCGCAACTAGGCAGGAGTCCTGACGTGGCTGAACAAACACGTGGGTGGAAGGGCCATCCCCGTCGTAACTCGAGAATATACCCCAGGTTCCCGCCGCAACTCGAGAAAAACCATGAGACTTCCCCCTCGCCGCGAGATGAGGCCCGATTCCCCTGCACTGCGTGCAGAGCAATTCCGTCTTGCACATCACACATGAAAGGAGCCTTGTTTTCCTTGATGGCACTCCAGAGAAACCCCAAGAACACTGTTTCAAGGCTAGAGGGATCCTGAGGTCACTGTAGCAACACGAAAGAACTCTGTGGATCAAAAATCAACTCGAAAAGGGAGGATAGTCCCTGGATTCGTCTCCAGAGGAATACCACCTTACCACAAGCACCTCAAGAGGAGGCTTCTCTCAGCTCTAGGTATGTGAGAGGGACCCTGAGTTTGCGGCCTCAAGTGGAATGGACACCGCGATGCCCTGACTCGAAATAAGGCCGGATATCCCTGCAGTGACTTCAATGCAGGCTCGTCTTGCATCTCCCAGGACGAAAGGATGTCTGAATCCCCTGTGGAAAGCACAGAGAAAGACTTAGTTCCCCACCTCATCGCGACGGATAGCCTCACATCCTTTGAAAACTCCAGAGGTACGCGGAGATCAGTGCCTCCAAAGGAGACGATGCCTGACTCCTCGTGAAACTTGATAGGAGTCCCAGGATTCCTGTGGCACTTGGAAAGGGACACTTGGTCTCCCGCCTCAGCTGGAGAGGCGTCCCAATTGCCCTGCCAAGCCTCGAGGAGAATCCAGAGTTGTCCCTCGCAACTAGGCAGGAGTCCTGACGTCGCTGAAGAAACACGTGGGTGGAAGGGCCATCCCCATCGTAACTCGAGAATATACCCCAGGTTCCCGCCACAACTCGAGAAAAACCATGAGACTTCCCCCTCGCCGCGAGATGAGGCCCGATTCCCCTGCACTGCGTGCAGAGCAATTCCGTGTTGCACATCACACATGAAAGGAGCCTTGATTTCCTTGATGGCACTCCAGAGAAACCCCAAGAACACTGTTTCAAGGCTAGAGGGATCCTGAGGTCACTGTAGCAACACGAAAGAGCTCCGTGGACCCAAAATCAACTCGAGATGAGAGGTTAGTCCCTGGCTTCGACTCCAGAGGAATACCACCTTACCACAAGCACCTCAAGAGGAGGCTTCTCTCAGCTCTATGTATGTGAGAGGGACCCTGAGTTTGCGGCCTCAAGTGGAATGGACACCGCGATGCCCTGACGCGAAATAAGGCTGGATATCCCTGCAGTGACTTGAATGCAGGCTCGTCTTGCATCTCCCAAGATGAAAGGATGTCTGAATCCCCTGTGGAGACCACAGAGAAAGACCTAGTTCCCCACCTCATCGCGACCGATAGCCTCACATCCTTTGAAAACTCCAGAGGTATGCGGAGATCAGTGCCTCCAAAGGAGACGATGCCTGACTCCTCGTGAAACTTGATAGGAGACCCAGGATTCCTGTGGCACTTGGAAA
Organism: Cervus elaphus; assembly: GCF_910594005.1. Lineage (NCBI taxonomy): Eukaryota > Metazoa > Chordata > Mammalia > Artiodactyla > Cervidae > Cervus > Cervus elaphus. The sequence continues at coordinate 1,671,136 of NW_025316687.1, read as the reverse complement.
GGGACACTTGGTCTCCCGCCTCAGCTGGAAAGGCGTCCCAATTGCCTTGCCAAGCCTCGAGGAGAATCCCGAGTTGTTCCTCGCAACTAGGCAGGAGTCCTGACATGGCTGAACACACACGTGTGTGGAAGGGCCATCCCCGTCGTAACTCGAGAATATACCCCAGGTTCCCGCCGCAACTCGAGAAAAACCATGAGACTTCCCCCTCGCCGCGAGATGAGGCCCGATTCCCCTGCACTGCGTGCAGAGCAATTCCGTGCTGCACATCACACATGAAAGGAGCCTTGATTTCCTTGATGGCACTCCAAAGAAACCCCAAGAACACTGTTTCAAGGCTAGAGGGATCTTGAGGTCACTGTAGCAACACGAAAGAGCTCCGTGGACCAAGAATCAACACGAGATGAGAGGTTAGTCCCTGGCTTCGACTCCTGAGGAATACCACCTTACCACAAGCACCTCAAGAGGAGGCTTCTCTCAGCTCTAGGTATGTGAGAGGGACCCTGAGTTTGCGGCCTCTAGTGGAATGGACACCGCGATGCCCTGACTCGAAATAAGGCCGGATATCCCTGCAGTGACTTCAATGCAGGCTCGTCTTGCATCTCCCAGGACGAAAGGATGTCTGAATCCCCTGTGGAAAGCACAGAGAAAGACTTAGTTCCCCACCTCATCGCGACCGATAGCCTCACATCCTTTGAAAACTCCAGAGGTACGCGGAGATCAGTGCCTCCAAAGGAGACGATGCCTGACTCCTCGTGAAACTTGATAGGAGTCCCAGGATTCTTGTGGCACGTGGAAAGGGACCCTTGGTCTCCCGCCTCAGCTGGAGAGGCGTTCCAATTGCCCTGCCAAGCCTCGAGGAGAATCCAGAGTTGTCCCTCGCAACTAGACAGGAGTCCTGACGTGGCTGAACAAACACGTGGGTGGAAGGGCCATCCCCGTCGTAACTCGAGAATATACCCCAGGTTCCCGCCGCAACTCGAGAAAAACCATGAGACTTCCCCCTCGCCGCGAGATGAGGCCCGATTCCCCTGCACTGCGTGCAGAGCAATTCCGTCTTGCACATCACACATGAAAGGAGCCTTGATTTCCTTGATGGCACTCCAGAGAAACCCCAAGAACACTGTTTCAAGGCTAGAGGGATCCTGAGGTCACTGTAGCAACACGAAAGAACTCTGTGGACCAAAAATCAACTCGAAAAGGGAGGATAGTCCCTGGATTCGTCTCCAGAGGAATACCACCTTACCACAAGCACCTCAAGAGGAGGCTTCTCTCAGCTCTAGGTATGTGAGAGGGACCCTGAGTTTGCGGCCTCAAGTGGAATGGACACCGCGATGCCCTGACTCGAAATAAGGCCGGATATCCCTGCAGTGACTTCAATGCAGGCTCGTCTTGCATCTCCCAGGACGAAAGGATGTCTGAATCCCCTGTGGAAAGCACAGAGAAAGACTTAGTTCCCCACCTCATCGCGACGGATAGCCTCACATCTTTGAAAACTCCAGAGGTACGCGGAGATCAGTGCCTCCAAAGGAGACGATGCCTGACTCCTCGTGAAACTTGATAGGAGTCCCAGGATTCCTGTGGCACTTGGAAAGGGACACTTGGTCTCCCGCCTCAGCTGGAGAGGCGTCCCAATTGCCCTGCCAAGCCTCGAGGAGAATCCAGAGTTGTCCCTCGCAACTAGGCAGGAGTCCTGACGTCGCTGAAGAAACACGTGGGTGGAAGGGCCATCCCCATCGTAACTCGAGAATATACCACAGGTTCCCGCCACAACTCGAGAAAAACCATGAGACTTCCCCCTCGCCGCGAGATGAGGCCCGATTCCCCTGCACTGCGTGCAGAGCAATTCCGTGTTGCACATCACACATGAAAGGAGCCTTGATTTCCTTGATGGCACTCCAGAGAAACCCCAAGAACACTGTTTCAAGGCTAGAGGGATCCTGAGGTCACTGTAGCAACACGAAAGAGCTCCGTGGACCCAAAATCAACTCGAGATGAGAGGTTAGTCCCTGGCTTCGACTCCAGAGGAATACCACCTTACCACAAGCACCTCAAGAGGAGGCTTCTCTCAGCTCTAGGTATGTGAGAGGGACCCTGAGTTTGCGGCCTCAAGTGGAATGGACACCGCGATGCCCTGACGCGAAATAAGGCTGGATATCCCTGCAGTGACTGGAATGCAGGCTCGTCTTGCATCTCCCAAGACGAAAGGGTGTCTGAATCCCCTGTGGAGACCACAGAGAAAGACCTCGTTCCCCACCTCATTGCGACAGGAGGCCTCAAAATCTTTGAAAATTCCAGAGGTATGCGGAGATCAGTGCCTCCAAAGGAGACGATGCCTGACTCCTCGTGAAACTTGATAGGAGACCCAGGATTCCTGTGGCACGTGGAAAGGGACACTTGGTCTCCCGCCTCAGCTGGAGAGGCGTCCCAATTGCCCTGCAAAGCCTCAAGGAGAATCCCGAGTTGTCCCTCGCAACTAGGCAGGAGTCCTGACATGGCTGAACACACACGTGTGTGGAAGGGCCATCCCCGTCGTAACTCGAGAATATACCCCAGGTTCCCGCCGCAACTCGAGAAAAACCATGAGACTTCCCCCTCGCCGCGAGATGAGGCCCGATTCCCCTGCACTGCATGCAGAGCAATTCCGTGTTGCACATCACACATGAAAGGAGCCTTGATTTCCTTGATGGCACTCCAGAGAAACCCCAAGAACACTGTTTCAAGGCTAGAGGGATCCTGAGGTCACTGTAGCAACACGAAAGAGCTCCGTGGACCAAGAATCAACACGAGATGAGAGGTTAGTCCCTGGCTTCGACTCCTGAGGAATACCACCTTACCACAAGCACCTCAAGAGGAGGCTTCTCTCAGCTCTAGGTATGTGAGAGGGATCCTGAATTTGCGGCCTCAAGTGGAATGGACACCGCGATGCCCTGACTCGAAATAAGGCCGGATATCCCTGCAGTGACTTGAATGCAGGCTCGTCTTGCATCTCCCAAGAAGAAAGGATGTCTGAATCCCCTGTGGAGACCACAGAGAAAGACCTAGTTCCCCACCTCATCGCGACCGGAGGCCTCACATCCTTTGAAAACTCCAGAGGTATGCGGAGATCAGTGCCTCCAAAGGAGACGATGCCTGACTCCTCGTGAAACTTGATAGGAGTCCCAGGATTCTTGTGGCACGTGGAAAGGGACCCTTGGTCTCCCGCCTCAGCTGGAGAGGCGTTCCAATTGCCCTGCCAAGCCTCGAGGAGAATCCCGAGTTGTCCCTCGCAACTAGGCAGGAGTCCTGACGTGGCTGAACAAACACGTGGGTGGAAGGGCCATCCCCGTCGTAACTCGAGAATATACCCCAGGTTCCCGCCGCAACTCGAGAAAAACCATGAGACTTCCCCCTCGATGCGAGATGAGGCCCGATTCCCCTGCACTGCGTGCAGAGCAATTCTGTGTTGCACATCACACATGAAAGGAGCCTTGATTTCCTTGATGGCACTCCAGAGAAACCCCAAGAACACTGTTTCAAGGCTAGAGGGATCCTGAGGTCACTGTAGCAACACGAAAGAACTCTGTGGACCAAAAATCAACTCGAAAAGGGAGGTTAGTCCCTGGATTCGTCTCCAGAGGAATACCACCTTACCACAAGCACCTCAAGAGGAGGCTTCTCTCAGCTCTAGGGATGTGAGAGGGACCCTGAGTTTGCGGCCTCAAGTGGAATGGACACGGCGATGCCCTGACTCGAAATAAGGCCGGATATCCCTGCAGTGACTTCAATGCAGGCTCGTCTTGCATCTCCCAGGACGAAAGGATGTCTGAATCCCCTGTGGAAAGCACAGAGAAAGACTTAGTTCCCCACCTCATCGCGACCGATAGCCTCACATCCTTTGAAAATTCCAGAGGTACGCGGAGATCAGTGCCTCCAAAGGAGACGATGCCTGACTCCTCGTGAAACTTGATAGGAGTCCCAGGATTCCTGTGGCACTTGGAAAGGGACACTTGGTCTCCCGCCTCAGCTGGAGAGGCGTCCCAATTGCCCTGCCAAGCCTCGAGGAGAATCCAGAGTTGTCCCTCGCAACTAGGCAGGAGTCCTGACGTCGCTGAAGAAACACGTGGGTGGAAGGGCCATCCCCATCGTAACTCGAGAATATACCCCAGGTTCCCGCCACAACTCGAGAAAAACCATGAGACTTCCCCCTCGCCGCGAGATGAGGCCCGATTCCCCTGCACTGCGTGCAGAGCAATTCCGTGTTGCACATCACACATGAAAGGAGCCTTGATTTCCTTGATGGCACTCCAGAGAAACCCCAAGAACACTGTTTCAAGGCTAGAGGGATCCTGAGGTCACTGTAGCAACACGAAAGAGCTCCGTGGACCCAAAATCAACCCGAGATGAGAGGTTAGTCCCTGGCTTCGACTCCAGAGGAATACCACCTTACCACAAGCACCTCAAGAGGAGGCTTCTCTCAGCTCTAGGTATGTGAGAGGGACCCTGAGTTTGCGGCCTCAAGTGGAATGGACACCGCGATGCCCTGACGCGAAATAAGGCTGGATATCCCTGCAGTGACTGGAATGCAGGCTCGTCTTGCATCTCCCAAGATGAAAGGATGTCTGAATCCCCTGTGGAGACCACAGAGAAAGACCTAGTTCCCCACCTCATCGCGACCGGAGGCCTCACATCCTTTGAAAACTCCAGAGGTACGCGGAGATCAGTGCCTCCAAAGGAGACGATGCCTGACTCCTCGTGAAACTTGATAGGAGACCCAGGATTCCTGTGGCACGTGGAAAGGGACCCTTGGTCTCCCGCCTCAGCTGGAGAGGCGTCCCAATTGCCTTGCCAAGCCTCGAGGAGAATCCCGAGTTGTGTCTCGCAACTAGGCAAGAGTCCTGACGTGGCTGAACAAACACGTGTGTGGAAGGGCCATCCCCGTCGTAACTCGAGAATATAGCCCAGGTTCCCGCCGCAACTCGAGAAAAACCATGAGACGTCCCCCTCGCCGCGAGATGAGGCCCGATTCCCCTGCACTGCGTGCAGAGCAATTCTGTGTTGCACATCACACATGAAAGGAGCCTTGATTTCCTTCATGGCACTCCAGAGAAACCCCAAGAACACTGTTTCAAGGCTAGAGGGATCCTGAGGTCACTGTAGCAACACGAAAGAGCTCCATGGACGAAAAATCAACTCGAGATGAGAGGTTAGTCCCTGGCTTCGACTCCAGAGGAATACCACCTTACCACAAGCACCTCAAGAGGAGGCTTCTCTCAGCTCTAGGTTTGTGAGAGGGACCCTGAGTTTGGGGCCTCAAGTGGAATGGACACCGCGATGCCCTGACTCGAAATAAGGCCGGATATCCCTTCAGTGACTGGAATGCAGGCTCGTCTTGCATCTCCCAAGATGAAAGGGTGTCTGAATCCCCTGTGGAGACCACAGAGAAAGACCTAGTTCCCCACCTCATCCCGACAGGAGGCCTCAAATCCTTTGAAAACTCCAGAGGTATGCGTAGATCAGTGCCTCCAAAGGAGACGATGCCTGACTCCTCGTGAAACTTGATAGGAGACCCAGGATTCCTGTGGCACGTGGAAAGGGACCCTTGGTCTCCCGTCTCAGCTGGAGAGGCGTCCCAATTGCCCTGCAAAGCCTCGAGGAGAATACCGAGTTGTCCCTCGCAACTAGGCAGGAGTCCTGACATGGCTGAACACACACGTGTGTGGAAGGGCCATCCCCGTCGTAACTCGAGAATATACCCCAGGTTCCCGCCGCAACTCGAGAAAAACCATGAGACTTCCCCCTCGCCGCGAGATGAGGCCCGATTCCCCTGCACTGCGTGCAGAGCAATTCCGTGCTGCACATCACACATGAAAGGAGCCTTGATTTCCTTGATGGCACTCCAGAGAAACCCCAAGAACACTGTTTCAAGGCTAGAGGGATCCTGAGGTCACTGTAGCAACACGAAAGAGCTCCGTGGACCAAGAATCAACACGAGATGAGAGGTTAGTCCCTGGCTTCGACTCCTGAGGAATACCACCTTACCACAAGCACCTCAAGAGGAGGCTTCTCTCAGCTCTAGGTATGTGAGAGGGACCCTGAGTTTGCGGCCTCAAGTGGAATGGACACCGCGATGCCCTGACTCGAAATAAGGCCGGATATCCCTGCAGTGACTTCAATGCAGGCTCGTCTTGCATCTCCCAGGACGAAAGGATGTCTGAATCCCCTGTGGAAAGCACAGAGAAAGACTTAGTTCCCCACCTCATCGCGACCGATAGCCTAACATCCTTTGAAAACTCCAGAGGTACGCGGAGATCAGTGCCTCCAAAGGAGACGATGCCTGACTCCTCGTGAAACTTGATCGGAGTCCCAGGATTCCTGTGGTACTTGGAAAGGGACACTTGGTCTCCCGCCTCAGCTGGAGAGGCGTCCCAAATGCCCTGCAAAGCCTCGAGGAGAATCCAGAGTTGTCCCTCGCAACTAGGCAGGAGTCCTGACGTCGCTGAAGAAACACGTGGGTGGAAGGGCCATCCTCATCGTCACTCGAGAATATACCCCAGGTTCCCGCCGCAACTCGAGAAAAACCATGAGACTTCCCCCTCGCCGCGAGATGAGGCCCGATTCCCCTGCACTGCGTGCAGAGCAATTCCGTGTTGCATATCACACATGAAAGGAGCCTTGATTTCCTTGATGGCACTCCAGAGAAACCCCAAGAACACTGTTTCAAGGATAGAGGGATCCTGAGGTCACTGTAGCAACACGAAAGAACTCTGTGGACCAAAAATCAACTTGAAAAAAGAGGTTAGTCCCTGGATTCGTCTCCAGAGGAATGCCACCTTACCACAAGCACCTCAAGAGGAGGCTTCTCTCAGCTCTAGGTATGTGAGAGGGACCCTGAGTTTGCGGCCTCAAGTGGAATGGACACCGCGATGCCCTGACTCGAAATAAGGCCGGATATCCCTGCAGTGACTGGAATGCAGGCTCGTCTTGCATCTCCCAAGACGAAAGGGTGTCTGAATCCCCTGTGGAGACCACAGAGAAAAACCTAGTTCCCCACCTCATCTCGACAGGAGGCCTCAAATCCTTTGAAAACTCCAGAGGTATGCGGAGATCAGTGCCTCCAAAGGAAACGATGCCTGACTCCTCGTGAAACTTGATAGGAGACCCAGGATTCCTGTGGCACGTGGAAAGGGACCCTTGGTCTCCCGTCTCAGCTGGAGAGGCGTCCCAATTGCCCTGCAAAGCCTCGAGGAGAATCCCGAGTTGTCCCTCGCAACTAGGCAGGAGTCCTGACGCCGCTGAAGAAACACGTGTGTGGAAGGGCCATCCCCGTCGTAACTCGAGAATATACCCCAGGTTCCCGCCGCAACTCGAGAAAAACCATGAGACTTCCCCCTCGCCGCGAGATGAGGCCCCATTCCCCTGCACTGCGTGCAGAGCAATTCCGTGTTGCACATCACACATGAAAGGAGCCTTGATTTCCTTGATGGCACTCCAGAGAAACTCCAAGAACACTGTTTCAAGGCTAGAGGGATCCTGAGGTCACTGTAACAACACGAAAGAGCTCCGTGGACCAAGAATCAACACGAGATGAGAGGTTAGTCCCTGGCTTCGACTCCTGAGGAATACCACCTTACCACAAGCACCTCAAGAGGAGGCTTCTCTCAGCTCTAGGTATGTGAGAGGGACCCTGAGTTTGCGGCCTCTAGTCGAATGGACACCGCGATGCCCTGACTCGAAATAAGGCCGGATATCCCTGCAGTGACTTCAATGCAGGCTCGTCTTGCATCTCCCAGGACGAAAGGATGTCTGAATCCCCTGTGGAAAGCGCAGAGAAAGACTTAGTTCCCCACCTCATCGCGACCGATAGCCTCACATCCTTTGAAAACTCCAGAGGTACGCGGAGATCAGTGCCTCCAAAGGAGACGATGCCTGACTCCTCGTGAAACTTGATAGGAGTCCCAGGATTCCTGTGGCACTTGGAAAGGGACACTTGGTCTCCCGCCTCAGCTGGAGAGGCGTCCCAATTGCCCTGCCAAGCCTCGAGGAGAATCCAGAGTTGTCCCTCGCAACTAGGCAGGAGTCCTGATGTGGCTGAACAAACACGTGGGTGGAAGGGCCATCCCCGTCGTAACTCGAGAATATACCCCAGGTTCCCGCCGCAACTCGAGAAAAACCATGAGACTTCCCCCTCGATGCGAGATGAGGCCCGATTCCCCTGTACTGCGTGCAGAGCAATTCCGTGATGCACATCACACATGAAAGGAGCCTTAATTTCCTTGATGGCACTCCAGAGAAACCCCAAGAACACTGTTTCAAGGCTAGAGGGATCCTGAGGTCACTGTAGCAACACGAAAGAACTCTGTGGACCAAAAATCAACTTGAAAAGAGAGGTTAGTCCCTGGATTCGTCTCCAGAGGAATGCCACCTTACCACAAGCACCTCAAGAGGAGGCTTCTCTCAGCTCTAGGTATGTGAGAGGGACCCTGAGTTTGCGGCCTCAAGTGGAATGGACACCGCGATGCCCTGATTCGAAATAAGGCCGGATATCCCTGCAGTGACTTCAATGCAGGCTCGTCTTGCATCTCCCAGGACGAAAGGATGTCTGAATCCCCTGTGGAAAGCACAGAGAAAGACTTAGTTCCCCACCTCATCGCGACCGATAGCCTCACATCCTTTGAAAACTCCAGAGGTACGCGGAGATCAGTGCCTCCAAAGGAGACGATGCCTGACTCCTCGTGAAACTTGATAGGAGTCCCAGGATTCCTGTGGCACTTGGAAAGGGACACTTGGTCTCCCGCCTCAGCTGGAGAGGCATCCCAATTGCCCTGCCAAGCCTCGAGGAGAATCCAGAGTTGTCCCTCGCAACTAGGCAGGAGTCCTGACGTCGCTGAAGAAACACGTGGGTGGAAGGGCCATCCCCATCGTCACTCGAGAATATACCCCAGGTTCCCGCCGCAACTCGAGAAAAACCATGAGACTTCCCCCTCGCCGCGAGATGAGGCCCGATTCCCCTGCACTGCGTGCAGAGCAATTCCGTGTTGCACATCACACATGAAAGGAGCCTTGATTTCCTTGATGGCACTCCAGAGAAACCCCAAGAACACTGTTTCAAGGCTAGAGGGATCCTGAGGTCACTGTAGCAACACGAAAGAGCTCCGTGGGCCAAAAATCAACTCGAGATGAGAGGTTAGTCCCTGGCTTCGACTCCAGAGGAATACTACCTTACCACAAGCACCTCAAGAGGAGGCTTCTCTCAGCTCTAGGTATGTGAGAGGGACCCTGAGTTTGCGGCCTCAAGTGGAATGGACACCGCGATGCCCTGACGCGAAATAAGGCTGGATATCCCTGCAGTGACTTGAATGCAGGCTCGTCTTGCATCTCCGAAGATGAAAGGATGTCTGAATCCCCTGTGGAGACCACAGAGAAAGACCTAGTTCCCCACCTCATCGCGACCCGAGGCCTCACATCCTTTGAAAACTCCAGAGGTACGCGGAGATCAGTGCCTCCAAAGGAGACGATGCCTGACTCCTCGTGAAACTTGATAGGAGTCCCAGGATTCCTGTGGTACGTGGAAAGGGACCCTTGGTCTCCCGCCTCAGCTGGAGAGGCATCCCAATTGCCTTGCCAAGCCTCGAGGAGAATCCCGAGTTGTGTCTCGCAACTAGGCAAGAGTCCTGACGTGGCTGAACAAACACGTGTGTGGAAGGGCCATCCCCGTCGTAACTCGAGAATATACCCCAGGTTCCCGCCGCAACTCGAGAAAAACCATGAGCCTTCCCCCTCGCCGCGAGATGAGGCCCGATTCCCCTGCACTGCGTGCAGAGCAATTCTGTGTTGCACATCACACATGAAAGGAGCCTTGATTTCTTTCATGGCACTCCAGAGAAACCCCAAGAACACTGTTTCAAGGCTAGAGGGATCCTGAGGTCACTGTAGCAACACGAAAGAACTCTGTGGACCAAAAATCAACTCGAGATGAGAGGTTAGTCCCTGGCTTCGACTCCAGAGTAATACCACCTTACCAGAAGCACCTCAAGAGGAGGCTTCTCTCAGCTCTAGGTATGTGAGAGGGATCCTGAGTTTGCGGCCTCACGTGGAATTGACACCGCGATGCCCTGACTTGAAATAAGGCCGGATATCCCTGCAGTGACTGGAATGCAGGCTCGTCTTGCATCTCCCAAGACGAAAGGGTGTCTGAATCCCCTGTGGAGACCACAGAGAAAGACCTCGTTCCCCACCTCATTGCGACAGGAGGCCTCAAAATCTTTGAAAACTCCAGAGGTATGCGGAGATCAGTGCCTCCAAAGGAGACGATGCCTGACTCCTCGTGAAACTTGATAGGAGACCCAGGATTCCTGTGGCACGTGGAAAGGGACACTTGGTCTCCCGCCTCAGCTGGAGAGGCGTCCCAATTGCCCTGCAAAGCCTCAAGGAGAATCCCGAGTTGTCCCTCGCAACTAGGCAGGAGTCCTGACATGGCTGAACACACACGTGTGTGGAAGGGCCATGACCGTCGTAACTCGAGAATATACCCCAGGTTCCCGCCGCAACTCGAGAAAAACCATGAGACTTCCCCCTCGCCGCGAGATGAGGCCCGATTCCCCTGCACTGCGTGCAGAGCAATTCCGTGTTGCACATCACACATGAAAGGAGCCTTGATTTCCTTGATGGCACTCCAGAGAAACCCCAAGAACACTGTTTCAAGGATAGAGGGATCCTGAGGTCACTGTAGCAACACGAAAGAGCTCCGTGGACCAAGAATCAACACGAGATGAGAGGTTAGTCCCTGGCTTCGACTCCTGAGGAATACCACCTTACCACAAGCACCTCAAGAGGAGGCTTCTCTCAGCTCTAGGTATGTGAGAGGGATCCTGAATTTGCGGCCTCAAGTGGAATGGACACCGCGATGCCCTGACTCGAAATAAGGCCGGATATCCCTGCAGTGACTTGAATGCAGGCTCGTCTTGCATCTCCCAAGAAGAAAGGATGTCTGAATCCCCTGTGGAGACCACAGAGAAAGACCTAGTTCCCCACCTCATCGCGACAGGAGGCCTCACATCCTTTGAAAACTCCAGAGGTACGCGGAGATCAGTGCCTCCAAAGGAGACGATGCCTGACTCCTCGTGAAACTTGATAGGAGTCCCAGGATTCTTGTGGCACGTGGAAAGGGACCCTTGGTCTCCCGCCTCAGCTGGAGAGGCGTTCCAATTGCCCTGCCAAGCCTCGAGGAGAATCCAGAGTTGTCCCTCGCAACTAGGCAGGAGTCCTGACGTGGCTGAACAAACACGTGTGTGGAAGGGCCATCCCCGTCGTAACTCGAGAATATACCCCAGGTTCCCGCCGCAACTCGAGAAAAACCATGAGACTTCCCCCTCGCCGCGAGATGAGGCCCGATTCCCCTGCACTGCGTGCAGAGCAATTCCGTCTTGCACATCACACATGAAAGGAGCCTTGATTTCCTTGATCGCACTCCAGAGAAACCCCAAGAAAACTGTTTCAAGGCTAGAGGGATCCTGAGGTCACTGTAGCAACACGAAAGAACTCTGTGGACCAAAAATCAACTCGAAAAGGGAGGTTAGTCCCTGGATTCGTCTCCAGAGGAATACCACCTTACCACAAGCACCTCAAGAGGAGGCTTCTCTCAGCTCTAGGTATGTGAGAGGGACCCTGAGTTTGCGGCCTCAAGTGGAATGGACACCGCGATGCCCTGACTCGAAATAAGGCCGGATATCCCTGCAGTGACTTCAATGCAGGCTCGTCTTGCATCTCCCAGGACGAAAGGATGTCTGAATCCCCTGTGGAAAGCACAGAGAAAGACTTAGTTCCCCACCTCATCGCGACGGATAGCCTCACATCCTTTGAAAACTCCAGAGGTACGCGGAGATCAGTGCCTCCAAAGGAGACGATGCCTGACTCCTCGTGAAACTTGATAGGAGTCCCAGGATTCCTGTGGCACTTGGAAAGGGACACTTGGTCTCCCGCCTCAGCTGGAGAGGCGTCCCAATTGCCCTGCCAAGCCTCGAGGAGAATCCAGAGTTGTCCCTCGCAACTAGGCAGGAGTCCTGACGTCGCTGAAGAAACACGTGGGTGGAAGGGCCATCCCCATCGTAACTCGAGAATATACCCCAGGTTCCCGCCACAACTCGAGAAAAACCATGAGACTTCCCCCTCGCCGCGAGATGAGGCCCGATTCCCCTGCACTGCGTGCAGAGCAATTCCGTGTTGCACATCACACATGAAAGGAGCCTTGATTTCCTTGATGGCACTCCAGAGAAACCCCAAGAACACTGTTTCAAGGCTAGAGGGATCCTGAGGTCACTGTAGCAACACGAAAGAGCTCCGTGGACCCAAAATCAACTCGAGATGAGAGGTTAGTCCCTGGCTTCGACTCCAGAGGAATACCACCTTACCACAAGCACCTCAAGAGGAGGCTTCTCTCAGCTCTAGGTATGTGAGAGGGACCCTGAGTTTGCGGCCTCAAGTGGAATGGACACCGCGATGCCCTGACGCGAAATAAGGCTGGATATCCCTGCAGTGACTTGAATGCAGGCTCGTCTTGCATCTCCCAAGATGAAAGGATGTCTGAATCCCCTGTGGAGACCACAGAGAAAGACCTAGTTCCCCACCTCATCGCGACCGATAGCCTCACATCCTTTGAAAACTCCAGAGGTATGCGGAGATCAGTGCCTCCAAAGGAGACGATGCCTGACTCCTCGTGAAACTTGATAGGAGACCCAGGATTCCTGTGGCACTTGGAAAGGGACACTTGGTCTCCCGCCTCAGCTGGAAAGGCGTCCCAATTGCCTTGCCAAGCCTCGAGGAGAATCCCGAGTTGTCCCTCGCAACTAGGCAGGAGTCCTGACACGGCTGAACACACACGTGTGTGGAAGGGCCATCCCCGTCGTAACTCGAGAATATACCCCAGGTTCCCGCCGCAACTCGAGAAAAACCATGAGACTTCCCCCTCGCCGCGAGATGAGGCCCGATTCCCCTGCACTGCGTGCAGAGCAATTCCGTGCTGCACATCACACATGAAAGGAGCCTTGATTTCCTTCATGGCACTCCAGAGAAACCCCAAGAACACTGTTTCAAGGCTAGAGGGATCCTGAGGTCACTGTAGCAACACGAAAGAGCTCCGTGGACCAAGAATCAACACGAGATGAGAGGTTAGTCCCTGGCTTCGACTCCTGAGGAATACCACCTTACCACAAGCACCTCAAGAGGAGGCTTCTCTCAGCTCTAGGTATGTGAGAGGGACCCTGAGTTTGCGGCCTCTAGTGGAATGGACACCGCGATGCCCTGACTCGAAATAAGGCCGGATATCCCTGCAGTGACTTCAATGCAGGCTCGTCTTGCATCTCCCAGGACGAAAGGATGTCTGAATCCCCTGTGGAAAGCACAGAGAAAGACTTAGTTCCCCACCTCATCGCGACCGATAGCCTCACATCCTTTGAAAACTCCAGAGGTACGCGGAGATCAGTGCCTCCAAAGGAGACGATGCCTGACTCCTCGTGAAACTTGATAGGAGTCCCAGGATTCTTGTGGCACGTGGAAAGGGACCCTTGGTCTCCCGCCTCAGCTGGAGAGGCGTTCCAATTGCCCTGCCAAGCCTCGAGGAGAATCCAGAGTTGTCCCTCGCAACTAGGCAGGAGTCCTGACGTGGCTGAACAAACACGTGGGTGGAAGGGCCATCCCCGTCGTAACTCGAGAATATACCCCAGGTTCCCGCCGCAACTCGAGAAAAACCATGAGACTTCCCCCTCGCCGCGAGATGAGGCCCGATTCCCCTGCACTGCGTGCAGAGCAATTCCGTCTTGCACATCACACATGAAAGGAGCCTTGATTTCCTTGATGGCACTCCAGAGAAACCCCAAGAACACTGTTTCAAGGCTAGAGGGATCCTGAGGTCACTGTAGCAACACGAAAGAACTCTGTGGACCAAAAATCAACTCGAAAAGGGAGGATAGTCCCTGGATTCGTCTCCAGAGGAATACCACCTTACCACAAGCACCTCAAGAGGAGGCTTCTCTCAGCTCTAGGTATGTGAGAGGGACCCTGAGTTTGCGGCCTCAAGTGGAATGGACACCGCGATGCCCTGACTCGAAATAAGGCCGGATATCCCTGCAGTGACTTCAATGCAGGCTCGTCTTGCATCTCCCAGGACGAAAGGATGTCTGAATCCCCTGTGGAAAGCACAGAGAAAGACTTAGTTCCCCACCTCATCGCGACGGATAGCCTCACATCCTTTGAAAACTCCAGAGGTACGCGGAGATCAGTGCCTCCAAAGGAGACGATGCCTGACTCCTCGTGAAACTTGATAGGAGTCCCAGGATTCCTGTGGCACTTGGAAAGGGACACTTGGTCTCCCGCCTCAGCTGGAGAGGCGTCCCAATTGCCCTGCCAAGCCTCGAGGAGAATCCAGAGTTGTCCCTCGCAACTAGGCAGGAGTCCTGACGTCGCTGAAGAAACACGTGGGTGGAAGGGCCATCCCCATCGTAACTCGAGAATATACCCCAGGTTCCCGCCACAACTCGAGAAAAACCATGAGACTTCCCCCTCGCCGCGAGATGAGGCCCGATTCCCCTGCACTGCGTGCAGAGCAATTCCGTGTTGCACATCACACATGAAAGGAGCCTTGATTTCCTTGATGGCACTCCAGAGAAACCCCAAGAACACTGTTTCAAGGCTAGAGGGATCCTGAGGTCACTGTAGCAACACGAAAGAGCTCCGTGGACCCAAAATCAACTCGAGATGAGAGGTTAGTCCCTGGCTTCGACTCCAGAGGAATACCACCTTACCACAAGCACCTCAAGAGGAGGCTTCTCTCAGCTCTAGGTATGTGAGAGGGACCCTGAGTTTGCGGCCTCAAGTGGAATGGACACCGCGATGCCCTGACGCGAAATAAGGCTGGATATCCCTGCAGTGACTTGAATGCAGGCTCGTCTTGCATCTCCCAAGATGAAAGGATGTCTGAATCCCCTGTGGAGACCACAGAGAAAGACCTAGTTCCCCACCTCATCGCGACCGATAGCCTCACATCCTTTGAAAACTCCAGAGGTATGCGGAGATCAGTGCCTCCAAAGGAGACGATGCCTGACTCCTCGTGAAACTTGATAGGAGACCCAGGATTCCTGTGGCACTTGGAAAGGGACACTTGGTCTCCCGCCTCAGCTGGAAAGGCGTCCCAATTGCCTTGCCAAGCCTCGAGGAGAATCCCGAGTTGTCCCTCGCAACTAGGCAGGAGTCCTGACATGGCTGAACACACACGTGTGTGGAAGGGCCATCCCCGTCGTAACTCGAGAATATACCCCAGGTTCCCGCCGCAACTCGAGAAAAACCATGAGACTTCCCCCTCGCCGCGAGATGAGGCCCGATTCCCCTGCACTGCGTGCAGAGCAATTCCGTGCTGCACATCACACATGAAAGGAGCCTTGATTTCCTTGATGGCACTCCAGAGAAACCCCAAGAACACTGTTTCAAGGCTAGAGGGATCCTGAGGTCACTGTAGCAACACGAAAGAGCTCCGTGGACCAAGAATCAACACGAGATGAGAGGTTAGTCCCTGGCTTCGACTCCTGAGGAATACCACCTTACCACAAGCACCTCAAGAGGAGGCTTCTCTCAGCTCTAGGTATGTGAGAGGGACCCTGAGTTTGCGGCCTCTAGTGGAATGGACACCGCGATGCCCTGACTCGAAATAAGGCCGGATATCCCTGCAGTGACTTCAATGCAGGCTCGTCTTGCATCTCCCAGGACGAAAGGATGTCTGAATCCCCTGTGGAAAGCACAGAGAAAGACTTAGTTCCCCACCTCATCGCGACCGATAGCCTCACATCCTTTGAAAACTCCAGAGGTACGCGGAGATCAGTGCCTCCAAAGGAGACGATGCCTGACTCCTCGTGAAACTTGATAGGAGTCCCAGGATTCCTGTGGCACTTGGAAAGGGACACTTGGTCTCCCGCCTCAGCTGGAGAGGCGTCCCAATTGCCCTGCCAAGCCTCGAGGAGAATCCAGAGTTGTCCCTCGCAACTAGGCAGGAGTCCTGATGTGGCTGAACAAACACGTGTGTGGAAGGGCCATCCCCGTCGTAACTCGAGAATATACCCCAGGTTCCCGCCGCAACTCGAGAAAAACCATGAGACTTCCCCCTCGATGCGAGATGAGGCCCGATTCCCCTGTACTGCGTGCAGAGCAATTCCGTGTTGCACATCACACATGAAAGGAGCCTTAATTTCCTTGATGGCACTCCAGAGAAACCCCAAGAACACTGTTTCAAGGCTAGAGGGATCCTGAGGTCACTGTAGCAACACGAAAGAACTCTGTGGACCAAAAATCAACTTGAAAAGAGAGGTTAGTCCCTGGATTCGTCTCCAGAGGAATGCCACCTTACCACAAGCACCTCAAGAGGAGGCTTCTCTCAGCTCTAGGTATGTGAGAGGGACCCTGAGTTTGCGGCCTCAAGTGGAATGGACACCGCGATGCCCTGACTCGAAATAAGGCCGGATATCCCTGCAGTGACTTCAATGCAGGCTCGTCTTGCATCTCCCAGGACGAAAGGATGTCTGAATCCCCTGTGGAAAGCACAGAGAAAGACTTAGTTCCCCACCTCATCGCGACCGATAGCCTCACATCCTTTGAAAACTCCAGAGGTACGCGGAGATCAGTGCCTCCAAAGGAGACGATGCCTGACTCCTCGTGAAACTTGATAGGAGTCCCAGGATTCCTGTGGCACTTGGAAAGGGACACTTGGTCTCCCGCCTCAGCTGGAGAGGCGTCCCAATTGCCCTGCCAAGCCTCGAGGAGAATCCAGAGTTGTCCCTCGCAACTAGGCAGGAGTCCTGACGTCGCTGAAGAAACACGTGGGTGGAAGGGCCATCCCCATCGTCACTCGAGAATATACCCCAGGTTCCCGCCGCAACTCGAGAAAAACCATGAGACTTCCCCCTCGCCGCGAGATGAGGCCCGATTCCCCTCCACTGCGTGCAGAGCAATTCCGTGTTGCACATCACACATGAAAGGAGCCTTGATTTCCTTGATGGCACTCCAGAGAAACCCCAAGAACACTGTTTCAAGGTTAGAGGGATCCTGAGGTCACTGTAGCAACACGGAAGAGCTCCGTAGGCCAAAAATCAACTCGAGATGAGAGGTTAGTCCCTGGCTTCGACTCCAGAGGAATACCACCTTACCACAAGCACCTCAAGAGGAGGCTTCTCTCAGCTCTAGGTATGTGAGAGGGACCCTGAGTTTGCGGCCTCAAGTGGAATGGACACCGCGATGCCCTGACGCGAAATAAGGCTGGATATCCCTGCAGTGACTTGAATGCAGGCTCGTCTTGCATCTCTGAAGATGAAAGGATGTCTAAATCCCCTGTGGAGACCACAGAGAAAGACCTAGTTCCCCACCTCATCGCGACCCGAAGCCTCACATCCTTTGAAAACTCCAGAGGTACGCGGAGATCAGTGCCTCCAAAGGAGACGATGCCTGACTCCTCGTGAAACTTGATAGGAGACCCAGGATTCCTGTGGCACGTGGAAAGGGACCCTTGGTCTCCCGCCTCAGCTGGAGAGGCGTCCCAATTGCCTTGCCAAGCCTCGAGGAGAATCCCGAGTTGTGTCTCGCAACTAGGCAAGAGTCCTGACGTGGCTGAACAAACACGTGTGTGGAAGGGCCATCCCCGTCGTAACTCGAGAATATACCCCAGGTTCCCGCCGCAACTCGAGAAAAACCATGAGCCTTCCCCCTCGCCGCGAGATGAGGCCCGATTCCCCTGCACTGCGTGCAGAGCAATTCTGTGTTGCACATCACACATGAAAGGAGCCTTGATTTCTTTCATGGCACTCCAGAGAAACCCCAAGAACACTGTTTCAAGGCTAGAGGGATCCTGAGGTCACTGTAGCAACACGAAAGAACTCTGTGGACCAAAAATCAACTCGAGATGAGAGGTTAGTCCCTGGCTTCGACTCCAGAGGAATACCACCTTACCAGAAGCACCTCAAGAGGAGGCTTCTCTCAGCTCTAGGTATGTGAGAGGGATCCTGAGTTTGCGGCCTCAAGTGGAATGGACACCGCGATGCCCTGACTTGAAATAAGGCCGGATATCCCTGCAGTGACGGGAATGCAGGCTCGTCTTGCATCTCCCAAGACGAAAGGGTGTCTGAATCCCCTGTGGAGACCACAGAGAAAGACCTCGTTCCCCACCTCATTGCGACAGGAGGCCTCAAAATCTTTGAAAACTCCAGAGGTATGCGGAGATCAGTGCCTCCAAAGGAGACGATGCCTGACTCCTCGTGAAACTTGATAGGAGACCCAGGATTCCTGTGGCACGTGGAAAGGGACACTTGGTCTCCCGCCTCAGCTGGAGAGGCGTCCCAATTGCCCTGCAAAGCCTCAAGGAGAATCCCGAGTTGTCCCTCGCAACTAGGCAGGAGTCCTGACATGGCTGAACAAACACGTGGGTGGAAGGGCCATCCCCGTCGTAACTCGAGAATATACCCCAGGTTCCGCCGCAACTCGAGAAAAACCATGAGACTTCCCCCTCGCCGCGAGATGAGGCCCGATTCCCCTGCACTGCCTGCAGAGCAATTCCG
The DNA here is from genome assembly GCF_910594005.1 of Cervus elaphus. Lineage (NCBI taxonomy): Eukaryota > Metazoa > Chordata > Mammalia > Artiodactyla > Cervidae > Cervus > Cervus elaphus. The sequence continues at coordinate 1,652,573 of NW_025316687.1, read as the reverse complement.
TCTTGCACATCACACATGAAAGGAGCCTTGATTTCCTTGATGGCACTCCAGAGAAACCCCAAGAACACTGTTTCAAGGATAGAGGGATCCTGAGGTCACTGTAGCAACACGAAAGAACTCTGTGGACCAAAAATCAACTCGAAAAGGGAGGATAGTCCCTGGATTCGTCTCCAGAGGAATACCACCTTACCACAAGCACCTCAAGAGGAGGCTTCTCTCAGCTCTAGGTATGTGAGAGGGACCCTGAGTTTGCGGCCTCAAGTGGAATGGACACCGCGATGCCCTGACTCGAAATAAGGCCGGATATCCCTGCAGTGACTTCAATGCAGGCTCGTCTTGCATCTCCCAGGACGAAAGGATGTCTGAATCCCCTGTGGAAAGCACAGAGAAAGACTTAGTTCCCCACCTCATCGCGACCGATAGCCTCACATCCTTTGAAAACTCCAGAGGTACGCGGAGATCAGTGCCTCCAAAGGAGACGATGCCTGACTCCTCGTGAAACTTGATAGGAGTCCCAGGATTCCTGTGGCACTTGGAAAGGGACACTTGGTCTCCCGCCTCAGCTGGAGAGGCGTCCCAATTGCCCTGCCAAGCCTCGAGGAGAATCCAGAGTTGTCCCTCGCAACTAGGCAGGAGTCCTGACGTCGCTGAAGAAACACGTGGGTGGAAGGGCCATCCCCATCGTAACTCGAGAATATACCCCAGGTTCCCGCCACAACTCGAGAAAAACCATGAGACTTCCCCCTCGCCGCGAGATGAGGCCCGATTCCCCTGCACTGCGTGCAGAGCAATTCTGTGTTGCACATCACACATGAAAGGAGCCTTGATTTCCTTGATGGCACTCCAGAGAAACCCCAAGAACACTGTTTCAAGGCTAGAGGGATCCTGAGGTCACTGTAGCAACATGAAAGAGCTCCGTGGACCCAAAATCAACTCGAGATGAGAGGTTAGTCCCTGGCTTCGACTCCAGAGGAATACCACCTTACCACAAGCACCTCAAGAGGAGGCTTCTCTCAGCTCTAGGTATGTGAGAGGGACCCTGAGTTTGCGGCCTCAAGTGGAATGGACACCGCGATGCCCTGACGCGAAATAAGGCTGGATATCCCTGCAGTGACTTGAATGCAGGCTCGTCTTGCATCTCCCAGGACGAAAGGATGTCTGAATCCCCTGTGGAGACCACAGAGAAAGACCTAGTTCCCCACCTCATCGCGATCGATAGCCTCACATCCTTTGAAAACTCCAGAGGTACGCGGAGATCAGTGCCTCCAAAGGAGACGATGCCTGACTCCTCGTGAAACTTGATAGGAGACCCAGGATTCCTGTGGCACGTGGAAAGGGACCCTTGGTCTCCCGCCTCAGCTGGAAAGGCGTCCCAATTGCCTTGCCAAGCCTCGAGGAGAATCCCGAGTGGTGTCTCGCAACTAGGCAAGAGTCCTGACGTGGCTGAACAAACACGTGTGTGGAAGGGCCATCCCCGTCGTAACTCGAGAATATACCCCAGGTTCCCGCCGCAACTCGAGAAAAACCATGAGACGTCCCCCTCGCCGCGAGATGAGGCCCGATTCCCCTGCACTGCGTGCAGAGCAATTCCGTGTTGCACATCACACATGAAAGGAGCCTTGATTTCCTTCATGGCACTCCAGAGAAACCCCAAGAACACTGTTTCAAGGCTAGAGGGATCCTGAGGTCACTGTAGCAACACGAAAGAGCTCCGTGGACCAAAAATCAACTCGAGATGAGAGGTTAGTCCCTGGCTTCGACTCCAGAGGAATACCACCTTACCACAAGCACCTCAAGAGGAGGCTTCTCTCAGCTCTAGGTTTGTGAGAGGGACCCTGAGTTTGGGGCCTCAAGTGGAATGGACACCGCGATGCCCTGACTCGAAATAAGGCCGGATATCCCTGCAGTGACTGGAATGCAGGCTCGTCTTGCATCTCCCAAGACGAAAGGGTGTCTGAATCCCCTGTGGAGACCACAGAGAAAGATCTAGTTCCCCACCTCATCGCGACAGGAGGCCTCAAATCCTTTGAAAACTCCAGAGGTATGCGTAGATCAGTGCCTCCAAAGGAGACGATGCCTGACTCCTCGTGAAACTTGATAGGAGACCCAGGATTCCTGTGGCACGTGGAAAGGGACCCTTGGTCTCCCGTCTCAGCTGGAGAGGCGTCCCAATTGCCCTGCAAAGCCTCCAGGAGAATACCAAGTTGTCCCTCGCAACTAGGCAGGAGTCCTGACATGGCTGAACACACACGTGTGTGGAAGGGCCATCCCCGTCGTAACTCGAGAATATACCCCAGGTTCCCGCCGCAACTCGAGAAAAACCATGAGACTTCCCCCTCGCCGCGAGATGAGGCCCGATTCCCCTGCAATGCGTGCAGAGCAATTCCGTCTTGCACATCACACATGAAAGGAGCCTTAATTTCCTTGATGGCACTCCAGAGAAACCCCAAGAACACTGTTTCAAGGCTAGAGGGATCCTGAGGTCACTGTAGCAACACGAAAGAACTCTGTGGACCAAAAATCAACTTGAAAAGAGAGGTTAGTCCCTGGATTCGTCTCCAGAGGAATGCCACCTTACCACAAGCACCTCAAGAGGAGGCTTCTCTCAGCTCTAGGTATGTGAGAGGGACCCTGAGTTTGCGGCCTCAAGTGGAATGGACACCGCGATGCCCTGACTCGAAATAAGGCCGGATATCCCTGCAGTGACTTCAATGCAGGCTCGTCTTGCATCTCCCAGGACGAAAGGATGTCTGAATCCCCTGTGGAAAGCACAGAGAAAGACTTAGTTCCCCACCTCATCGCGACCGATAGCCTCACATCCTTTGAAAACTCCAGAGGTACGCGGAGATCAGTGCCTCCAAAGGAGACGATGCCTGACTCCTCGTGAAACTTGATAGGAGTCCCAGGATTCCTGTGGCACTTGGAAAGGGACACTTGGTCTCCCGCCTCAGCTGGAGAGGCGTCCCAATTGCCCTGCCAAGCCTCGAGGAGAATCCAGAGTTGTCCCTCGCAACTAGGCAGGAGTCCTGACGTCGCTGAAGAAACACGTGGGTGGAAGGGCCATCCCCATCGTCACTCGAGAATATACCCCAGGTTCCCGCCGCAACTCGAGAAAAACCATGAGACTTCCCCCTCGCCGCGAGATGAGGCCCGATTCCCCTGCACTGCGTGCAGAGCAATTCCGTGTTGCACATCACACATGGAAGGAGCCTTGATTTCCTTGATGGCACTCCAGAGAAACCCCAAGAACACTGTTTCAAGGTTAGAGGGATCCTGAGGTCACTGTAGCAACACGGAAGAGCTCCGTGGGCCAAAAATCAACTCGAGATGAGAGGTTAGTCCCTGGCTTCGACTCCAGAGGAATACCACCTTACCACAAGCACCTCAAGAGGAGGCTTCTCTCAGCTCTAGGTATGTGAGAGGGACCCTGAGTTTGCGGCCTCAAGTGGAATGGACACCGCGATGCCCTGACGCGAAATAAGGCTGGAAATCCCTGCAGTGACTTGAATGCAGGCTCGTCTTGCATCTCCGAAGATGAAAGGATGTCTGAATCCCCTGTGGAGACCACAGAGAAAGACCTAGTTCCCCACCTCATCGCGACCCGAGGCCTCACATCCTTTGAAAACTCCAGAGGTACGCGGAGATCAGTGCCTCCAAAGGAGACGATGCCTGATTCCTCGTGAAACTTGATAGGAGTCCCAGGATTCCTGTGGCACGTGGAAAGGGACCCTTGGTCTCCCGCCTCAGCTGGAGAGGCGTCCCAATTGCCTTGCCAAGCCTCGAGGAGAATCCCGAGTTGTGTCTCGCAACTAGGCAAGAGTCCTGACGTGGCTGAACAAACACGTGTGTGGAAGGGCCATCCCCGTCGTAACTCGAGAATATACCCCAGGTTCCCGCCGCAACTCGAGAAAAACCATGAGCCTTCCCCCTCGCCGCGAGATGAGGCCCGATTCCCCTGCACTGCGTGCAGAGCAATTCTGTGTTGCACATCACACATGAAAGGAGCCTTGATTTCTTTCATGGCACTCCAGAGAAACCCCAAGAACACTGTTTCAAGGCTAGAGGGATCCTGAGGTCACTGTAGCAACACGAAAGAACTCTGTGGACCAAAAATCAACTCGAGATGAGAGGTTAGTCCCTGGCTTCGACTCCAGAGGAATACCACCTTACCAGAAGCACCTCAAGAGGAGGCTTCTCTCAGCTCTAGGTATGTGAGAGGGATCCTGAATTTGCGGCCTCAAGTGGAATTGACACCGCGATGCCCTGACTTGAAATAAGGCCGGATATCCCTGCAGTGACTGGAATGCAGGCTCGTCTTGCATCTCCCAAGACGAAAGGGTGTCTGAATCCCCTGTGGAGACCACAGAGAAAGACCTCGTTCCCCACCTCATTGCGACAGGAGGCCTCAAAATCTTTGAAAACTCCAGAGGTATGCGGAGATCAGTGCCTCCAAAGGAGACGATGCCTGACTCCTCGTGAAACTTGATAGGAGACCCAGGATTCCTGTGGCACGTGGAAAGGGACACTTGGTCTCCCGCCTCAGCTGGAGAGGCGTCCCAATTGCCCTGCAAAGCCTCAAGGAGAATCCCGAGTTGTCCCTCGCAACTAGGCAGGAGTCCTGACATGGCTGAACACACACGTGTGTGGAAGGGCCATCCCCGTCGTAACTCGAGAATATACCCCAGGTTCCCGCCGCAACTCGAGAAAAACCATGAGACTTCCCCCTCGCCGCGAGATGAGGCCCGATTCCCCTGCACTGCGTGCAGAGCAATTCCGTGTTGCACATCACACATGAAAGGAGCCTTGATTTCCTTGATGACACTCCAGAGAAACCCCAAGAACACTGTTTCAAGGATAGAGGGATCCTGAGGTCACTGTAGCAACACGAAAGAACTCTGTGGACCAAAAATCAACTCGAAAAGAGAGGTTGGTCCCTGGATTCGTCTCCAGAGGAATACCACCTTACCACAAGCACCTCAAGAGGAGGCTTCTCTCAGCTCTAGGTATGTGAGAGGGATCCTGAGTTTGCGGCCTCAAGTGGAATGGACACCGCGATGCCCTGACTCGAAATAAGGCCGGATATCCCTGCAGTGACTTGAATGCAGGCTCGTCTTGCATCTCCCAAGATGAAAGGATGTCTGAATCCCCTGTGGAGACCACAGAGAAAGACCTAGTTCCCCACCTCATCGCGACCGATAGCCTCACATCCTTTGAAAACTCCAGAGGTACGCGGAGATCAGTGCCTCCAAAGGAGACGATGCCTGACTCCTCGTGAAACTTGATAGGAGACCCAGGATTCCTGTGGCACGTGGAAAGGGACCCTTGGTCTCCCGCCTCAGCTGGAAAGGCGTTCCAATTGCCTTGCCAAGCCTCGAGGAGAATCCCGAGTTGTGTCTCGCAACTAGGCAAGAGTCCTGACGTGGCTGAACAAACACGTGTGTGGAAGGGCCATCCCCGTCGTAACTCGAGAATATACCCCAGGTTCCCGCCGCAACTCGAGAAAAACCATGAGACGTCCACCTCGCCGCGAGATGAGGCCCGATTCCCCTGCACTGCGTGCAGAGCAATTCTGTGTTGCACATCACACATGAAAGGAGCCTTGATTTCCTTCATGGCACTCCAGAGAAACCCCAAGAACACTGTTTCAAGGCTAGAGGGATCCTGAGGTCACTTTAGCAACACGAAAGAGCTCCGTGGACCAAAAATCAACTCGAGATGAGAGGTTAGTCCCTGGCTTCGACTCCAGAGGAATACCACCTTACCACAAGCACCTCAAGAGGAGGCTTCTCTCAGCTCTAGGTTTGTGAGAGGGACCCTGAGTTTGGGGCCTCAAGTGGAATGGACACCGCGATGCCCTGACTTGAAATAAGGCCGGATATCCCTGCAGTGACTGGAATGCAGGCTCGTCTTGCATCTCCCAAGACGAAAGGGTGTCTGAATCCCCTGTGGAGACCACAGAGAAAGACCTAGTTCCCCACCTCATCGCGACAGGAGGCCTCAAATCCTTTGAAAACTCCAGAGGTATGCGGAGATCAGTGCCTCCAAAGGAGACGATGCCTGACTCCTCGTGAAACTTGATAGGAGACCCAGGATTCCTGTGGCACGTGGAAAGGGACACTTGGTCTCCCGCCTCAGCTGGAGAGGCGTCCCAATTGCCCTGCAAAGCCTCAAGGAGAATCCCGAGTTGTCCCTCGCAACTAGGCAGGAGTCCTGACATGGCTGAACACACACGTGTGTGGAAGGGCCATCCCCGTCGTAACTCGAGAATATACCCCAGGTTCCCGCCGCAACTCGAGAAAAACCATGAGACTTCCCCCTCGCCGGGAGATGAGGCCCGATTCCCCTGCACTGCGTGCAGAGCAATTCCGTGTTGCACATCACACATGAAAGGAGCCTTGATTTCCTTGATGGCACTCCAGAGAAACCCCAAGAACACTGTTTCAAGGCTAGAGGGATCCTGAGGTCACTGTAGCAACACGAAAGAGCTCCGTGGACCAAGAATCAACACGAGATGAGAGGTTAGTCCCTGGCTTCGACTCCTGAGGAATACCACCTTACCACAAGCACCTCAAGAGGAGGCTTCTCTCAGCTCTAGGTATGTGAGAGGGACCCTGAGTTTGCGGCCTCAAGTGGAATGGACACCGTGATGCCCTGACTCGAAATAAGGCCGGATATCCATGCAGTGACTTGAATGCAGGCTCGTTTTGCATCTCCCAAGAAGAAAGGATGTCTGAATCCCCTGTGGAGACCACAGAGAAAGACCTAGTTCCCCACCTCATCGCCACAGGAGGTCTCACATCCTTTGAAAACTCCAGAGGTACGCGGAGATCAGTGCCTCCAAAGGAGACGATGCCTGACTCCTCGTGAAACTTGATAGGAGACCCAGGATTCCTGTGGCACGTGGAAAGGGACCCTTGGTCTCCCGCCTCAGCTGGAAAGGCGTTCCAATTGCCCTGCCAAGCCTCGAGGAGAATCCCGAGTTGTGTCTCGCAACTAGGCAAGAGTCCTGACGTGGCTGAACAAACACGTGTGTGGAAGGGCCATCCCCGTCGTAACTCGAGAATATACCCCAGGTTCCCGCCGCAACTCGAGAAAAACCATGAGACGTCCACCTCGCCGCGAGATGAGGCCCGATTCCCCTGCACTGCGTGCAGAGCAATTCTGTGTTGCACATCACACATGAAAGGAGCCTTGATTTCCTTCATGGCACTCCAGAGAAACCCCAAGAACACTGTTTCAAGGCTAGAGGGATCCTGAGGTCACTTTAGCAACACGAAAGAGCTCCGTGGACCAAAAATCAACTCGAGATGAGAGGTTAGTCCCTGGCTTCGACTCCAGAGGAATACCACCTTACCACAAGCACCTCAAGAGGAGGCTTCTCTCAGCTCTAGGTTTGTGAGAGGGACCCTGAGTTTGGGGCCTCAAGTGGAATGGACACCGCGATGCCCTGACTTGAAATAAGGCCGGATATCCCTGCAGTGACTGGAATGCAGGCTCGTCTTGCATCTCCCAAGACGAAAGGGTGTCTGAATCCCCTGTGGAGACCACAGAGAAAGACCTAGTTCCCCACCTCATCGCGACAGGAGGCCTCAAATCCTTTGAAAACTCCAGAGGTATGCGGAGATCAGTGCCTCCAAAGGAGACGATGCCTGACTCCTCGTGAAACTTGATAGGAGACCCAGGATTCCTGTGGCACGTGGAAAGGGACACTTGGTCTCCCGCCTCAGCTGGAGAGGCGTCCCAATTGCCCTGCAAAGCCTCAAGGAGAATCCCGAGTTGTCCCTCGCAACTAGGCAGGAGTCCTGACATGGCTGAACACACACGTGTGTGGAAGGGCCATCCCCGTCGTAACTCGAGAATATACCCCAGGTTCCCGCCGCAACTCGAGAAAAACCATGAGACTTCCCCCTCGCCGGGAGATGAGGCCCGATTCCCCTGCACTGCGTGCAGAGCAATTCCGTGTTGCACATCACACATGAAAGGAGCCTTGATTTCCTTGATGGCACTCCAGAGAAACCCCAAGAACACTGTTTCAAGGCTAGAGGGATCCTGAGGTCACTGTAGCAACACGAAAGAGCTCCGTGGACCAAGAATCAACACGAGATGAGAGGTTAGTCCCTGGCTTCGACTCCTGAGGAATACCACCTTACCACAAGCACCTCAAGAGGAGGCTTCTCTCAGCTCTAGGTATGTGAGAGGGACCCTGAGTTTGCGGCCTCAAGTGGAATGGACACCGTGATGCCCTGACTCGAAATAAGGCCGGATATCCATGCAGTGACTTGAATGCAGGCTCGTTTTGCATCTCCCAAGAAGAAAGGATGTCTGAATCCCCTGTGGAGACCACAGAGAAAGACCTAGTTCCCCACCTCATCGCGACAGGAGGTCTCACATCCTTTGAAAACTCCAGAGGTACGCGGAGATCAGTGCCTCCAAAGGAGACGATGCCTGACTCCTCGTGAAACTTGATAGGAGTCCCAGGATTCTTGTGGCACGTGGAAAGGGACCCTTGGTCTCCCGCCTCAGCTGGAGAGGCGTTCCAATTGCCCTGCCAAGCCTCGAGGAGAATCCCGAGTTGTGCCTCGCAACTAGGCAGGAGTCCTGACGTGGCTGAACAAACACGTGGGTGGAAGGGCCATCCCCGTCGTAACTCGAGAATATACCCCAGGTTCCCGCCGCAACTCGAGAAAAACCATGAGACTTCCCCCTCGATGCGAGATGAGGCCCGATTCCCCTGCACTGCGTGCAGAGCAATTCTGTCTTGCACATCACACATGAAAGGAGCCTTGATTTCCTTCATGGCACTCCAGAGAAACCCCAAGAACACTGTTTCAAGGCTAGAGGGATCCTGAGGTCACTGTAGCAACACGAAAGAACTCTGTGGATCAAAAATCAACTCGAAAAGGGAGGTTAGTCCCTGGATTCGTCTCCAGAGGAATACCACCTTACCACAAGCACCTTAAGAGGAGGCTTCTCTCAGCTCTAGGTATGTGAGAGGGACCCTGAGTTTGCGGCCTCAAGTGGAATGGACACCGCGATGCCCTGACTCGAAATAAGGCCGGATATCCCTGCAGTGACTTCAATGCAGGCTCGTCTTGCATCTCCCAGGACGAAAGGATGTCTGAATCCCCTGTGGAAAGCACAGAGAAAGACTTAGTTCCCCACCTCATCGCGACCGATAGCCTCACATCCTTTGAAAACTCCAGAGGTACGCGGAGATCAGTGCCTCCAAAGGAGACGATGCCTGACTCCTCGTGAAACTTGATAGGAGTCCCAGGATTCCTGTGGCACTTGGAAACGGACACTTGGTCTCCCGCCTCAGCTGGAGAGGCGTCCCAATTGCCCTGCCAAGCCTCGAGGAGAATCCAGAGTTGTCCTCGCAACTAGGCAGGAGTCCTGACGTCGCTGAAGAAACACGTGGGTGGAAGGGCCATCCCCATCGTAACTCGAGAATATACCCCAGGTTCCCGCCGCAACTCGAGAAAAACCATGAGACTTCCCCCTCGCCGCGAGATGAGGCCCGATTCCCCTGCACTGCGTGCAGAGCAATTCCTTGTTGCACATCACACATGAAAGGAGCCTTGATTTCCTTGATGGCACTCCAGAGAAACCCCAAGAACACTGTTTCAAGGCTAGAGGGATCCTGAGGTCACTGTAGCAACACGAAAGAGCTCCGTGGACGCAAAATCAACTCGAGATGAGAGGTTAGTCCCTGGCTTCGACTCCAGAGGAATACCACCTTACCACAAGCACCTCAAGAGGAGGCTTCTCTCAGCTCTAGGTATGTGAGAGGGACCCTGAGTTTGCGGCCTCAAGTGGAATGGACACCGCGATGCCCTGACGCGAAATAAGGCTGCATATCCCTGCAGTGACTTGAATGCAGGCTCGTCTTGCATCTCCCAAGATGAAAGGATGTCTGAATCCCCTGTGGAGACCACAGAGAAAGACCTAGTTCCCCACCTCATCGCGACCGATAGCCTCACATCCTTTGAAAACTCCAGAGGTACGCGGAGATCAGTGCCTCCAAAGGAGACGATGCCTGACTCCTCGTGAAACTTGATAGGAGACCCAGGATTCCTGTGGCAAGTGGAAAGGGACCCTTGGTCTCCCGCCTCAGCTGGAGAGGCGTTCCAATTGCCCTGCCAAGCCTCGAGGAGAATCCCGAGTTGTCCTTCGCAACTAGGCAGGAGTCCTGACGTGGCTGAACAAACACGTGGGTGGAAGGGCCATCCCCGTCGTAACTCGAGAATATACCCCAGGTTCCCGCCGCAACTCGAGAAAAACCATGAGACTACCCCCTCGATGCGAGATGAGGCCCGATTCCCCTGTACTGCGTGCAGAGCAATTCCGTCTTGCACATCACACATGAAAGGAGCCTTGATTTCCTAGATGGCACTCCAGAGAAACCCCAAGAACACTGTTTCAAGGATAGAGGGATCCTGAGGTCACTGTAGCAACACGAAAGAACTCTGTGGACCAAAAATCAACTCGAAAAGAGTGGTTAGTCCCTGGATTCGTCTCCAGAGGAATACCACCTTACCACAAGCACCTCAAGAGGAGGCTTCTCTCAGCTCTAGGTATGTGAGAGGGATCCTGAGTTTGCGGCCTCAAGTGGAATGGACACCGCGATGCCCTGACTCGAAATAAGGCCGGATATCCCTGCAGTGACTTGAATGCAGGCTCGTCTTGCATCTCCCAAGAAAAGAGGATGTCTGAATCCCCTGTGGAGACCACAGAGAAACACCTAGTTCCCCACCTCATCGCGACCGGAGGCCTGACATCCTTTGAAAACTCCAGAGGTACGCGGAGATCAGTGCCTCCAAAGGAGACGATGCCTGACTCCTCGTGAAACTTGATAGGAGTCCCAGGATTCTTGTGGCACGTGGAAAGGGACCCTTGGTCTCCCGCCTCAGCTGGAGAGGCGTCCCAATTGCCCTGCCAAGCCTCGAGGAGAATCCCGAGTTGTCCCTCGCAACTAGGCAGGAGTCCTGACGTGGCTGAACAAACACGTGGGTGGAAGGGCCATCCCCGTCGTAACTCGAGAATATACCCCAGGTTCCCGCCGCAACTCGAGAAAAACCATGAGACTTCCCCCTCGATGCGAGATGAGGCCCGATTCCCCTGTACTGCGTGCAGAGCAATTCCGTCTTGCACATCACACATGAAAGGAGCCTTGATTTCCTTCATGGCACTCCAGAGAAACCCCAAGAACACTGTTTCAAGGCTAGAGGGATCCTGAGGTCACTGTAGCAACACGAAAGAAATCTGTGGACCAAAAATCAACTCGAAAAGAGAGGTTAGTCCCTGGATTCGTCTCCAGAGGAATACCACCTTACCACAAGCACCTCAAGAGGAGGCTTCTCTCAGCTCTAGGTATGTGAGAGGGACCCTGAGTTTGCGGCCTCAAGTGGAATGGACACCGCGATGCCCTGACTCGAAATAAGGCCGGATATCCCTGCAGTGACTTCAATGCAGCCTCGTCTTGCATCTCCCAGGACGAAAGGATGTCTGAATCCCCTGTGGAAAGCACAGAGAAAGACTTAGTTCCCCACCTCATCGCGACCGATAGCCTCACATCCTTTGAAAACTCCAGAGGTACGAGGAGATCAGTGCCTCCAAAGGAGACGATGCCTGACTCCTCGTGAAACTTGATAGGAGTCCCAGGATTCCTGTGGCACTTGGAAAGGGACCCTTGGTCTCCCGTCTCAGCTGGGGAGGCGTCCCAATTGCCTTGCCAAGCCTCGAGGAGAATCCCGAGTTGTGTCTCGCAACTAGGCAAGAGTCCTGACGTGGCTGAACAAACACGTGTGTGGAAGGGCCATCCCCGTCGTAACTCGAGAATATACCCCAGGTTCCCGCCGCAACTCGAGAAAAACCATGAGACTTCCCCCTCACCGCGAGATGAGGCCCGATTCCCCTGCACTGTGTGCAGAGCAATTCCGTGTTGCACATCACACATGAAAGGAGCCTTGATTTCCTTGATGGCACTCCAGAGAAACCCCAAGAACACTGTTTCAAGGCTAGAGGGATCCTGAGGTCACTGTAGCAACACGAAAGAGCTCCGTGGACCAACAATCAACTCGAGATGAGAGGTTAGTCCCTGGCTTCGACTCCAGAGGAATACCACCTTACCACAAGCACCTCAAGAGGAGGCTTCTCTCAGCTCTAGGTATGTGAGAGGGACCCTGAGTTTGCGGCCTCAAGTGGAATGGACACCGCGATGCCCTGACGCGAAATAAGGCTGGATATCCCTGCAGTGACTTGAATGCAGGCTAGTCTTGCATCTCCCAAGATGAAAGGATGTCTGAATCCCCTGTGGAGACCACAGAGAAAGACCTAGTTCCCCACCTCATCGCGACCGGAGGCCTCACATCCTTTGAAAACTCCAGAGGTACGCGGAGATCAGTGCCTCCAAAGGAGACGATGCCTGACTCCTCGTGAAACTTGATAGGAGTCCCAGGATTCCTGTGGCACGTGGAAAGGGACCCTTGGTTTCCCGCCTCAGCTGGAGAGGCGTCCCAATTGCCTTGCCAAGCCTCGAGGAGAATCCCGAGTTGTCCCTCGGAACTAGGCAAGAGTCCTGACGTGGCTGAACACACACGTGTGTGGAAGGGCCATCCCCGTCGTAACTCCAGAATATACCCCAGGTTCCCGCCGCAACTCGAGAAAAACCATGAGACTTCCCCCTCGCCGCGAGATGAGGCCCGATTCCCCTGCACTGCGTGCAGAGCAATTCTGTGTTGCACATCACACATGAAAGGAGCCTTGATTTCCTTCATGGCACTCCAGAGAAACCCCAAGAACACTGCTTCAAGGCTTGAGGGATCCTGTGGTCACTGAAGCAACACGAAAGAGCTCCGTGGACCAAAATTCAACTCGAGATGAGAGGTTAGTCCCTGGCTTCGACTCCAGAGGAATACCACCTTACCACAAGCACCTCAAGAGGAGGCTTCTCTCAGCTCTAGGTATGTGAGAGGGACCCTGAGTTTGCGGCCTCAAGTGGAATGGACACCGCGATGCCCTGACTCGAAATAAGGCCGGATATCCCTGCAGTGACTTCAATGCAGGCTCGTCTTGCATCTCCCAGGACGAAAGGATGTCTGAATCCCCTGTGGAAAGCACAGAGAAAGACTTAGTTCCCCACCTCATCGCGACCGATAGCCTCACATCCTTTGAAAACTCCAGAGGTACGAGGAGATCAGTGCCTCCAAAGGAGACGATGCCTGACTCCTCGTGAAACTTGATAGGAGTCCCAGGATTCCTGTGGCACTTGGAAAGGGACCCTTGGTCTCCCGTCTCAGCTGGAGAGGCGTCCCAATTGCCTTGCCAAGCCTCGAGGAGAATCCAGAGTTGTGTCTCGCAACTAGGCAAGAGTCCTGACGTGGCTGAACAAACACGTGTGTGGAAGGGCCATCCCCGTCGTAACACGAGAATATACCCCAGGTTCCCGCCGCAACTCGAGAAAAACCATGAGACTTCCCCCTCGCCGCAAGATGAGGCCCGATTCCCCTGCACTGCGTGCAGAGCAATTCTGTGTTGCACATCACACATGAAAGGAGCATTGATTTCCTTCATGGCACTCCAGAGAAACCCCAAGAACACTGCTTCAAGGCTAGAGGGATCCTGAGGTCACTGTAGCAACACGAAAGAGCTCCGTGGACCAAAATTCAACTCGAGATGAGAGGTTAGTCCCTGGCTTCGACTCCAGAGGAATACCACCTTACCACAAGCACCTCAAGAGAAGGCTTCTCTCAGCTCTAGGTATGTGAGAGGGACCCTGAGTTTGCGGCCTCAAGTGGAATGGACACCGCGATGCCCTGACTCGAAATAAGGCCGGATATCCCTGCAGTGACTGGAATGCAGGCTCGTCTTGCATCTCCCAAGACGAAAGGATGTCTGAATCCCCTGTGGAAAGCACAGAGAAAGACTTAGTTCCCCACCTCATCGCGACCGATAGCCTCACATCCTTTGAAAACTCCCGAGGTACGCGCAGATCAGTGCCTCCAAAGGAGACGACGCCTGACTCCTCGTGAAACTTGATAGGAGTCCCAGGATTCCTGTGGCACTTGGAAAGGGACACTTGGTCTCCCGCCTCAGCTGGAGAGGCGTCCCAATTGCCCTGCCAAGCCTCGAGGAGAATCCAGAGTTGTCCCTCGCAACTAGGCAGGAGTCCTGACGTCGCTGAAGAAACACGTGGGTGGAAGGGCCATCCCCGTCGTAACTCGAGAATATACCCCAGGTTCCCGCCGCAACTCGAGAAAAACCATGAGACTTCCCCCTCGCCGCGAGATGAGGCCCGATTCCCCTGCACTGCGTGCAGAGCAATTCCTTGTTGCACATCACACATGAAAGCAGCCTTGATTTCCTTGTTGGCACTCCAGAGAAACCCCAAGAACACTGTTTCAAGGCTAGAGGGATCCTGAGGTCACTGTAGCAACACGAAAGAGCTCCGTGGACCAAAAATCAACTCGAGATGAGAGGTTAGTCCCTGGCTTCGACTCCAGAGGAATACCACCTTACCACAAGCACCTCAAGAGGAGGCTTCTCTCAGCTCTAGGTATGTGAGAGGGACCCTGAGTTTGCGGCCTCAAGTGGAATGGACACCGCGATGCCCTGACGCGAAATAAGGCCGGATATCCCTGCAGTGACTTGAATGCAGGCTCGTCTTGCATCTCCCAAGATGAAAGGATGTCTGAATCCCCTGTGGAGACCACAGAGAAAGACCTAGTTCCCCACCTCATCGCGACCAGAGGCCTCACATCCTTTGAAAACTCCAGAGGTACGCAGAGATCAGTGCCTCCAAAGGAGACGATGCCTGACTCCTCGTGAAACTTGATAGGAGTCCCAGGATTCCTGTGGCACGTGGAAAGGGACCCTTGGTCTCCCGCCTCAGCTGGAGAGGCGTCCCAATTGCCTTGCCAAGCCTCGAGGAGAATCCCGAGTTGTGTCTTGCAACTAGGCAAGAGTCCTGACGTCGCTGAAGAAACACGTGTGTGGAAGGGCCATCCCCGTCGTAACTCGAGAATATACCCCAGGTTCCCGCCGCAACTCGAGAAAAACCATGAGACTTCCCCCTCGCCGCGAGATGAGGCCCGATTCCCCTGCACTGCGTGCAGAGCAATTCTGTGTTGCACATCACACATGAAAGGAGCCTTGATTTCCTTCATGGCACTCCAGAGAAACCCCAAGAACACTGTTTCAAGGCTAGAGGGATCCTGAGGTCACTGTAGCAACACGAAAGAGCTCCGTGGACCAAAAATCAACTCGAGATGAGAGGTTAGTCCCTGGCTTCGACTCCAGAGGAATACCACCTTACCACAAGCACCTCAAGAGGAGGCTTCTCTCAGCTCTAGGTATGTGAGAGGGATCCTGAGTTTGCGGCCTCAAGTGGAATGGACACCGCGATGCCCTGACTCGAAATAAGGCTGGATATCCCTGCAGTGACTTGAATGCAGGCTCGTCTTGCATCTCCCAAGAAGAAAGGATGTCTGAATCCCCTGTGGAGACCACAGAGAAAGACCTAGTTCCCCACCTCATCGCGACCGCATGCCTCACATCCTTGAAAACTGCAGAGGTACGCGGAGATCAGTGCCTCCAAAGGAGACGATGCCTGACTCCTCGTGAACCTTGATAGGAGTCCCAGGATTCCTGTGGCACTTGGAAAGGGACCCTTGGTCTCCCGCCTCAGCTGGAGAGGCGTTCCAATTGCCCTGCCAAGCCTCGAGGAGAATCCCGAGTTGTCCCTCGCAACTAGGCAGGAGTCCTGACGTGGCTGAACAAACACGTGGGTGGAAGGGCCATCCCCGTCGTAACTCGAGAATATACCCCAGGTTCCCGCCGCAACTCGAGAAAAACCATGAGGCTTCCCCCTCGCCGCGAGATGAGGCCCGATTCCCCTGCACTGCGTGCAGAGCAATTCCGTGTTGCACATCACACATGAACGAGCCTTGATTTCCTTGATGGCACTCCAGAGAAACCCCAAGAACACTGTTTCAAGGCTAGAGGGATCCTGAGGTCACTGTAGCAACACGAAAGAGCTCCGTGGACCAAGAATCAACACGAGATGAGAGGTTAGTCCCTGGCTTCGACTCCTGAGGAATACCACCTTACCACAAGCACCTCAAGAGGAGGCTTCTCTCAGCTCTAGGTATGTGAGAGGGATCCTGAGTTTGCGGCCTCAAGTGGAATGGACACCGCGATGCCCTGACTCGAAATAAGGCCGGATATCCCTGCAGTGACTTGAATGCAGGCTCGTCTTGCATCTCCCAAGAAGAAAGGATGTCTGAATCCCCTGTGGAGACCACAGAGAAAGACCTAGTTCCCCACCTCATCGCGACCGGAGGCCTCACATCCTTTGAAAACTCCAGAGGTACGCGGAGATCAGTGCCTCCAAAGGAGACGATGCCTGACTCCTCGTGAAACTTGATAGGAGTCCCAGGATTCTTGTGGCACGTGGAAAGGGACCCTTGGTCTCCCGCCTCAGCTGGAGAGGCGTTCCAATTGCCCTGCTAAGCCTCGAGGAGAATCCCGAGTTGTCCCTTGCAACTAGGCAGGAGTCCTGACGTGGCTGAACAAACACGTGGGTGGAAGGGCCATCCCCATCGTAACTCGAGAATATACCCCAGGTTCCCGCCGCAACTCGAGAAAAACCATGAGACTTCCCCCTCGATGCGAGATGAGGCCCGATTCCCCTGTACTGCGTGCAGAGCAATTCCGTGTTGCACATCACACATGAAAGGAGCCGTGATTTCCTTGATGGCACTCCAGAGAAACCCCAAGAACACTGTTTCAAGGATAGAGGGATCCTGAGGTCACTGTAGCAACACGAAAGAACTCTGTGGACCAAAAATCAACTCGAAAAGAGAGGTTAGTCCCTGGATTCGTCTCCAGAGGAATACCACCTTACCACAAGCACCTCAAGAGGAGGCTTCTCTCAGCTCTAGGTATGTGAGAGGGACCCTGAGTTTGCGGCCTCAAGTGGAATGGACACCGCGATGCCCTGACTCGAAATAAGGCTGGATATCCCTGCAGTGACTTGAATGCAGGCTCGTCTTGCATCTCCCAAGATGAAAGGATGTCTGAATCCCCTCTGGAGACCACAGAGAAAGACCTAGTTCCCCACCTCATCGCGACCGCATGCCTCACATCCTTGAAAACTACAGAGGTACGCGGAGATCAGTGCCTCCAAAGGAGACGATGCCTGACTCCTCGTGAACCTTGATAGGAGTCCCAGGATTCCTGTGGCACTTGGAAAGGGACCCTTGGTCTCCCGCCTCAGCTGGAGAGGCGTTCCAATTGCCCTGCCAAGCCTCGAGGAGAATCCCGAGTTGTCCCTCGCAACTAGGCAGGAGTCCTTACGTGGCTGAACAAACACGTGGCTGGAAGGGCCATCCCCGTCGTAACTCGAGAATATACCCCAGGTTCCCGCCGCAACTCGAGAAAAACCATGAGACTTCCCCCTCGATGCGAGATGAGGCCCGATTCCCCTGTACTGCGTGCAGAGCAATTCCGTCTTGCACATCACACATGAAAGGAGCCTTGATTTCCTTGATGGCACTCCACAGAAACCCCAAGAACACTGTTTCAAGGCTAGAGGGATCCTGAGGTCACTGTAGCAACACGAAAGAACTCTGTGGACCAAAAATCAACTCGAAAAGAGAGGTTAGTCCCTGGATTCGTCTCCAGAGGAATACCACCTTACCACAAGCACCTCAAGAGGAGGCTTCTCTCAGCTCTAGGTATGTGAGAGGGACCCTGAGTTTGCGGCCTCAAGTGGAATGGACACCGCGATGCCCTGACTCGAAATAAGGCCGGATATCCCTGCAGTGACTTCAATGCAGGCTCGTCTTGCATGTCCCAGGACGAAAGGATGTCTGAATCCCCTGTGGAAAGCACAGAGAAAGACTTAGTTCCCCACCTCATCGCGACCGATAGCCTCACATCCTTTGAAAACTCCAGAGGTACGCGGAGATCAGTGCCTCCAAAGGAGACAATGCCTGACTCCTCGTGAAACTTGATAGGAGTCCCAGGATTCCTGTGGCACTTGGAAAGGGACACTTGGTCTCCCGCCTCAGCTGGAGAGGCGTCCCAATTGCCCTGCCAAGCCTCGAGGAGAATCCAGAGTTGTCCCTCGCAACTAGGCAGGAGTCCTGACGTCGCTGAAGAAACACGTGGGTGGAAGGGCCATCCCCGTCGTAACTCGAGAATATACCCCAGGTTCCCGCCGCAACTCGAGAAAAACCATGAGACTTCCCCCTCGCCACAAGATGAGGCCCGATTCCCCTCCACTGCGTGCAGAGCAATTCCGTGTTGCACATCACACATGAAAGGAGCCTTGATTTCCTTGATGGCACTCCAGAGAAACCCCAAGAACACTGTTTCAAGGCTAGAGGGATCCTGAGGTCACTGTAGCAACACGAAAGAGCTCCGTGGGCCAAAAATCAACTCGAGATGAGAGGTTAGTCCCTGGCTTCGACTCCAGAGGAATACCACCTTACCACAAGCACCTCAAGAGGAGGCTTCTCTCAGCTCTAGGTATGTGAGAGGGATCCTGAGTTTGTGGCCTCAAGTGGAATGGACACCGCGATGCCCTGACTCGAAATAAGGCTGGATATCCCTGCAGTGACTTGAATGCAGGCTCGTCTTGCATCTCCCAAGAAGAAAGGATGTCTGAATCCCCTGTGGAGACCACAGAGAAACACCTAGTTCCCCACCTCATCGCGACCGCATGCCTCACATCCTTGAAAACTACAGAGGTACGCGGAGATCAGTGCCTCCAAAGGAGACGATGCCTGACTCCTCGTGAACCTTGATAGGAGTCCCAGGATTCCTGTGGCACTTGGAAAGGGACCCTTGGTCTCCCGCCTCAGCTGGAGAGGCGTTCCAATTGCCCTGCCAAGCCTCGAGGAGAATCCCGAGTTGTCCCTCGCAACTAGGCAGGAGTCCTGACGTGGCTGAACAAACACGTGGGTGGAAGGGCCATCCCCGTCGTAACTCGAGAATATACCCCAGGTTCCCGCCGCAACTCGAGAAAAACCATGAGACTTCCCCCTCGATGCGAGATGAGGCCCGATTTCCCTGTACTGCGTGCAGAGCAATTCCGTCTTGCACATCACACATGAAAGGAGCCTTGATTTCCTTGATGGCACTCCACAGAAACCCCAAGAACACTGTTTCAAGGCTAGAGGGATCCTGAGGTCACTGTAGCAACACGAAAGAACTCTGTGGACCAAAAATCAACTCGAAAAGAGAGGTTAGTCCCTGGATTCGTCTCCAGAGGAATACCACCTTACCACAAGCACCTCAAGAGGAGGCTTCTCTCAGCTCTAGGTATGTGAGAGGGACCCTGAGTTTGCGGCCTCAAGTGGAATGGACACCGCGATGCCCTGACTCGAAATAAGGCCGGATATCCCTGCAGTGACTTCAATGCAGGCTCGTCTTGCATCTCCCAAGAAGAAAGGATGTCTGAATCCCCTGTGGAGACCACAGAGAAACACCTAGTTCCCCACCTCATCGCGACCGGAGGCCTCACATCCTTTGAAAACTCCAGAGGTACGCGGAGATCAGTGCCTCCAAAGGAGACGATGCCTGACTCCTCGTGAAACTTGATAGGAGTCCCAGGATTCTTGTGGCACGTGGAAAGGGACCCTTGGTCTCCCGCCTCAGCTGGAGAGGCGTCCCAATTGCCCTGCCAAGCCTCGAGGAGAATCCAGAGTTGTCCCTCGCAACTAGGCAGGAGTCCTGACGTGGCTGAACAAACACGTGGGTGGAAGGGCCATCCCCGTCGTAACTCGAGAATATACCCCAGGTTCCCGCCGCAACTCGAGAAAAACCATGAGACTTCCCCCTCGATGCGAGATGAGGCCCGATTCCCCTGTACTGCGTGCAGAGCAATTGCGTGTTGCACATCACACATGAAAGGAGCCTTGATTTCCTTGATGGCACTCCAGAGAAACCCCAAGAACACTGTTTCAAGGCTAGAGGGATCCTGAGGTCACTGTAGCAACACGAAAGAGCTCCGTGGGCCAAAAATCAACTCCAGATGAGAGGTTAGTCCCTGGCTTCGACTCCAGAGGAATACCACCTTACCACAAGCACCTCAAGAGGAGGCTTCTCTCAGCTCTAGGTATGTGAGAGGGATCCTGAGTTTGCGGCCTCAAGTGGAATTGACACCGCGATGCCCTGACTCGAAATAAGGCCGGATATCCCTGCAGGGACTTGAATGCAGGCTCGTCTTGCATCTCCCAAGACGAAAGCGTGTCTGAATCCCCTGTGGAGACCACAGAGAAAGACCTAGTTCCCCAACTGATCGCGACAGGAGGCCTCAAAATCTTTGAAAACTCCAGAGGTATGTGGAGATCAGTGCCTCCAAAGGAAACGATGCCTGACTACTCGTGAAACTTGATAGGAGTCCCAGGATTCTTGTGGCACGTGGAAAGGGACCCTTGGTCTCCCGCCTCAGCTGGAGAGGCGTTCCAATTGCCCTGCCAAGCCTCGAGGAGAATCCCGAGTTGTGTCTCGCAACTAGGCAGGAGTCCTGACGTGGCTGAACAAACACGTGGGTGGAAGGGCCATCACCGTCGTAACTCGAGAATATACCCCAGGTTCCCGCCGCAACTCGAGAAAAACCATGAGACTTCCCCCTCGATGCGAGATGAGGCCCGATTCCCCTGTACTGCGTGCAGAGCAATTCCGTCTTGCACATCACACATGAAAGGAGCCTTGATTTCCTTGATGGCACTCCAGAGAAACCCCAAGAACACTGTTTCAAGGATAGAGGGATCCTGAGGTCACTGTAGCAACACGAAAGAACTCTGTGGACCAAACATCAACTCGAAAAGAGAGGTTAGTCCCTGGATTCGTCTCCAGAGGAATACCACCTTACCACAAGCACCTCAAGAGGAGGCTTCTCTCAGCTCTAGGTATGTGAGAGGGACCCTGAGTTTGCGGCCTCAAGTGGAATGGACACCGCGATGCCCTGACTCGAAATAAGGCCGGATATCCCTGCAGTGACTTCAATGCAGGCTTGTCTTGCATCTCCCAGGACGAAAGGATGTCTGAATCCCCTGTGGAAAGCACAGAGAAAGACTTAGTTCCCCACCTGATCGCGACCGATAGCCTCACATTCTTTGAAAACTCCAGAGGTACGCGGAGATCAGTGCCTCCAAAGGAGACGATGCCTGACTCCTCGTGAAACTTGATAGGAGTCCCAGGATTCCTGTGGCACGTGGAAAGGGACCCTTGGTCTCCCGCCTCAGCTGGAGAGGCGTCCCAATTGCCCTGCAAAGCCTCGAGGAGAATCCCGAGTTGTGTCTCGCAACTAGGCAGGAGTCCTGACGTGGCTGAACAAACACGTGGGTGGAAGGGCCATCCCCGTCGTAACTCGAGAATATACCCCAGGTTCCCGCCGCAACTCGAGAAAAACCATGAGACTTCCCCCTCGCTGCGAGATGAGGCCCGATTCCCCTGCACTGCGTGCAGAGCAATTCCGTGTTGCACATCACACATGAAAGGAGCCTTGATTTCCTTGATGGCACTCCAGAGAAACCCCAAGAACACTGTTTCAAGGCTAGAGGGATCCTGAGGTCACTGTAGCAACACGAAAGAGCTCCGTGGACCAAGAATCAACACGAGACGAGTGGTTAGTCCCTGGCTTCGACTCCTGAGGAATACCACCTTACCACAAGCACCTCAAGAGGAGGCTTCTCTCAGCTCTAGGTATCTGAGAGGGATCCTGAGTTTGCGGCCTCAAGTGGAATGGACACCGCGATGCCCTGACTCGAAATAAGGCCGGATATCCCTGCAGTGACTTGAATGCAGGCTCGTCTTGCATCTCCCAAGAAGAAAGGATGTCTGAATCCCCTGTGGAGACCACAGAGAAACACCTAGTTCCCCACCTCATCGCGACCGGAGGCCTCACATCCTTTGAAAACTCCAGATGTACGCGGAGATCAGTGCCTCCAAAGGAGACGATGCCTGACTCCTCGTGAAACTTGATAGGAGACCCAGGATTCCTGTGGCACGTGGAAAGGGACCCTTGGTCTCCCGCCTTAGCTGGAGAGACGTCCCAATTGCCCTGCCAAGCCTCGAGGAGAATCCCGAGTTGTCCCTCGCATCTAGGCAGGAGTCCTGACGTGGCTGAACAAACACGTGGGTGGAAGGGCCATCCCCGTCGTAACTCGAGAATATACCCCAGGTTCCCGCCGCAACTCGAGAAAAACCATGAGACTTGCCCCTCGATGCGAGATGAGGCCCGATTCCCCTGTACTGCGTGCAGAGCAATTCCGTCTTGCACATCACACATGAAAGGAGCCTTGATTTCCTTGATGGCACTCCAGAGAAACCCCAAGAACACTGTTTCAAGGATAGAGGGATCCTGAGGTCACTGTAGCAACACGAAAGAACTCTGTGGACCAAAAATCAACTCGAAAAGAGAGGTTAGTCCCTGGATTCGTCTCCAGAGGAATACCACCTTACCACAAGCACCTCAAGAGGAGGCTTCTCTCAGCTCTAGGTATGTGAGAGGGACCCTGAGTTTGCGGCCTCAAGTGGAATGGACACCGCGATGCCCTGACTCGAAATAAGGCCGGATATCCCTGCAGTGACTTCAATGCAGGCTCGTCTTGCATCTCCCAGGACGAAAGGATGTCTGAATCCCCTGTGGAAAGCACAGAGAAAGACTTAGTTCCCCACCTCATCGCGACCGATAGCCTCACATCCTTTGAAAACTCCAGAGGTACGCGGAGATCAGTGCCTCCAAAGGAGACGATGCCTGACTCCTCGTGAAACTTGATAGGAGTCCCAGGATTCCTGTGGCACTTGGAAAGGGACCCTTGGTCTCCCGCCTCAGCTGGAGAGGCGTCCCAATTGCCTTGCCAAGCCTCGAGGAGAATCCAGAGTTGTGTCTCGCAACTAGGCAAGAGTCCTGACGTGGCTGAACAAACACGTGTGGAAGGGCCATCCCCGTCGTAACTCGAGAATATACCCCAGGTTCCCGCCGCAACTCGAGAAAAACCATGAGACTTCCCCCTCACCGCGAGATGAGGCCCGATTCCCCTGCACTGTGTGCAGAGCAATTCCGTGTTGCACATCACACATGAAAGGAGCCTTGATTTCCTTCATGGCACTCCAGAGAAAAGCCAAGAACACTGTTTCAAGGCTAGAGGGATCCTGAGGTCACTGCAGCAACACGAAAGAGCTCCGTGGACCAAAAATCAACTCGAGATGAGAGGTTAGTCCCTGGCTTCGACTCCAGAGGAATACCACCTTACCACAAGCACCTCAAGAGGAGGCTTCTCTCAGCTCTAGGTATGTGAGAGGGACCCTGAGTTTGCGGCCTCAAGTGGAATGGACACCGCGATGCCCTGACGCGAAATAAGGCTGGATATCCCTGCAGTGACTTGAATGCAGGCTAGTCTTGCATCTCCCAAGATGAAAGGATGTCTGAATCCCCTGTGGAGACGACAGAGAAAGACCTAGTTCCCCACCTCATCGCGACCGGAGGCCTCACATCCTTTGAAAACTCCAGAGGTACGCGGAGATCAGTGCCTCCAAAGGAGACGATGCCTGACTCCTCGTGAAACTTGATAGGAGTCCCAGGATTCCTGTGGCACGTGGAAATGGACCCTTGGTCTCCCGCCTCAGCTGGAGAGGCGTCCCAATTGCCTTGCCAAGCCTCGAGGAGAATCCCGAGTTGTCCCTCGGAACTAGGCAAGAGTCCTGACGTGGCTGAACAAACACGTGTGTGGAAGGGCCATCCCCGTCGTAACTCGAGAATATACCCCAGGTTCCCGCCGCAACTCGAGAAAAACCATGAGACTTCCCCCTCGCCGCGAGATGAGGCCCGATTCCCCTGCACTGCGTGCAGAGCAATTCTGTGTTGCACATCACACATGAAAGGAGCCTTGATTTCCTTCATGGCACTCCAGAGAAACCCGAAAAACACTGCTTCAAGGCTAGAGGGATCCTGAGGTCACTGTAGCAACACGAAAGAGCTCCGTGGACCAAAAATCAACTCGAGATGAGAGGTTAGTCCCTGGCTTCGACTCCAGAGGAATACCACCTTACCACAAGCACCTCAAGAGAAGGCTTCTCTCAGCTCTAGGTATGTGAGAGGGACCCTGAGTTTGCGGCCTCAAGTGGAATGGACACCGCGATGCCCTGACTCGAAATAAGGCCGGATATCCCTGCAGGGACTGGAATGCAGGCTCGTCTTGCATCTCCCAAGACGAAAGGGTGTCTGAATCCCCTGTGGAGACCACAGAGAAAGACCTAGTTCCCCACCTCATCGCGACAGGAGGCCTCAAATCCTTTGAAAACTCCAGAGGTATGCGGAGATCAGTGCCACCAAAGGAGACGATGCCTGACTCCTCGTGAAACTTGATAGGAGACCCAGGATTCCTGTGGCACGTGGAAAGGGACCCTTGGTCTCCCGCCTCAGCTGGAGAGGCGTTCCAATTGCCCTGCCAAGCCTCGAGGAGAATCCCGAGTTGTCCCTCGCAACTAGGCAGGAGTCCTGACGTGGCTGAACAAACACGTGGGTGGAAGGACCATCCCCGTCGTAACTCGAGAATATACCCCAGGTTCCCGCCGCAACTCGAGAAAAACCATGAGACTACCCCCTCGATGCGAGATGAGGCCCGATTCCCCTGTACTGCGTGCAGAGCAATTCCGTCTTGCACATCACACATGAAAGGAGCCTTGATTTCCTTGATGACACTCCAGAGAAACCCCAAGAACACTGTTTCAAGGATAGAGGGATCCTGAGGTCACTGTAGCAACACGAAAGAACTCTGTGGACCAAAAATCAACTCGAAAAGAGAGGTTTGTCCCTGGATTCGTCTCCAGAGGAATACCACCTTACCACAAGCACCTCAAGAGGAGGCTTCTCTCAGCTCTAGGTATGTGAGAGGGACCCTGAGTTTGCGGCCTCAAGTGGAATGGACACCGCGATGCCCTGACTCGAAATAAGGCCGGATATCCCTGCAGTGACTTCAATGCAGGCTCGTCTTGCATGTCCCAGGACGAAAGGATGTCTGAATCCCCTGTGGAAAGCACAGAGAAAGACTTAGTTCCCCACCTCATCGCGACCGATAGCCTCACATCCTTTGAAAACTCCAGACGTACGCGGAGATCAGTGCCTCCAAAGGAGACGATGCCTGACTCCTCGTGAAACTTGATAGGAGTCCCAGGATTCCTGTGGCACGTGGAAAGGGACCCTTGGTCTCCCGCCTCAGCTGGAGAGGCGTCCCAATTGCCCTGCAAAGCCTCGAGGAGAATCCCGAGTTGTGTCTCGCAACTAGGCAGGAGTCCTGAGGTGGCTGAACAAACACGTGGGTGGAAATGCCATCCCCGTCATAACTCGAGAATATACCCCAGGTTCCCGCCGCAACTCGAGAAAAACCATGAGACTTCCCCCTCGCTGCGAGATGAGGCCCGATTCCCCTGCACTGCGTGCAGAGCAATTCCGTGTTGCCCATCACACATGAAAGGAGCCTTGATTTCCTTGATGGCACTCCAGAGAAACCCCAAGAACACTGTTTCAAGGCTAGAGGGATCCTGAGATCACTGTAGCAACACGAAAGAGCTCCGTGGACCAAGAATCAACACGAGATGAGAGGTTAGTCCCTGGCTTCGACTCCTGAGGAATACCACCTTACCACAAGCACCTCAAGAGGAGGCTTCTCTCAGCTCTAGGTATGTGAGAGGGATCCTGAGTTTGCGGCATCAAGTGGAATGGACACCGCGATGCCCTGACTCGAAATAAGGCCGGATATCCCTGCAGTGACTTGAATGCAGGCTCGTCTTGCATCTCCCAAGAAGAAAGGATGTCTGAATCCCCTGTGGAGACCACAGAGAAACACCTAGTTCCCCACCTCATCGCGACCGGAGGCCTCACATCCTTTGAAAACTCCAGAGGTACGCGGAGATCAGTGCCTCCAAAGGAGACGATGCCTGACTCCTCGTGAAACTTGATAGGAGTCCCAGGATTCTTGTGGCACGTGGAAAGGGACCCTTGGTCTCCCGCCTCAGCTGGAGAGGCGTCCCAATTGCCCTGCCAAGCCTAGAGGAGAATCCCGAGTTGTCCCTCGCAACTAGGCAGGAGTCCTGACGTGGCTGAACAAACACGTGGGTGGAAGGGCCATCCCCGTCGTAACTCGAGAATATACCCCAGGTTCCCGCCGCAACTCGAGAAAAACCATGAGACTTGCCCCTCGATGCGAGATGAGGCCCGATTCCCCTGTACTGCGTGCAGAGCAATTCCGTCTTGCACATCACACATGAAAGGAGCCTTGATTTCCTTGATGGCACTCCAGAGAAACCCCAAGAACACTGTTTCAAGGCTAGAGGGATCCTGAGGTCACTGTAGCAACACGAAAGAAATCTGTGGACCAAAAATCAACTCGAAAAGAGAGGTTAGTCCCTGGATTCGTCTCCAGAGGAATACCACCTTACCACAAGCACCTCAAGAGGAGGCTTCTCTCAGCTCTAGGTATGTGAGAGGGACCCTGAGTTTGCGGCCTCAAGTGGAATGGACACCGCGATGCCCTGACTCGAAATAAGGCCGGATATCCCTGCAGTGACTTCAATGCAGGCTCGTCTTGCATCTCCCAGGACGAAAGGATGTCTGAATCCCCTGTGGAAAGCACAGAGAAAGACTTAGTTCCCCACCTCATCGCGACCGATAGCCTCACATCCTTTGAAAACTCCAGAGGTACGCGGAGATCAGTGCCTCCAAAGGAGACGATGCCTGACTCCTCGTGAAACTTGATAGGAGTCCCAGGATTCCTGTGGCACTTGGAAAGGGACCCTTGGTCTCCCGCCTCAGCTGGAGAGGCGTCCCAATTGCCTTGCCAAGCCTCGAGGAGAATCCAGAGTTGTGTCTCGCAACTAGGCAAGAGTCCTGACGTGGCTGAACAAACACGTGTGTGGAAGGGCCATCCCCGTCGTAACTCGAGAATATACCCCAGGTTCCCGCCGCAACTCGAGAAAAACCATGAGACTTCCCCCTCACCGCGAGATGAGGCCCGATTCCCCTGCACTGTGTGCAGAGCAATTCCGTGTTGCACATCACACATGAAAGGAGCCTTGATTTCCTTCATGGCACTCCAGAGAAAAGCCAAGAACACTGTTTCAAGGCTAGAGGGATCCTGAGGTCACTGCAGCAACACGAAAGAGCTCCGTGGACCAAAAATCAACTCGAGATGAGAGGTTAGTCCCTGGCTTCGACTCCAGAGGAATACCACCTTACCACAAGCACCTCAAGAGGAGGCTTCTCTCAGCTCTAGGTATGTGAGAGGGACCCTGAGTTTGCGGCCTCAAGTGGAATGGACACCGCGATGCCCTGACGCGAAATAAGGCTGGATATCCCTGCAGTGACTTGAATGCAGGCTAGTCTTGCATCTCCCAAGATGAAAGGATGTCTGAATCCCCTGTGGAGACGACAGAGAAAGACCTAGTTCCCCACCTCATCGCGACCGGAGGCCTCACATCCTTTGAAAACTCCAGAGGTACGCGGAGATCAGTGCCTCCAAAGGAGACGATGCCTGACTCCTCGTGAAACTTGATAGGAGTCCCAGGATTCCTGTGGCACGTGGAAATGGACCCTTGGTCTCCCGCCTCAGCTGGAGAGGCGTCCCAATTGCCTTGCCAAGCCTCGAGGAGAATCCCGAGTTGTCCCTCGGAACTAGGCAAGAGTCCTGACGTGGCTGAACAAACACGTGTGTGGAAGGGCCATCCCCGTCGTAACTCGAGAATATACCCCAGGTTCCCGCCGCAACTCGAGAAAAACCATGAGACTTCCCCCTCTCCGCGAGATGAGGCCCGATTCCCCTGCACTGCGTGCAGAGCAATTCTGTGTTGCACATCACACATGAAAGGAGCCTTGATTTCCTTCATGGCACTCCAGAGAAACCCGAAAAACACTGCTTCAAGGCTAGAGGGATCCTGAGGTCACTGTAGCAACACGAAAGAGCTCCGTGGACCAAAAATCAACTCGAGATGAGAGGTTAGTCCCTGGCTTCGACTCCAGAGGAATACCACCTTACCACAAGCACCTCAAGAGAAGGCTTCTCTCAGCTCTAGGTATGTGAGAGGGACCCTGAGTTTGCGGCCTCAAGTGGAATGGACACCGCGATGCCCTGACTCGAAATAAGGCCGGATATCCCTGCAGGGACTGGAATGCAGGCTCGTCTTGCATCTCCCAAGACGAAAGGGTGTCTGAATCCCCTGTGGAGACCACAGAGAAAGACCTAGTTCCCCACCTCATCGCGACAGGAGGCCTCAAATCCTTTGAAAACTCCAGAGGTATGCGGAGATCAGTGCCACCAAAGGAGACGATGCCTGACTCCTCGTGAAACTTGATAGGAGACCCAGGATTCCTGTGGCACGTGGAAAGGGACACTTGGTCTCCCGCCTCAGCTGGAGAGGCGTTCCAATTGCCCTGCCAAGCCTCGAGGAGAATCCCGAGTTGTCCCTCGCAACTAGGCAGGAGTCCTGACGTGGCTGAACAAACACGTGGGTGGAAGGACCATCCCCGTCGTAACTCGAGAATATACCCCAGGTTCCCGCCGCAACTCGAGAAAAACCATGAGACTACCCCCTCGATGCGAGATGAGGCCCGATTCCCCTGTACTGCGTGCAGAGCAATTCCGTCTTGCACATCACACATGAAAGGAGCCTTGATTTCCTTGATGACACTCCAGAGAAACCCCAAGAACACTGTTTCAAGGATAGAGGGATCCTGAGGTCACTGTAGCAACACGAAAGAACTCTGTGGACCAAAAATCAACTCGAAAAGAGAGGTTTGTCCCTGGATTCGTCTCCAGAGGAATACCACCTTACCACAAGCACCTCAAGAGGAGGCTTCTCTCAGCTCTAGGTATGTGAGAGGGACCCTGAGTTTGCGGCCTCAAGTGGAATGGACACCGCGATGCCCTGACTCGAAATAAGGCCGGATATCCCTGCAGTGACTTCAATGCAGGCTCGTCTTGCATGTCCCAGGACGAAAGGATGTCTGAATCCCCTGTGGAAAGCACAGAGAAAGACTTAGTTCCCCACCTCATCGCGACCGATAGCCTCACATCCTTTGAAAACTCCAGACTTACGCGGAGATCAGTGCCTCCAAAGGAGACGATGCCTGACTCCTCGTGAAACTTGATAGGAGTCCCAGGATTCCTGTGGCACGTGGAAAGGGACCCTTGGTCTCCCGCCTCAGCTGGAGAGGCGTCCCAATTGCCCTGCAAAGCCTCGAGGAGAATCCCGAGTTGTGTCTCGCAACTAGGCAGGAGTCCTGAGGTGGCTGAACAAACACGTGGGTGGAAATGCCATCCCCGTCATAACTCGAGAATATACCCCAGGTTCCCGCCGCAACTCGAGAAAAACCATGAGACTTCCCCCTCGCTGCGAGATGAGGCCCGATTCCCCTGCACTGCGTGCAGAGCAATTCCGTGTTGCCCATCACACATGAAAGGAGCCTTGATTTCCTTGATGGCACTCCAGAGAAACCCCAAGAACACTGTTTCAAGGCTAGAGGGATCCTGAGATCACTGTAGCAACACGAAAGAGCTCCGTGGACCAAGAATCAACACGAGATGAGAGGTTAGTCCCTGGCTTCGACTCCTGAGGAATACCACCTTACCACAAGCACCTCAAGAGGAGGCTTCTCTCAGCTCTAGGTATGTGAGAGGGATCCTGAGTTTGCGGCCTCAAGTGGAATGGACACCGCGATGCCCTGACTCGAAATAAGGCCGGATATCCCTGCAGTGACTTGAATGCAGGCTCGTCTTGCATCTCCCAAGAAGAAAGGATGTCTGAATCCCCTGTGGAGACCACAGAGAAACACCTAGTTCCCCACCTCATCGCGACCGGAGGCCTCACATCCTTTGAAAACTCCAGAGGTACGCGGAGATCAGTGCCTCCAAAGGAGACGATGCCTGACTCCTCGTGAAACTTGATAGGAGTCCCAGGATTCTTGTGGCACGTGGAAAGGGACCCTTGGTCTCCCGCCTCAGCTGGAGAGGCGTCCCAATTGCCCTGCCAAGCCTAGAGGAGAATCCCGAGTTGTCCCTCGCAACTAGGCAGGAGTCCTGACGTGGCTGAACAAACACGTGGGTGGAAGGGCCATCCCCGTCGTAACTCGAGAATATACCCCAGGTTCCCGCCGCAACTCGAGAAAAACCATGAGACTTGCCCCTCGATGCGAGATGAGGCCCGATTCCCCTGTACTGCGTGCAGAGCAATTCCGTCTTGCACATCACACATGAAAGGAGCCTTGATTTCCTTGATGGCACTCCAGAGAAACCCCAAGAACACTGTTTCAAGGCTAGAGGGATCCTGAGGTCACTGTAGCAACACGAAAGAAATCTGTGGACCAAAAATCAACTCGAAAAGAGAGGTTAGTCCCTGGATTCGTCTCCAGAGGAATACCACCTTACCACAAGCACCTCAAGAGGAGGCTTCTCTCAGCTCTAGGTATGTGAGAGGGACCCTGAGTTTGCGGCCTCAAGTGGAATGGACACCGCGATGCCCTGACTCGAAATAAGGCCGGATATCCCTGCAGTGACTTCAATGCAGGCTCGTCTTGCATCTCCCAGGACGAAAGGATGTCTGAATCCCCTGTGGAAAGCACAGAGAAAGACTTAGTTCCCCACCTCATCGCGACCGATAGCCTCACATCCTTTGAAAACTCCAGAGGTACGCGGAGATCAGTGCCTCCAAAGGAGACGATGCCTGACTCCTCGTGAAACTTGATAGGAGTCCCAGGATTCCTGTGGCACTTGGAAAGGGACCCTTGGTCTCCCGTCTCAGCTGGAGAGGCGTCCCAATTGCCTTGCCAAGCCTCGAGGAGAATCCAGAGTTGTGTCTCGCAACTAGGCAAGAGTCCTGACGTGGCTGAACAAACACGTGTGTGGAAGGGCCATCCCCGTCGTAACTCGAGAATATACCCCAAGTTCCCGCCGCAACTCGAGAAAAACCATAATTCCCCCTCACCGCGAGATTAGGCCCGATTCCCCTGCACTGTGTGCAGAGCAATTCCGTGTTGCACATCACACATGAAAGGAGCCTTGATTTCCTTGATGGCACTCCAGAGAAACCCCAAGAACACTGTTTCAAGGCTAGAGGGATCCTGAGGTCACTGTAGCAACACGAAAGAGCTCCGTGGACCAAAAATCAACTCGAGATGAGAGGTTAGTCCCTGGCTTCGACTCCAGAGGAATACCACCTTACCACAAGCACCTCAAGAGGAGGCTTCTCTCAGCTCTAGGTATGTGAGAGGGACCCTGAGTTTGCGGCCTCAAGTGGAATGGACACCGCGATGCCCTGACGCGAAATAAGGCTGGATATCCCTGCAGTGACTTGAATGCAGGCTAGTCTTGCATCTCCCAAGATGAAAGGATGTCTGAATCCCCTGTGGAGACCACAGAGAAAGACCTAGTTCCCCACCTCATCGCGACCGGAGGCCTCACATCCTTTGAAAAATCCAGAGGTATGCGGAGATCAGTGCCTCCAAAGGAGACGATGCCTGACTCCTTGTGAAACTTGATAGGAGTCCCAGGATTCCTGTGGCACGTGGAAAGGGACCCTTGGTCTCCCGCCTCAGCTGGAGAGGCGTCCCAATTGCCTTGCCAAGCCTCGAGGAGAATCCCGAGTTGTCCCTCGGAACTAGGCAAGAGTCCTGACGTGGCTGAACAAACACGTGTGTGGAAGGGCCATCCCCGTCGTAACTCGAGAATATACCCCAGGTTCCCGCCGCAACTCGAGAAAAACCATGAGACTTCCCCCTCGCCGCGAGATGAGGCCCGATTCCCCTGCACTGCGTGCAGAGCAATTCTGTGTTGCACATCACACATGAAAGGAGCCTTGATTTCCTTCATGGCACTCCAGAGAAACCCCAAGAACACTGCTTCAAGGCTAGAGGGATCCTGAGGTCACTGTAGCAACACGAAAGAGCTCCGTGGACCAAAAATCAACTCGAGATGAGAGGTTAGTCCCTGGCTTCAACTCCAGAGGAATACCACCTTACCACAAGCACCTCAAGAGAAGGCTTCTCTCAGCTCTAGGTATGTGAGAGGGACCCTGAGTTTGCGGCCTCAAGTGGAATGGACACCGCGATGCCCTGACTCGAAATAAGGCCGGATATCCCTGCAGGGACTGGAATGCAGGCTCGTCTTGCATCTCCCAAGACGAAAGGGTGTCTGAATCCCCTGTGGAGACCACAGAGAAAGACCTAGTTCCCCACCTCATCGCGACAGGAGGCCTCAAATCCTTTGAAAACTCCAGAGGTATGCGGAGATCAGTGCCTCCAAAGGAGACGATGCCTGACTCCTCGTGAAACTTGATAGGAGACCCAGGATTCCTGTGGCACGTGGAAAGGGACACTTGGTCTCCTACCTCAGCTGGAGAGGCTTCCCAATTGCCCTGCAAAACCTCGAGGAGAATCCCGAGTTGTCCCTCGCAACTAGGCAGGAGTCCTGACATGGCTGAACACACACGTGTGTGGAAGGGCCATCCCCGTCGTAACTCGAGAATATACCCCAGGTTCCCGCCGCAACTCGAGAAAAACCATGAGGCTTCCCCCTCGCCGCGAGATGAGGCCCAATTCCCCTCCACTGCGTGCAGAGCAATTCCGTGTTGCACATCACACATGAAAGGAGCCTTGATTTCCTTGATGGCACTCCAGAGAAACGCCAAGAACACTGTTTCAAGGCTAGAGGGATCCTGAGGTCACTGTAGCAACACGAAAGAGCTCCGTGGACCAAGAATCAACACGAGATGAGAGGTTAGTCCCTGGCTTCGACTCCTGAGGAATACCACCTTACCACAAGCACCTCAAGAGGAGGCTTCTCTCAGCTCTAGGTATGTGAGAGGGATCCTGAGTTTGCGGCCTCAAGTGGAATGGACACCGCGATGCCCTGACTCGAAATAAGGCCGGATATCCCTGCAGTGACTTGAATGCAGGCTCGTCTTGCATCTCCCAAGAAGAAAGGATGTCTGAATCCCCTGTGGAGACCACAGAGAAACACCTAGTTCCCCACCTCATCGCGACCGGAGGCCTCACATCCTTTGAAAACTCTAGAGGTACGCGGAGATCAGTGCCTCCAAAGGAGACGATGCCTGACTCCTCGTGAAACTTGATAGGAGTCCCAGGATTCTTGTGGCACGTGGAAAGGGACCCTTGGTCTCCCGCCTCAGCTGGAGAGGCGTTCCAATTGCCCTGCCAAGCCTCGAGGAGAATCCCGAGTTGTCCCTTGCAACTAGGCAGGAGTCCTGACGTGGCTGAACAAACACGTGGGTGGAAGGGCCATCCCCGTCGTAACTCGAGAATATACCCCAGGTTCCCGCCGCAACTCGAGAAAAACCATGAGACTTCCCCCTCGATGCGAGATGAGGCTCGATTCCCCTGTACTGCGTGCAGAGCAATTCCGTGTTGCACATCACACATGAAAGGAGCCCTGATTTCCTTGATGGCACTCCAGAGAAACCCCAAGAACACTGTTTCAAGGATAGAGGGATCCTGAGGTCACTGTAGCAACACGAAAGAGCTCGGTGGACCAAGAATCAGCACGAGATGAGAGGTTAGTCCCTGGATTCGTCTCCAGAGGAATACCACCTTACCACAAGCACCTCAAGAGGAGGCTTCTCTCAGCTCTAGGTATGTGAGAGGGACCCTGAGTTTGCGGCCTCAAGTGGAATGGACACCGCGATGCCCTGACTCGAAATAAGGCCGGATATCCCTGCAGTGACTTCAATGCAGGCTCGTCTTGCATCTCCCAGGACGAAAGGATGTCTGAATCCCCTGTGGAAAGCACAGAGAAAGACTTAGTTCCCCACCTCATCGCGACCGGAGGCCTCACATCCTTTGAAAACTCCAGAGGTACGCGCAGATCAGTGCCTCCAAAGGAGACGACGCCTGACTCCTCGTGAAACTTGATAGGAGTCCCAGGATTCCTGTGGCACTTGGAAAGGGACACTTGGTCTCCCGCCTCAGCTGGAGAGGCGTCCCAATTGCCCTGCCAAGCCTCGAGGAGAATCCCGAGTTGTCCCTCGCAACTAGGCAGGAGTCCTGACGTCGCTGAAGAAACACGTGGGTGGAAGGGCCATCCCCGTCGTAACTCGAGAATATACCCCAGGTTCCCGCCGCAACTCGAGAAAAACCATGAGACTTCCCCCTCGCCGCGAGATGAGGCCCGATTCCCCTGCACTGCGTGCAGAGCAATTCCTTGTTGCACATCACACATGAAAGGAGCCTTGATTTCCTTGATGGCACTCCAGAGAAACCCCAAGAACACTGTTTCAAGGCTAGAGGGATCCTGAGGTCACTGTAGCAACACGAAAGAGCTCCGTGGGCCAAAAATCAACTCGAGATGAGAGGTTAGTCCCTGGCTTCGACTCCAGAGGAATACCACCTTACCACAAGCACCTCAAGAGGAGGCTTCTCTCAGCTCTAGGTATGTGAGAGGGATCCTGAGTTTGCGGCCTCAAGTGGAATGGACACCGCGATGCCCTGACTCGAAATAAGGCCGGATATCCCTGCAGTGACTTGAATGCAGGCTCGTCTTGCATCTCCCAAGAAGAAAGGATGTCTGAATCCCCTGTCGAGACCACAGAGAAACACCTAGTTCCCCACCTCATCGCGACCGGAGGCCTCACATCCTTTGAAAACTCCAGAGTTACGCGGAGATCAGTGCCTCCAAAGGAGACGATGCCTGACTCCTCGTGAAACTTGATAGGAGTCCCAGGATTCTTGTGGCACGTGGAAAGGGACCCTTGGTCTCCCGCCTCAGCTGGAGAGGCGTTCCAATTGCCCTGCCAAGCCTCGAGGAGAATCCCGAGTTGTCCCTTGCAACTAGGCAGGAGTCCTGACGTGGCTGAACAAACACGTGGGTGGAAGGGCCATCCCCGTCGTAACTCGAGAATATACCCCAGGTTCCCGCCGCAACTCGAGAAAAACCATGAGACTTCCCCCTCGATGCGAGATGAGGCCCGATTCCCCTGTACTGCGTGCAGAGCAATTCCGTGTTGCACATCACACATGAAAGGAGCCCTGATTTCCTTGATTGCACTCCAGAGAAACCCCAATAACACTGTTTCAAGGATAGAGGGATCCTGAGGTCACTGTAGCAACACGAAAGAACTCTGTGGACCAAAAATCAACTCGAGATGAGAGGTTAGTCCCTGGATTCGTCTCCAGAGGAATACCACCTTACCACAAGCACCTCAAGAGGAGGCTTCTCTCAGCTCTAGGTATGTGAGAGGGACCCTGAGTTTGCGGCCTCAAGTGGAATGGACACCGCGATGCCCTGACTCGAAATAAGGCCGGATATCCCTGCAGTGACTTGAATGCACGCTCGTCTTGCATCTCCCAAGATGAAAGGATGTCTGAATCCCCTGTGGAGACCACAGAGAAAGACCTAGTTCCCCACCTCATCGCGACCGGAGGCCTCACATCCTTTGAAAACTCCAGAGGTACGCAGAGATCAGTGCCTCCAAAGGAGACGATGCCTGACTCCTCGTGAAACTTGATAGGAGTCCCAGGATTCCTGTGGCACGTGGAAAGGGACCCTTGGTCTCCCGCCTCAGCTGGAGAGGCGTCCCAATTGCCTTGCCAAGCCTCGAGGAGAATCCCGAGTTGTGTCTCGCAACTAGGCAAGAGTCCTGACATAGCTGAAGAAACACGTGTGTGGAAGGGCCATCCCCGTCGTAACTCGAGAATATACCCCAGGTTCCCGCCGCAACTCGAGAAAAACCATGAGACTTCCCCCTCGCCGCGAGATGAGGCCCGATTCCCCTGCACTGCGTGCAGAGCAATTCTGTGTTGCACATCACACATGAAAGGAGCCTTGATTTCCTTCATGGCACTCCAGAGAAACCCCAAGAACACTGTTTCAAGGCTAGAGGGATCCTGAGGTCACTGTAGCAACACGAAAGAGCTCCGTGGACCAAAAATCAACTCGAGATGAGAGGTTAGTCCCTGGATTCGTCTCCAGAGGAATACCACCTTACCACAAGCACCTCAAGAGGAGGCTTCTCTCAGCTCTAGGTATGTGAGAGGGACCCTGAGTTTGCGGCCTCAAGTGGAATGGACACCGCGATGCCCTGACTCGAAATAAGGCCGGATATCCCTGCAGTGACTTCAATGCAGGCTCGTCTTGCATCTCCCAGGACGAAAGGATGTCTGAATCCCCTGTGCAGACCACAGAGAAAGACTTAGTTCCCCACCTCATCGCGACCGATAGCCTCACATCCTTTGAAAACTCCAGAGGTACGCGGAGATCAGTGCCTCCAAAGGAGACGATGCCTGACTCCTCGTGAAACTTGATAGGAGTCCCAGGATTCCTGTGGCACTTGGAAAGGGACACTTGGTCTCCCGCCTCAGCTGGAGAGGCGTCCCAATTGCCCTGCCAAGCCTCGAGGAGAATCCAGAGTTGTCCCTCGCAACTAGGCAGGAGTCTTGACGTCGCTGAAGAAACACGTGGGTGGAAGGGCCATCCCCGTCGTAACTCGAGAATATACCCCAGGTTCCCGCCGCAACTCGAGAAAAACCATGAGACTTCCCCCTCGCCACAAGATGAGGCCCGATTCCCCTCCACTGCGTGCAGAGCAATTCCTTGTTGCACATCACACATGAAAGGAGCCTTGATTTCCTTGATGGCACTCCAGAGAAACCCCAAGAACACTGTTTCAAGGCTAGAGGGATCCTGAGGTCACTGTAGCAACACGAAAGAGCTCCGTGGGCCAAAAATCAACTCGAGATGAGAGGTTAGTCCCTGGCTTCGACTCCAGAGGAATACCACCTTACCACAAGCACCTCAAGAGGAGGCTTCTCTCAGCTCTAGGTATGTGAGAGGGACCCTGAGTTTGCGGCCTCAAGTGGAATGGACACCGCGATGCCCTGACGCGAAATAAGGCTGGATATCCCTGCAGTGACTTGAATGCAGGCTCGTCTTGCATCTCCCAAGATGAAAGGATGTCGGAATCCCCTGTGGAGACCACAAAGAAAGACCTAGTTCCCCACCTCATCGCGACCGGAGGCCTCACATCCTTTGAAAACTCCAGAGGTACGCGGAGATCAGTGCCTCCAAAGGAGACGATGCCTGACTCCTCGTGAAACTTGATAGGAGTCCCAGGATTCCTGTGGCACGTGGAAAGGGACCCTTGGTCTCCCGCCTCAGCTGGAGAGGCGTCCCAATTGCCTTGCCAAGCCTCGAAGAGAATCCCGAGTTGTGTCTCGCAACTAGGCAAGAGTCCTGACGTGGCTGAACAAACACGTGTGTGGAAGGGCCATCCCCGTCGTAACTCGAGAATATACCCCAGGTTCCCGCCGCAACTCGAGAAAAACCATGAGACTTCCCCCTCGCCGCGAGATGAGGCCCGATTCCCCTGCACTGCGTGCAGAGCAATTCTGTGTTGCACATCACACATGAAAGGAGCCTTCATTTCCTTCATGGCACTCCAGAGAAATCCCAAGAACACTGTTTCAAGGCTAGAGGGATCCTGAGGTCACTGTAGCAACACGAAAGAGCTCCGTGGACCAAAAATCAACTCGAGATGAGAGGTTAGTCCCTGGCTTCGACTCCAGAGGAATACCACCTTACCACAAGCACCTCAAGAGGAGGCTTCTCTCAGCTCTAGGTATGTGAGAGGGACCCTGAGTTTGCGGCCTCAAGTGGAATGGACACCGCGATGTCCTAACTCCAAATAAGGCCGTATACCACTGCAGTGACTGGAATGCAGGCTCGTCTTGCATCTCCCAATACGAAAGGGGGTCTGAATCCCCTGTGGAGACCACAGAGAAAGACCTAGTTCCCCACCTTATCGCGACAGGAGGCCTCAAATCCTTTGAAAACTCCAGAGGTTTGCGGAGATTAGTGCCTCCAAAGGAAACGATGCCTGACTCCTCGTGAAACTTGATAGGAGACCCAGGATTCCTGTGGCACGTGGAAAGGGACCCTTGGTCTCCCGCCTCAGCTGGAGAGGCGTCCCAATTGCCCTGCAAAGCCTCGAGGAGAATCCCGAGTTGTCCCTCGCAACTAGGCAGGAGTCCTGACGTCGCTGAAGAAACACGTGGGTGGAAGGGCCATCCCCGTCGTAACTCGAGAATATACCCCAGGTTCCCGCCGCAACTCGAGAAAAACCATGAGACTTCCCCCTCGCCGCGAGATGAGGCCCGATTACCCTGCACTGCGTGCAGAGCAATTCCGTGTTGCACATCACACATGAAAGGAGCCTTGATTTCGTTGATGGCACTCCAGAGAAACCTCAAGAACACTGTTTCAAGGCTAGAGGGATCCTGAGGTCACTGTAGCAACACGAAAGAGCTCCGTGGACCAAGAATCAACACGAGATGAGAGGTTTGTCCCTGGCTTCGACTCCTGAGGAATACCACCTTACCACAAGCACCTCAAGAGGAGGCTTCTCTCAGCTCTAGGTATGTGAGAGGGATCCTGAGTTTGCGGCCTCAAGTGGAATGGACACCGCGATGCCCTGACGCGAAATAAGGCCGGATATCCCTGCAGTGACTTGAATGCAGGCTCGTCTTGCATCTCCCAAGAAGAAAGGATGTCTGAATCCCCTCTGGAGACCACAGAGAAAGACCTAGTTCCCCACCTCATCGCGACCGGAGGCCTCACATCCTTTGAAAACTCCAGAGGTACGCGGAAATCAGTGCCTTCAAAGGAGACGATGCCTGACTCCTCGTGAAACTTGATAGGAGTCCCAGGATTCTTGTGGCTCGTGGAAAGGGACCCTTGGTCTCCCGCCTCAGCTGGAGAGGCGTTCCAATTGCGCTGCCAAGCCTCGAGGAGAATCCAGAGTTGTCCCTCGCAACTAGGCAGGAGTCCTGACGTGGCTGAACAAACACGTGGGTGGAAGGGCCATCCCCGTCGTAACTCGAGAATATACCCCAGGTTCCCGCCGCAACTCGAGAAAAACCATGAGACTTCCCCCTCGATGCGAGATGAGGCCCAATTCCCCTGTACTGCGTGCAGAGCAATTCCGTCTTGCACATCACACATGAAAGGAGCTTTGATTTCCTTGATGGCACTCCAGAGAAACCCCAAGAACACTGTTTCAAGGCTAGAGGGATCCTGAGGTCACTGTAGCAACACGAAAGAACTCGGTGGACCAAAAATCAACTCGAAAAGAGAGGTTAGTCCCTGGATTCGTCTCCAGAGGAATACCACCTTACCACAAGCACCTCAAGAGGAGGCTTCTCTCAGCTCTAGGTATGTGAGAGGGACCCTGAGTTTGCGGCCTCAAGTGGAATGGACACCGCGATGCCCTGACTCGAAATAAGGCCGGATATCCCTGCAGTGACTTCATGCAGGCTCGTCTTGCATCTCCCAGGACGAAAGGATGTCTGAATCCCCTGTGGAAAGCACAGAGAAAGACTTAGTTCCCCACCTCATCGCGACCGGAGGCCTCACATCCTTTGAAAACTCCAGAGGTACGCGGAGATCAGTGCCTCCAAAGGAGACGATGCCTGACTCCTCGTGAAACTTGATAGGAGTCCCAGGATTCCTGTGGCACTTGGAAAGGGACACTTGGTCTCCCGCCTCAGCTGGAGAGGCGTCCCAATTGCCCTGCCAAGCCTCGAGGAGAATACCGAGTTGTCCCTCGCAACTAGGCAGGAGTCCTGACATGGCTGAACACACACGTGTGTGGAAGGTCCATCCCCGTCGTAACTCGAGAATATACCCCAGGTTCCCGCCGCAACTCGAGAAAAACCATGAGACTTCCCCCTCGCCGCGAGATGAGGCCCGATTCCCCTGCACTGCGTGCAGAGCAATTCCGTGTTGCACATCACACATGAAAGGAGCCTTGATTTCCTTGATGGCACTCCAGAGAAACCCCAAGAACACTGTTTCAAGGCTAGAGGGATCCTGAGGTCACTGTAGCAACACGAAAGAGCTCCGTGGACCAAGAATCAACACGAGATGAGAGGTTAGTCCCTGGCTTCGACTCCTGAGGAATACCACCTTACCACAAGCACCTCAAGAGGAGGCTTCTCTCAGCTCTAGGTATGTGAGAGGGATCCTGAGTTTGCGGCCTCAAGTGGAATGGACACCGCGATGCCCTGACTCGAAATAAGGCCGGATATCCCTGCAGTGACTGGAATGCAGGCTCGTCTTGCATCTCCCAAGACGAAAGGGTGTCTGAATCCCCTGTGGAGACCACAGAGAAAGACCTAGTTCCCCATCTCATCGCGACAGGAGGCCTCAAATCCTTTGAAAACTCCAGAGGTATGCGGAGATCAGTGCCTCCAAAGGAGACGATGCCTGACTCCTCGTGAAACTTGATAGGAGACCCAGGATTCCTGTGGCACGTGGAAAGGGACACTTGGTCTCCCGCCTCAGCTGGAGAGGCGTCCCAATTGCCCTGCAAAACCTCGAGGAGAATCCCGAGTTGTCCCTCGCAACTAGGCAGGAGTCCTGACATGGCTGAACACACACGTGTGTGGAAGGGCCATCCCCGTCGTAACTCGAGAATATACCCCAGGTTCCCGCCGCAACTCGAGAAAAACCATGAGGCTTCCCCCTCGCCGCGAGATGAGGCCCGATTCCCCTGCACTGCGTGCAGAGCAATTCCGTGTTGCACATCACACATGAAAGGAGCCTTGATTTCCTTGATGGCACTCCAGAGAAACCCCAAGAACACTGTTTCAAGGCTAGAGGGATCCTGAGGTCACTGTAGCAACACGAAAGAGCTCCGTGGACCAAGAATCAACACGAGATGAGAGGTTAGTCCCTGGCTTCGACTCCTGAGGAATACCACCTTACCACAAGCACCTCAAGAGGAGGCTTCTCTCAGCTCTAGGTATGTGAGAGGGATCCTGAGTTTGCGGCCTCAAGTGGAATGGACACCGCGATGCCCTGACTCGAAATAAGGCCGGATATCCCTGCAGTGACTTGAATGCAGGCTCGTCTTGCATCTCCCAAGAAGAAAGGATGTCTGAATCCCCTGTGGAGACCACAGAGAAACACCTAGTTCCCCACCTCATCGCGACCGGAGGCCTCACATCCTTTGAAAACTCCAGAGGTACGCGGAGATCAGTGCCTCCAAAGGAGACGATGCCTGACTCCTCGTGAAACTTGATAGGAGTCCCAGGATTCTTGTGGCACGTGGAAAGGGACCCTTGGTCTCCCGCCTCAGCTGGAGAGGCGTCCCAATTGCCCTGCCAAGCCTCGAGGAGAATCCAGAGTTGTCCCTCGCAACTAGGCAGGAGTCCTGACGTGGCTGAACAAACACGTGGGTGGAAGGGCCATCCCCGTCGTAACTCGAGAATATACCCCAGGTTCCCGCCGCAACTGGAGAAAAACCATGAGACTTCCCCCTCGATGCGAGATGAGGCCCGATTCCCCTGTACTGTGTGCAGAGCAATTCCGTCTTGCACATCACACATGAAAGGAGCCTTGATTTCCTTGATGGCACTCCAGAGAAACCCCAAGAACACTGTTTCAAGGATAGAGGGATCCTGAGGTCACTGTAGCAACACGAAAGAACTCTGTGGACCAAAAATCAACTCGAAAAGAGAGGTTAGTCCCTGGATTCGTCTCCAGAGGAATACCACCTTACCACAAGCACCTCAAGAGGAGGCTTCTCTCAGCTCTAGGTATGTGAGAGGGACCCTGAGTTTGCGGCCTCAAGTGGAATGGACACCGCGATGCCGTGACTCGAAATAAGGCCGGATATCCCTGCAGTGACTTCAATGCAGGCTCGTCTTGCATGTCCCAGGACGAAAGGATGTCTGAATCCCCTGTGGAAAGCACAGAGAAAGACTTAGTTCCCCACCTCATCGCGACCGATAGCCTCACATCCTTTGAAAACTCCAGAGGTACGCGGAGATCAGTGCCTCCAAAGGAGACGATGCCTGACTCCTCGTGAAACTTGATAGGAGTCCCAGGATTCCTGTGGCACTTGGAAAGGGACACTTGGTCTCCCGCCTCAGCTGGAGAGGTGTCCCAATTGCCCTGCCAAGCCTCGAGGAGAATACCGAGTTGTCCCTCGCACCTAGGCAGGAGTCCTGACGTCGCTGAAGAAACACGTGGGTGGAAGGGCCATCCCCGTCGTAACTCGAGAATATACCCCAGGTTCCCGCCGCAACTCGAGAAAAACCATGAGACTTCCCCCTCGCCGCGAGATGAGGCCCGATTCCCCTGCACTGCGTGCAGAGCAATTCCGTGTTGCACATCACACATGAAAGGAGCCTTGATTTCCTTGATGGCACTCCAGAGAAACCCCAAGAACACTGTTTCAAGGCTAGAGGGATCCTGAGGTCACTGTAGCAACACGAAAGAGCTCCGTGGACCAAGAATCAACACGAGATGAGAGGTTAGTCCCTGGCTTCGACTCCTGAGGAATACCACCTTACCACAAGCACCTCAAGAGGAGGCTTCTCTCAGCTCTAGGTATGTGAGAGGGATCCTGAGTTTGCGGCCTCAAGTGGAATGGACACCGCGATGCCCTGACTCGAAATAAGGCCGGATATCCCTGCAGTGACTTGAATGCAGGCTCGTCTTGCATCTCCCAAGAAGAAAGGATGTCTGAATCCCCTGTGGAGACCACAGAGAAACACCTAGTTCCCCACCTCATCGCGACCGGAGGCCTCACATCCTTTGAAAACTCCAGAGGTACGCGGAGATCAGTGCCTCCAAAGGAGACGATGCCTGACTCCTCGTGAAACTTGATAGGAGTCCCAGGATTCTTGTGGCACGTGGAAAGGGACCCTTGGTCTCCCGCCTCAGCTGGAGAGGCGTCCCAATTGCCCTGCCAAGCCTCGAGGAGAATCCAGAGTTGTCCCTCGCAACTAGGCAGGAGTCCTGACGTGGCTGAACAAACACGTGGGTGGAAGGGCCATCCCCGTCGTAACTCGAGAATATACCCCAGGTTCCCGCCGCAACTGGAGAAAAACCATGAGACTTCCCCCTCGATGCGAGATGAGGCCCGATTCCCCTGTACTGCGTGCAGAGCAATTCCGTCTTGCACATCACACATGAAAGGAGCCTTGATTTCCTTGATGGCACTCCAGAGAAACCCCAAGAACACTGTTTCAAGGATAGAGGGATCCTGAGGTCACTGTAGCAACACGAAAGAACTCTGTGGACCAAAAATCAACTCGAAAAGAGAGGTTAGTCCCTGGAATCGTCTCCAGAGGAATACCACCTTACCACAAGCACCTCAAGAGGAGGCTTCTCTCAGCTCTAGGTATGTGAGAGGGACCCTGAGTTTGCGGCCTCAAGTGGAATGGACACCGCGATGCCGTGACTCGAGGCCGGATATCCCTGCAGTGACTTCAATGCAGGCTCGTCTTGCATGTCCCAGGACGAAAGGATGTCTGAATCCCCTGTGGAAAGCACAGAGAAAGACTTAGTTCCCCACCTCATCGCGACCGATAGCCTCACATCCTTTGAAAACTCCAGAGGTACGCGGAGATCAGTGCCTCCAAAGGAGACGATGCCTGACTCCTCGTGAAACTTGATAGGAGTCCCAGGATTCCTGTGGCACTTGGAAAGGGACACTTGGTCTCCCGCCTCAGCTGGAGAGGTGTCCCAATTGCCCTGCCAAACCTCGAGGAGAATCCAGAGTTGTCCCTCGCAACTAGGCAGGAGTCCTGACGTCGCTGAAGAAACACGTGGGTGGAAGGGCCATCCACGTCGTAACTCGAGAATATACCCCAGGTTCCCGCCGCAACTCGAGAAAAACCATGAGACTTCCCCCTCGCCGCGAGATGAGGCCCGATTCCCCTGCACTGCGTGCAGAGCAATTCCGTGTTGCACATCACACATGAAAGGAGCCTTGATTTCCTTGATGGCACTCCAGAGAAACCCCAAGAACACTGTTTCAAGGCTAGAGGGATCCTGAGGTCACTGTAGCAACACGAAAGAGCTCCGTGGGCCAAAAATCAACTCGAGATGAGAGGTTAGTCCCTGGCTTTGACTCCAGAGGAATACCACCTTACCACAAGCACCTCAAGAGGAGGCTTCTCTCAGCTCTAGGTATGTGAGAGGGACCCTGAGTTTGCGGCCTCAAGTGGAATGGACACCGCGATGCCCTGACGCGAAATAAGGCTGGATATCCCTGCAGTGACTTGAATGCAGGCTCGTCTTGCATCTCCCAAGATGAAAGGATGTCTGAATC
This sequence comes from Cervus elaphus, assembly GCF_910594005.1. Taxonomy (NCBI): domain Eukaryota; kingdom Metazoa; phylum Chordata; class Mammalia; order Artiodactyla; family Cervidae; genus Cervus; species Cervus elaphus. The sequence goes on along the minus strand of NW_025316687.1, from coordinate 1,608,440 downwards.
CCCTGTGGAGACCACAGAGAAAGACCTAGTTCCCCACCTCATCGCGACCGGAGGCCTCACATCCTTTGAAATCTCCAGAGGTACGTGGAGATCAGTGCCTCCAAAGGAGACGATGCCTGACTCCTCGTGAAACTTGATAGGAGTCCCAGGATTCCTGTGGCACGTGGAAAGGGACACTTGGTCTCCCGCCTCAGCTGGAGAGGGGTCCCAATTGCCTTGCCAAGCCTCGAGGAGAATCCCGAGTTGTGTCTCGCAACTAGGCAATAGTCCTGACGTGGCTGAACAAACACGTGTGTGGAAGGGCCATCCCCGTCGTAACTCGAGAATATACCCCAGGTTCCCGCCGCAACTCGAGAAAAACCATGAGACTTCCCCCTCGCCACGAGATGAGGCCCGATTCCACTGCACTGCGTGCAGAGCAATTCTGTGTTGCACATCACACATGAAAGGAGCCTTGATTTCCTTCATGGCACTCCAGAGAAACCCCAAGAACACTGTTTCAAGGCTAGAGGGATCCTGAGGTCACTGTAGCAACACGAAAGAGCTCCGTGGACCCAAAATCAACTCGAGATGAGAGGATAGCCCCTGGCTTCGACTCCAGTGGAATACCACCTTACCACAAGCACCTCAAGAGGAGGCTTCTCTCAGCTCTAGGTATGTGAGAGGGACCCTGAGTTTGGGGCCTCAAGTGGAATGGACACCGCGATGCCCTGACTCGAAATAAGGCCGGATATCCCTGCAGTGACTGGAATGCAGGCTCGTCTTGCATCTCCCAAGACGAAAGGGTGTCTGAATCCCCTATGGAGACCACAGAGAAAGACCTAGTTCCCCACCTTATCGCGACAGGAGGCCTCAAATGCTTTGAAAACTCCAGAGGTATGCGGAGATCAGTGCCTCCAAAGGAGACGATGCCTGACTACTCGTGAAACTCGATAGGAGACCCAGGATTCCTGTGGCACGTGGAAAGGGACCCTTGGTCTCCCGTCTCAGCTGGAGAGGCGTCCCAATTGCCCTGCAAAGCCTCGAGGAGAATCCAGAGTTGTCCCTCGCAACTAGGCAGGAGTCCTGACATGGCTGAACACACACGTGTGTGGAAGGGCCATCCCCGTCGTAACTCGAGAATATACCCCAGGTTCCCGCCGCAACTCGAGAAAAACCATGAGACTTCCCCCTCGATGCGAGATGAGGCCCGATTCCCCTGCACTGCGTGCAGAGCAATTCCGTCTTGCACATCACACATGAAAGGAGCCTTGATTTCCTTGATGGCACTCCAGAGAAACCCCAAGAACACTGTTTCAAGGATAGAGGGATCCTGAGGTCACTGTAGCAACACGAAAGAACTCTGTGGACCAAAAATCAACTCGAAAAGAGAGGTTAGTCCCTGGATTCGTCTCCAGAGGAATACCACCTTACCACAAGCACCTCAAGAGGAGGTTTCTCTCAGCTCTAGCTATGTGAGAGGGACCCTGAGTTTGCGGCCTCAAGTGGAATGGACACCGCGATGCCCTGACTCGAAATAAGGCCGGATATCCCTGCAGTGACTTCAATGCAGGCTCGTCTTGCATCTCCCAGGACGAAAGGATGTCTGAATCCCCTGTGGAAAGCACAGAGAAAGACTTAGTTCCCCACCTCATCGCGACCGATAGCCTCACATCCTTTGAAAACTCCAGAGGTACGCGGAGATCAGTGCCTCCAAAGGAGACGACGCCTGACTCCTCGTGAAACTTGATAGGAGTCCCAGGATTCCTGTGGCACTTGGAAAGGGACACTTGGTCTCCCGCCTCAGCTGGAGAGGCGTCCCAATTGCCCTGCCAAGCCTCGAGGAGAATCCAGAGTTGTCCCTCGCAACTAGGCAGGAGTCCTGACGTCGCTGAAGAAACACGTGGGTGGAAGGGCCATCCCCGTCGTAACTCGAGAATATACCCCAGGTTCCCGCCGCAACTCGAGAAAAACCATGAGACTTCCCCCTCGCCGCGAGATGAGGCCCGATTCCCCTGCACTGCGTGCAGAGCAATTCCGTGTTGCACATCACACATGAAAGGAGCCTTGATTTCCTTGATGGCACTCCAGAGAAACCCCAAGAACACTGTTTCAAGGCTAGAGGGATCCTGAGGTCACTGTAGCAACACGAAAGAGCTCCGTGGGCCAAAAATCAACTCGAGATGAGAGGTTAGTCCCTGGCTTCGACTCCAGAGGAATACCACCTTACCACAAGCACCTCAAGAGGAGGCTTCTCTCAGCTCTAGGTATGTGAGAGGGACCCTGAGTTTGCGGCCTCAAGTGGAATGGACACCGCGATGCCCTGACGCGAAATAAGGCCGGATATCCCTGCAGTGACTTGAATGCAGGCTCGTCTTGCATCTCCCAAGATGAAAGGATGTCTGAATCCCCTGTGGAGACCACAGAGAAAGACCTAGTTCCCCACCTCATCGCGACCGGAGGCCTCACATCCTTTGAAAACTCCAGAGGTACGCGGAGATCAGTGCCTCCAAAGGAGACGATGCCTGACTCCTCGTGAAACTTGATAGGAGTCCCAGGATTCCTGTGGCACGTGGAAAGGGACCCTTGGTCTCCCGCCTCAGCTGGAGAGGCGTCCCAATTGCCCTGCCAAGCCTCGAGGAGAATCCAGAGTTGTCCCTCGCAACTAGGCAGGAGTCCTGACGTGGCTGAACAAACACGTGGGTGGAAGGGCCATCCCCGTCGTAACTCGAGAATATACCCCAGGTTCCCGCCGCAACTCGAGAAAAACCATGAGACTTCCCTCTCGCCGCGAGATGAGGCCCGATTACCCTGCACTGCGTGCAGAGCAATTCCGTGTTGCACATCACACATGAAAGGAGCCTTGATTTCCTTGATGGCACTCCAGAGAAACCCCAAGAACACTGTTTCAAGGCTAGAGGGATCCTGAGGTCACTGTAGCAACACGAAAGAGCTCCGTGGTCCAAAAATCAACTCGAGATGAGAGGTTAGTCCCTGGCTTCGACTCCAGAGGAATACCACCTTACCACAAGCACCTCAAGAGGAGGCTTCTCTCAGCTCTAGGTATGTGAGAGGGATCCTGAGTTTGCGGCCTCAAGTGGAATGGACACCGGGATGCCCTGACTCGAAATAAGGCCGGATATCCCTGCAGTGACTTCAATGCAGGCTCGTCTTGCATCTCCCAAGAAGAAAGGATGTCTGAATCCCCTGTGGAGACCACAGAGAAACACCTAGTTCCCCACCTCATCGCGACCGGAGGCCTCACATCCTTTGAAAACTCCAGAGGTATGCGGAGATCAGTGCCTCCAAAGGAGACGATGCCTGACTCCTCGTGAAACTTGATAGGAGTCCCAGGATTCTTGTGGCACGTGGAAAGGGACCCTTGTTCTCCCGCCTCAGCTGGAGAGGCGTTCCAATTGCCCTGCCAAGCCTCGAGGAGAATCCCGAGTTGTCCCTCGCAACTAGGCAGGAGTCCTGACGTGGCTGAATAAACACGTGTGTGGAAGGGCCATCCCCGTCGTAACTCGAGAATATACCCCAGGTTCCCGCCGCAACTCGAGAAAAACCATGAGACTTCTCCCTCGATGCGAGATGAGGCCCGATTCCCCTGTACTGCGTGCAGAGCAATTCCGTCTTGCACATCACACATGAAAGGAGCCTTGATTTCCTTGATGGCACTCCAGAGAAAACCCAAGAACACTGTTTCAAGGCTAGAGGGATCCTGAGGTCACTGTAGCAACACGAAAGAACTCTGTGGACCAAAAATCAACTCGAAAAGAGAGGTTAGTCCCTGGATTCGTCTCCAGAGGAATACCACCTTACCACAAGCACCTCAAGAG